>NC_028644.1:69163631-69479154 GCF_001406875.1 Solanum pennellii
GCATACTTACCCCCACCCCACCCCCACCCTCACCCCCAAGTCATATGAAAAATTAAAACTATATAATAGTAGTATTTAATTTGTTGAAAAATAATACAATTTTGAGATACGTTAGGTATGTTTAGTACGTGTGTGTATGCTAATAGCGCACTAGTTATGAACTGTACAAAGGTCCCCTCTTTTCCCTACCAAACACAACTCATACGCAAAATAATTATTGTGAGTTTGGACTTAATAACAATATTTTCTCATCGTTTCAATTAAGTGTTTTAGTTTGATGAGATGCGAAATTTAAAACAGATCAAAGATGTGTATGATACTTTAAATCTTGTGGTTTAGCATCATCTGTTTATTTAATTAATTATACATTATTTTAAATTATAATATTCAAATGTTTTTTATTTTTTTCTTAAATATTGTGTTAAATTAAAAAATGTCACATAAAATTAAACGGATAAGTACTATACATGAAAATAGACTTATTATAGGTAGTATTTACCTATCATTGTAGGTTACTTGAAGTTGATAGTTAATTTAGTCACAATGACAACTAGCTTCACTAATTTCAAATGAATCCTCGAGATTAAATGTTGTTTTTGTACATATTAAAAGTTTTTTTTAGGTTGAAAATATGTTTTAATAGTGATAAGTGAAAACTCGCTTTCTATTTGTTTAGTAAAAAAAATATATTATTCAAACTTTCAAAGTCTGAAGGAATAAAAGCTCTAGAGTTTAATTTCGTACATTTTATCTACTTCATTATTTGTTCCAAGACTTCTAGAGAAATTCTTAATCCTACATTACTCCAAGTTAATTAATTACTATTGAGTTTTCTTAGTGACTATAATCCTACATTACTTTCTGCTAAGCATGAAAAATGAACTTGTGACAATTATCCATCAAAGATTAGTAAACTAATCTTGTAATTAATTATTCCAAAATACTCCAAATTTATAATTAATTAATGTAATCAAATGTCGGCGAATAAGAACATTATATGTCAAACTAATGGATAACATAAGGAATTTTACTTAGTTGTTTGGTTGCAACTTTTTATTTTTCTTAAAAAAAATAAAATTAATGTCGGATGATGTATTATTTTTTAGACCTAAAAGACAAAAAGTAGGAAAAAAAATTGTACGTGTGCTTCTTTTTCTTTTTGTTGCTTTCATACGATCTTACATAAAAAGAAAACAAAATAGAATGTAATATATTTTTTTATATCCAAATAGGAAGTACTTTGAAACATAATGGTCCACACTTATTATTAAAAATATTATTGAAAATACTTTCTTCAAAAGTGTTCGATACGTTGATCTTTTAAATCCACAAAAAAAAAAAATATTAGAGTACAATATAAGAAATTAAAAAAAAAAAAGAAGCACTTCCTTGTATATTCTTAAGGGGTGTAAAATTCAACTATATCGAGTAATATTTTTAATCACTTACTTGAAAAATTGAAATATGATATTTTATGATTTGTTACAATTTGAATAAAATAAATAATTTTATAAAAGGCTCATGTATTTATTTACTAATTTATGTGTTATATCCTGTATATTGATTATTTGTGATAAGCTTTATATATCTAAGATCATTTGTTATGGACCATAAATTCAATTTCCACTCTTTCTACGATGGATCTTGTTATTTATTTATTTACTAATTTATGTGTTTATTTACTAATTTATGTGTTTGACTTATGAGATTAAGTAAATGAATTAGTGGTCATCAACATCTTGAACACATATGATATGTTTTGCTTAAAACATATAACTAATTTGATTATTGAACCATAATTACGTAAACATTCAAGCACATGCACAGAAATAGTAACAAAACGTGAATTATTTGCATTTAAACTATTTTTAAAAAAAAGTCATTCATAATATTATCTAACGGGATCGGCGCGTCAATTAATTTTCCTTCGATTTTCAATTTATTCCTAAGTTTTTGGTAGCTGAAAAAGAGTAGTATCTAAATAAAATGTAACTATATGTACTCTTATATCATGAAATAGTACAAATTTTAACTATCTTTGTCACTGCATTAATGGTTGTACTCTATACTAAGTCTTGACCTTAGAACATGGTGTTTATAACATGGTTCATAATAATTTGTGATTCTCACTTCTTCTGTTCACATATAAATTCAACAATATTTTGATAATATGAAAACACGTTATAATGTAAATCGTAAATTATTTTTCTTTAAAAGGAATTGATTTAGGTCAAAGCAAAGAAAATTTATGACACTTGTCGAAAAATACTGTAACAAAATTCTCATTTTTTTGTTAAATTGCTATATTTTGTTTGACTATGATGAAACGTGCTCGCCTACGTCAAATTATTCAAGAATATATTTATGAAATCATTATTTTAAAACCTATCTCAAAAATTATAAATATTACTATATTCATATTCGTCAAACTTAAAGGATCAAAATTATTCAAAAAATATATTAAAGTTGTCATTTTGAACATACCCTATAACATAATAGATCATTTTGTTATTTTCTCGGAATCATTAGCTATAATAGATCATTTTTGTTATTTTCTTGAAATTACTCAATAATTTCATTACGTTATCAACGTATATATTGTAACTAAATTAAAATTTTACCTAGGAGTTCGAATTTAGTTCATTTCAAACTTTGAAACCCTATGATATTTAATTTTTATATAAGAATATCGATTAATATGTATTAATATAAAGATGATAATATTTTTGAAAGATCAGATCAACGTAAAAATAGTGTGTACTCACTTGCTAGCCATCTGGAAACTTACTCCACCGTCTTGTAAGTTGTGATTGTGGCCTTTGAACTACCAAAATTTTAATTTGACGGTGTTGCTATTATTATTATTTCCAAAAAGTTGAGGCCCTAGTGTACGTGGAAACAAAACCCCCAAAAAGGAAGATTTTAATGTTATACGAGTCTTATTAATATAGATAGATTATTCTCAAAGTCAACTTTGGAATTAAGGGTGTACGTGTTCACTAGGAACTAAAAATGTTATTATTTTTTATTAAAAAAAAACAGATAAAAAGTTTTTTTTCTATCGATACGTAAGAAAAAAATATTATTCTAAAAGTTTAGATAAATACTATGAGACATGCGTTGGGTAGGATAATGATGTGGGCCAGGGTGGTGCCTGATGGGGTTGGGAGGCAGGACGGCAGGGACGGAGCCAAGCCTTTTGTCATCCGAATTTGCTTCGGCGAAAAATATTATTATTTATATATAGTTTTACAAAAAATTATGTATATATAATAAATGTTGAACTCTCATCGGTAGTGGCGTTGTCAAAATTTTCAATAAAGGGGTTCAATATCTGTAGAAATTAAATAGATAGCCGAAGGGGGTTCGAGATCTACTATATATACATATAAACTTATTTTAACCATGTATAAATAATATAATTTTTCACCGAAGGAGGTTCGGATGAACCCCCTTCCATGAAGGTAGCTCCGCCCCTGTCCATCGGTTAGTTCGTGTGTTTAATTCTTCAGATTTTGAAGTCACTTATTAAAAATCCTAGTTCCGCCAATGATTAGGACGGAGTGAAGATAAGGTGTACTGGTGGGTAATGACGACTGAGGATAGAATGAATACGAATTATTATTTGTAGAACTTTTTTTACTTCAACTAGATAAGTCATTTTTCTCATTTTTAAGAAATTTATTTTACGAGAAAATATATTTCAAAAATATTAATCAAATAAGGTAAAAAGTTTCTCTCTATCCCTCTTAAGTCTATGTTCAAATCTAATATCTTTAGGGAGTTATAATGATTACTAATAATGAATTTCAATTCTTATTTAAGAGATATATGAGCGGCACTTTTCAACGTGAATTGAAATTAATCGTATTTAAAAGACATAGAAGGAAGACAATAAAAATATAAGGGGAAAAAAGATTCTTTTACACAATAGTCAATTAAAAATACATGCACTTAATTAGTACGTAAATTACGATAAACGTGAATCACCGTATAACAATGTGATTAATTTGATTGACTCTTTTGGCTAGTGATTAATATCCAAAAATTTATTCTTAATAAACTTTAAGTGCAAAAACAGAAGGCTTTTTAAGTGTGATGTAATTGTGCACCTAACGCGGATATTCGACGTTGTTATCACTACATAGACTTAAAAGCTGCCGAAGAAATAGCAAAGTCGAAATTTTTATTAAGAAATTCACAATATGAAAAAATAAATATACAAAAAAAATTCGATTGGATTTAATACTTACTACATTTATAAATATATACATAAGTAAAGCACTAGGTCGAACTCTTCTTTGATGTCAAAGTAATAGTAATGAATAATCGGGAAAAAGTAGAAAAATACGACCTATTATGAAGCATAAAATGCATTTAAGTCTTTAAAATAATCCGATTTAAGTATATATGATTATTACACTTAGATCGAATTATTCTATTCCACCTCTTAAAAAGAAAGGATGCAATTGTTATACAAAATGATTGGGCATAAAGTGTATGTATAGATGGCTCGTTAAGTCTGCCGTCAAATCTCAAGGTTCAGCCTCGAATACGCGTTGAAACTATCAAGCTGGACTATGGTAGGAAAAAGAAACTTCTTTATATGTAATCATGTAAAAAAAGTATAATTTCTGTCAAAGAGAATATGATGAACCTCCTCAATCCTCCTGACTATACCCTATCTAAAAGCTATACGAACATTCATATCTTTATCATTAGTAAATTGTTTCGTATTTTTTAATAACATATAAGAACTCCATATGTAACATAAATTGGGTGATATATCAAAATATTTTCTAAAAGAATATCAAAAATTATACTATATTATATTTTAGGTCGCTATTATGTTGGTGCAAGAGCAAATATAAGACTTTATTCTACGACGAGTTTATAAATAACTCTAAAATATATCGAAGAATACTTATATTTATGAATGTTGTGTAGTCAACCATAAACTTTCATGTTTCTCTTGTGAAAAATGTTTTGGTTTTTGGGAATTAAAAAAGTACAAAGACTAAGTAGTTATGTTTTTTGGTATAGAATTACTATTTCACTATAATTTCACCAAGCAAATGCAATACCAAAAAATAGTTGCTTTTTCTCCGTCCACACATTTTAAGCATTTTTTTTCCCACTCAATAATCAATATCATTCAATTATATATTAGGCAATTTTTCTATGTTTGAAATTTGGCCTATTCTAAGCATGGTATGCTGCATCGTTTTTAAACACATTAAAGTAATCTAGCTATTTTTATAATTAATATCAATTTATTTGAGATCGAGGTATCATTATTATAAGTATATTTATCTATATCAAAGCTGATATGATAACCTACAAAACCGAAAAGCATCACAGTATAACTGATTATTTGATGAGGTAAAAATATGAGTTTAAATTTTGAGCACCAATTTTTTTTATTGGATATTCCTGAAGGGATAAATTTTGTGTATCATCAATGTACAAAATTTTCTATACCATCAATTACAAATTTAACCAAAGTATATAACTTACTTTAATAAAATAATCATAATTAATGAAAACGAAAATCAACAATTTACTAAAAAAAAATATTAACAAAGTGGTTGAATCAATACTTGGATTCTAACCAAAATTATTTCCACATTTAAATTGTTTTTTCCAAAGTTAATTACAAGGGATTTACAACTACTATGTTTATAGTAGTTTTTTCACTTTTTCTACCGTACAATTAATCTTCGCCGCATCAAACTTTTTTACAGCATCAAACATTGTCAACGGGTAAGAAATTACTATGGTTAAATCTTATCAAAATTAACTGATAGTATAGAAATTTTGTACACTGACGATGCATGATGATTGGATTTGATATAGTAAATACAATGGCCTAGTCAGAAATTTTATTAAAAATATCTAAGATTTATAGAATTACACCAAATACGTTTTTATTGTTGTATTCAGTGAGTGATGTAGCCACACCTGGCCTAAAAGGATAATCATTCACTTTTCGTCGAAAAATCATATTATGTATATTAAAATTTATTTAAAATATATCCATCACATATTATTTTCATATATTCATATTAAAATCTAAAACAAATAGTGTGTATACGCTTTACTGTTTAAAATATAAATGGAGAGATTATTATCGATAAATCTTCAACTCAAGTCACAAAATTTGATACGACACCTAAATGCCTACTTAATTAACCATACAATTTATGCTATTTTTATAAAGTCAACAAAAGTCATACTTTAGGGGAGACAAAAAAAAGAAAACATGGAGAAGTGATTATTGACCTAATTTTACTAGGTGTGCTTACTTGTCTTTTTTTAAATAAATAAAGCAAGAGGAACATTTGCACCATACTCAAATAAAGGGAAAATATAAGCATATGATTCATAAGCAAAAATAAATTCAAATAATAGAGTCAACAATTACTCAAACTTTATGATTTTAGCAAGCACAACTCACGATGAATAGTAGTAATGTTTGGGTTTAAGTTCATCGAATATGGAATCGTCTTTGTTAAAAAGCGTTTTATCTTTACTATATAATTTTTCGACGTAAAATTAAATTTAATTAAGTTGTACGTGAATCAGGACATTGGATGAAAAAACAAAAAACTCACCAATAACCTTTTTGAAGTCATAAAGTGTTAAAAATTCTGATAATTTTTCTTAAGACGATACGAATTTGAGAAAGAAAATAAAATAACGTGGAAAAGAATAAATGAAATGTAGAATGAGTCAACCATGTGGATGGCTTTTTTGTGTACAAATTTAATTGGCAGTGAAAAATAAATAATTACAAGTCAATATCCAAATCCTAAGACTTTTTTGGTGTGTCCCTGCGGTCACACTAAAATTAACTTGGCTTTAATACTAATATTTCTAATTTCGGAATTATAAATAAGAAAAAGGGTGTCAAATAAATGAATTGAGTCAAATTTAGACGGATTAGTATAAATTTATTAGACGTCAAAAAGGAAAATACAGATTTATTTGACCGCATATAAAATATAACCTAATTTATTCAAAATTTAACTTAGTCATAATATATACTGAGAATGTGTCGTTACCACCACCAAGGGCACAGTGGTACAAATCATATATCATTAACTAGAGATTTTAAATTCAACTTTGAAGTGCTAGAACTCTCAATATTGAGTTACTTATGATGTAAATTCAGATTCATCGATACAATAGGATTTAGACACGTGATAATTAACCGACTTCATTAATTTGTTTATTTGTTTCATCTAGATATGTAATTCATTTTACCTCAAAGTAACATTATATATGTCCTTTGTTAGAACTTCTTTTTAGTTTTTTTTTTTTTTGGAAAAATTTCTGTTAATTTATTTGGAAATAATAATATATGTTGCCCAAGTTGATCCTATCTTAATTGAGATTAAATATCTGATTTAGCCCTTAATCAAGACATCACTACCTAATCCTTCGAGTTAACATTTATGGTCAATTTTAACACCTAATAATAGTATTGTGCATTTACATATAGTTTGAAATTTTCTCAGTTGTTTTTTCAAAAAGTCAAAATTCAAATAGTCCATTGGAGTAATATGATTCTCATTCAGAAATTAAACTAGTCATGACTTTTTATGGAGACTTTCTTACAACACCAACAAACTCAATGTAGTCCTAATAAATTATGTATGAAAAACGTAGGATGTACGCAAATCTTATCTCTCTCGGCTCAAAAGTCATATCGAAGACTTCCTTAATTCTACGACAATATACTCAGTATAATCTCACAAAGTTGGGTTTGAGGAGGCCGCAGAGGCAAACCCAGGATTTGAAGGCTTTGGGTGCACCAATATAAATATAGCTCAAATAAATATAGCTCAAATGTAAGATCTAAGCTAAACTTTAAATAAAAATAGGCTTAAGTGGGATTCGTCTAGAAGTTGTTAACTCTAGCTTTTACTAATTGTACTAGAGCACTTCTATGCTTTTTATGGGTGCACTGTAACCTATATCTTAAGTTCTACCAGTTTTTCAAAATAGATATACATATATACATATGATTTTTTCGGAAGTTACCAGGTGCACGTGCACCCCCACCGTATGGTGTGGATCCGCCTGGAGGAGAGTAGAGTGTACACAGACGTTAAACCCTACTTTCTTAGTTCTGATTTTATAATTACAATTAGTTTGGTCAATTTAACACATGCCACAAAAACTTTAATTTCAAGAATTTGATATCTAATTCCAGAATCATTCAACACTCAAAATCTGAGAAAATCAACTAATTTGGTCAAGTGCAAAACCATTCAAGAATCAAAATCCTTAGTGTGAATTATTTTTTTCAATTCTCTATTCATCATGTTAAATGTTTTTGTTTGTGTGGGCAGATATGAATTAAGGAAAAGTCTAAGCAAAAGGTAAAAGAGAAGAACAAGACCATATAGTATGCCACAAAAGAAACTAGAAACTAGTATTGAATAGTAGCCTTTCAATTTTGTTGAACAGTTTTAAGGTTGTCATGTCCTTCAACATAAATTTCTGACTGTGAAAATGCTAGAACTTATACTAAATGTAGAATGTTCAGAATTTATCCCATATGCTTATGTTGATCAAACAAATTGACTGAACCTTCAAAGAAACTGATGAAATATCGCTGTACAACTTGCTTAGAAGTTTGAAATCGGGAACAGTCTCTCTATCCTACAAAGGTAGGAATAAAATCTACATAAGTTAATATACGTCACTATCAGACGTTCATTGTGAACTTCAAGGCTTTGTCTTGTAACAATACGACACAAATGAGTGTGAAAGAACAGGAAAGGCCACTAATTTTATTAAGCCGCAGCTGTTGCAGCAAGCCACAATAACTTGTATATTTTGGTCATCAGAAATATTATAGTAGTATGTATTCATCAGTTTTTCGAAGACCAGCTGCTATAATAATATATGAACAAAATGGAAAAAATTAATAAGGTGATGAAATTCCAAATTTTGGGATTATTATTATTTGACTATAAAGTTCTGAAAATATCCATGACCAAGAAGATCAACATGATGTGCTCTCTAAATGGCTAGAAAATGCTACAGTAACCACATTTTATACAACAAATCGACAAACTCTATTCACTATTTCTTCATAAGAAGAACAACAGTATGAGCCGCGATACTTCTGTTCTCACCGAGACTGTCAACTTTCTCATGAGTCTTTGCTTTCAGGTTTACAACAGAAGGATCAGCACCAAGCAGCTTACACAAGTTGGCTCTAATAGACTCCTTGTGTGGGCTCACTTTTGGTCTTTGTAAAATCAAAGTGGCGTCTAGGTTTCCCAATTCATAACCTGCTTCATGCATTAGTCGCACCTGAATATTAACCATAAAGTATGGACAAGTTAGATCATTTGCTAATTTAAATGCAATTTAGTACTACCATTACTGATGATGGAAAAATGAAATCTTGTACGGACATGTTACTTACCCTGGACAAATTTCTACGTCAAGATTTGATTGTTCGAGCCTCTAGTCAATCTATTATTTGTTCTCGGCTTGAACTAGTTCTTGAATTATAAGCACATATCTAATTAATTCTCTTTTTTATTCTCCTATAGTGTTTAGGTGTAATTGTTCCATGTTCAGTACAATCTTCTTATTCAGAGGTCCAAGGGACAACGAGCGATAAACCTAGCTACAATTGTTAGTTGCCTCAGGCAACATTATCAAGGAAAAACTATTTTGTTCATTTTCAGCAATCTTACCTAACATCTATCACTGTCATGTAATCTCTACCAAACAAGCTAATTGATTCCCCTAAACTGAAAGTGTTAGTATTACTATCTTACTAATTAGGTGCTGACAATACACTTCACCTCTTATATATCCGGATGACAAACCAGACTACTATTAAAAATTAGCCTCTGTGTGGGGTTGCAAATCTTCAATTTGAATGGTAAGGAACTTCATTTATACATATCAGCATCAGTTATATTCATCGAATAAATGAAAATGGAACCTAGCTTATGCAGAATAAGGCAAAAAGTGCGAAAACTATTTCTTGTAAGTCGCATTACCATCTCGATTCAGTTAGTACTTGCGATTTCCTCATTTTTCACTCAATAGGAACCAGTAAACTTGTCACTCCTCAAAAAGGAAAACCAGAACAGTTTATCAATAAATGACATATTAAAGTAAATCAATAAATTTAACAACTCTCCAGGCTGTGAGAGTGCATAAAATAAAGCTCAACTACACATCATGCTGGTATCCACTATTCTACCTGTTATGTCATGTATCAAGTAAAGAAAACAGTGGTTGACATAGGAGGCAGGTAGGTCAAACACAAGGTGAGGGCCAATCACAAACCCCCACTGCATATTATTTCCCTGAGTTGTTGAATTCTTTAAAACTTATGCTGAGTTGTATCTCCATACAATCATTATCTATTTTTGTGCAGTTTGTATGCAGGTAAGTTGTATGTGATGTGACCAAAAGTTGTATATGATGTGACTGATAAGGCAACAAACATGTGAGTTAGCCATCATTAGAAGAACGAAGTGAACTTCCTTCAAAGTATCCATCAATTATCCAAAACAAATAACTACAAACACTCAGAGAAAAGAAATGAAATACAAAATCAATGGAGGAAAAGGGTGAAAAGAGAAGGACTTGGATTCCATCCTTGAGAAGATGTTGAGATTGTAAGAACAGAGTAGGACTTAGGCTGATAAAGTACGGACAGCGAATATTGAAATGTAGAAAATTCAGATATTTAGGCCATCTTCTAACAGGTAGGTACCATAGATGAAACCATAGCACATAAATCAAAGATACGGAATTGCCACACTCTTGGAAGATGCAGAACAAAGTGAAAGGCAAATTCCATGGAACGTTTATGAGAGCATTAATGTTTATATTAGAGAATATATTGGCCTCTAATACCCAACATACTCCACAAGAAAAAGGCAATTTTAAGATGGATGTGTAGTCATACAAGATAGACTCAATTACAAATGACCATATCCAACAACGGGAGCAAAGTAGTACGGGGTCAGGATGAAACGAGAGACGGTAATCTGACCGTAAGTGTGATAAAATAAGGATTGAAGGTGATTAAATCGAATGAGGTCGACCTAAAATCACATTGATTGAAATTGCTTAAAAAAGACCTACAATCTTATGGATTTAGTGCCAATTAAGTTAATATCAGAACAGAATAGACACAAAGGATCCATATAGACAATATCAACTATTGAAATTACGACTTAGATGCTATTTTTACACTTACATTAGGTCTGGTGTTTATCGGGGGTCATTGTACTAGAGTTAGACTTGTATGTTTCATGCTGAGGTAAGTGTTAGATGTTAAAGAACTCTAATTCTAGAGAAGCCTTAGTTAGCCTTACGTGACCAACAACAAGGGACCACTTGATCATAGTATATACAAAAAAATAAATGAGGATAGAAGAATAAAGGAATATTATCGGAGATAGTGAGGGAAAAACAAAGAGAAGGACAAGTGGCCAAAATTTCCACAGAGAAGCTTAGAGACAGTGTTGAACTCAATTAACAAAAAGAAAAATAAAGAAGAGCATCAACTTACAGCTTCTTCCATGAACACCGAAGAAGGCGCACCCTTCCATTTAGGGTCAGTGTCCGGGAAAATCTGCCCAATATCAGGAAGCCCCAGAGCTCCCAAAATTGCATCAACAACACAGTGAAGCAAAACGTCACCTAAAAGAATAAACACAAAATAAAAAATTAATCTCTTAAACAACAGAGACGAGTCTTTATGTGCTTATATATGGTATGAAGTATATCCTCTATCCCAAAAATAAGGGAAAGGTCCAAATTTATTCTTGACATAATTTTACCATTTCTTGTACTATGAAACCATTTATCCCTTACCATAACGAAATCGTCTCGTATTTTCCGTGGACTTTAATGGAACTCCAGTGAGGATAGGGTGGATTTCACGTGTCGGTGTCAAATTACTTGACAAAAGAAGTCCAAATTTACCACTCTAATCTACAGTGCTAATTACTCATTGTCATATTTCAGGTCGGAGGTTTGGTGGATTCAAGGGAAAAAATGAGACGATTTATTACCAAAAATGAATGTCTTCATATAATAATAGAGGGTAAAATTCAGATATTTCGTATAATAGAGTGGTACCTTTTTCCCGAAAAGAATGGAGAATTCGAGCGTCATACATCTAAGTTTTGTTGTGAATTTGTGCACTTCTTAAGCTTCTTCAGATAAAATCCACATATTTGAAAATTGCTTACTACAACTTACACTTATTTTTTGTATAGTTTTAACATTGTTTGAAAATTACTTTAAGTAAGATCGCCAAACAAATTGGACGTCACTAGTTTCTTAATCCTGCCAAGATACAAGATGGCATATACAGAAACCACAGAGAAAATATATAAACCTGCCCTTTTTATGAATAAAAGTACTTAAACTTTTGAATTACAAATTATAATCAAATACATTTTCTGTAATGCTTAATCCAAACAATAAAAGAGTCCAACAAATCGGTGATCATGACCATTAATCTTCTTAAAATACAATTCACATATTTGGAAACTGCACAAAGTACTACTACAAATCATACTACTAATAATAACTACAAGGGTATATAACTTCTAGGAGTGCCTAACTAAATACTACTGCCTCCCACTGTTTCAATTTGTTTGTCTTACTTTATTTTTTAGTCCATTTCAAGCAGAATGCTTCTTTCCTTTTCCTAATTTATTGGTCAAAAAGGCGAAGAAATGAATTCATCATTCCAACACGCATTCAAGAACTTGAGAATAAACTATTGACCTGTTCACAATCTCGATTGAAATCCTGCAAATGGTATTTTCCATCGAAAATCATTGTTGTGCTTTCAGCTCATTGAATAAAATGCAACCGAAATGACGTACGAACATTTCTTTAATTTTACACCAAGATACAAAAGTCTTCTACATTCCAAATTCCGTGCTTAGTCAAAACCAAACAAACATACTGAAATGGATAGAGCAATATTGTTCAATCCTCCATTTATGAATATACCCAAACAAAATCACCTAGAACCCCTTTTTATAATTAAACAATTGTACGAAAAATTAGTGAAAAGAACAGCCTTTGCGAAGAATGAGTATGAGTTAAGTCAAAATTACCATCAGAGTGAGCTTCACAGCCTTTATCATGAGGAATATTAATCCCACCAATAATCAAAGGATAACCAGGTTCCAATCGATGAAGGTCAAATCCATGGCCGACTCTAAAAGGAAGAGACTTCAACGGAGTGGAATTCGAGCTAGATGTTTCTGTTTCAGCTTCAATTGCAGCTGCAGAAGAAACCACCAAACTCCTCAAGGGTTTGTGTGTTGATTGGGGCAAAAGAGGATTTGAAGAGTGATGAGAAAAGGGTTTTTGCTTTGAGATTAGTTTAGTTGGAATTGGAGTTGAAAAAAATAGTGAAGACGCCATCGCCTCAGGAATCGAGCTCAGTTTGGTGGAGAATCTCAAAGAACTTGTGTAAATTGAAGGGAAAATTCCAATCTTTTCGTAGACAAGTGGCATTCTGGTCCGAATATTTTATTTAGATATTCTAACTAATTATGTTCCAATTCAAATTTATGCAATTAGATATTTTTTATTCAAAAATTTAAAAATCATGTGTTTTTCATTTGTTTATTGTATATATATGTTGACTAAGTAAAATATGTCATTTTCGTCCTTCGAAATAAGTTAGTTGGTTTGGGGTGGTCATCCACATGAACATCTAGGATCACTCTCCTTGTCTTATGAGTTGAACATGTCACATAAAATATTCATAGTTTTCTTTAATAATACATATCAACTCCATTACAAATGACGAGAGTTTTATGACTTGTTAAGCAATATAATTTTAAAAGAAAAAACATTTCTTTTTTGTAATTTAAGGGAAAATTACGCGGTTAAACAAACTTATACTACTTAATTACTCATCATAGCTATATTTTGTTATAATTATTACTCATGACTAACATTATACATTAATTACGTAGGCTGAGTTCGAGTTTGTATAGTTAGTCACATTAGTATATTTATAACTTGCCAAAAATACACACACACATATATATATATACACACACACACAATTCACCTATCTCCTACTCTCTGCCCTCTCTCGCTCGCCTCTCTCCTCCCTCTCCCAATCTCGCTCGCCTCTCTCCTCTCTCTCCCAATCTCGCTTTCCACATATACAAATGCATATGTATAATATAGAATTATTTAATCGATATACATATACAATTCATCTCTCGTCCACTCTCTGACTTCTTTTCTCCCTCTCCCAATCTTGCTCGCCTCTCTTTTCCCTCTACTAATATCGCTCGCCTCTCTCCTGTCTCTATCAATATCACTCGCCTTTCCTCCCTCTTCCAATCTCGCTTGCCATATATACAAATAAATATGTATAATATACAATTATTTAATTGATATACATATACAATTCACCTTTCTCTCACTCTTTCCCCTCTCTCTCACCTCTCTCCTATCTCTCCCAGTATCACTCGCCTCTCTCTCTATAACATGTAACTACGAATTGTAATTATCAAACTATAACTATGAAGAGTAATTAGACTATTTTTGAGTGACTATACGTGAAAGTTCCTCAATTTTGATTACTAACTAGTGAACTTAGCCGCGCTTTGCGCGATAAAAAATTACTCGTTAAATTTGCTAAATAATTAATTTTTTTGAATAGTTGATTACTAAATATATTTCTAAAGATTCTTTATAGTCTTTTATCTAAATATATCAAATTTTAAGTCTTAATTAAGTTTATTATTAGTACTTAAATATTATATCTTTTGTAATTTGAAATCGCTTAAGATTTTCGAAATTATAAAAAAAAAATCCTAAATTTATTCTCTTTATTTTAATAAGAAAAGTAAATTTAATGTAATAAGTTGAACTCTTTATGAAATTTAAATTTAATTTAATAATATAATAAGCTTAATGTAAATATAGTTTTTTTCTAATATCTATTCTTTTCCTTCAAAAGTATTATACTTTCCTTTAGTAATGAATTTTTTTTTTCATCTTTCACTTATCTTAGATTATGAAATGTTTGTAAATCATTTTCTATCTTGACTAATTTTACTACAATTATCATATACTGCCTATTATTTATATAAAAATGAATAGATTGAAAGATAAATAGTCTCAATTACGCAAATAATATAAAGTATTCAAATAAATTAAACCCAAATTATATATATGTATTAACTAAAATACAACTTTAAACTTACCTATATTTTAGTTACAATTTCTAAATTATTCTAAAAGGTAAACATAAATAAAAATTGTGAAATTGCCTAATCCTCAAAATTGATTTCATTATTCAAAATAAAATATATACAATGTTGAAACCATTAAAAGAACCTTAAAAGATAATAAACAAAACGATTCAAGTCTTCAAAGTTAAAATTAATATACCTGAAATTTCAATAATATTATTTAGTGTAGGTATAAATTATAATTAGATAAATTAATCAAAGAATCCTTGTTGGAGTACCAAAGAAAATTAAAATAAATTAAAATTAAACAAATAAACAAAATAATCTTTGTAGGAATACCAAAGAAAATTATCCTAGCCTCTAATTATTCAATTTGTACACACTCTCAATGTTCACTACACCATTTGAAGATTAATGGACATAAACATTAATGTAGGGTTCCTTTTCCTTGTGAGTTTATGAAAGTTAAACTTAAATATTGTCATATGTTCATCTTGTCTTCCATTATAAATAATAAAGATTATTTTTAAAAAAAATGTGCAAAATAATAAGTACACTAAAATCATCAATAATGAGGAAAAAAGCAAAAAAAAAAAAGAACAAAAAAAATATTGTAAATAAAAGACATCAAACAAACTGAAATAAAAAGAGTAACATGATTGAAATATTGTACTCATCAAAATTGAATTTCCAAAATTGTCATATACTCGTCTACTCGTCCACACTGTTAAGTATTAACAATAGAAGTTAGTCACAAAGAATATATATATATATATATAAAATTAGACATAATCAAAGTGATGTACCTTGGTAACTCAAATTAGATATTGTTCTCATTGAATTTGAATTCCCAAAATTGTCAAATGCTCATCTTATCTTCCACATTGTAAAAGTTAGTAACAAATAAACTATATATTATAAAATTAGAAATAACCAAATTGATGTACTTTATTTAGTATAAATATGATGAAGAAAGGAAAAATAAAATAAAAAATTCTTGCATTGGTGAAGATGACATGGTTTTAGTATTTATAGTAATCCATAAATTCTTAACTATTGAATAAATAAATTAAAAGAGTAATGGAGTAATCAATACCTACAATTGTAACTTATATTGGTCATTAGTGTCTTAATTATAATTTAGTAATACTTTCAAGAAGGAATAGGGAAAGGTTTAAATATTTAAAGGGATAAATTGTAACTTATATATACCTAAAATAATAAAGGTATTAATGGAGGAATTTAAAGAGAAATAATCAATAGAGGATATTTATTTAATTTAACTAACATATCAAGATAAAAAAAAGAGAAAAAAATCTTTAGAAAAAGATAAAATATATAAATTCTAATGCTGGCCTATGAGGGCTGCCACATCAGCACTTTCATATCCAGATTTATATATATATATAGATTTTGGACTTTTGGGCATCCAGTTTCAAATTTGGGCCTACTTCATGGGCCTCTACAACCAAACTCGGCCCAACTAAAATGTAGTGTTTTTTCTCATGCATTCACTGATATTAGGGTCTCAACTGCTGAATCTAAAACCCTTTCGCTCTTTTTTGTTGAGCACCAACCCTCTCTTTCTCTTTGCTAGTTGAAACTCGTTTTCTACCAGCCTATAAAGAGGAAGAGAGCGTTGCAAAGAGACAATTTTCACCTCCGATCGTTGGCTATGGCGGCGCCGGAAGCTCCCGTTTGCTACGTCGGAGTTGCCAGAAAGTCCGCCGCCTTCCGTCTCATGAAACAAATGGTTCGCAATTTTCATTCTACTTTCATATACATTTGTAAATGCTCGTATTTATCTGTAATGAACTGAATTGAATTGCTAAACTTGAATTACTTTTGTTTTTTCTGGTTTGATCCATGTCATTTGAGTTGAAATTTGATAACTCTGCATATTCGTGTTCTAAAAACCCACAAAAAAAAGGAGATTAAGAATAATTAATTGCGCTTCTATGGAAAATGAATTACATAAAGATGTAGAAATGTAAATATAGAATTGGAATAAGTTATATATTTCACGAATTACATAAAGATGTAGAAATGTAAATATCGAATTGGAATAAGTTATATATTTGTACTCTACTCTGTCTCCATAGTAATATTAAAGCTCGAGGATTTTATATTTGTTTAATTTCCATGACTTTTGTGATTAGGAGAAGTGAATGATATCGATTGAGTGGTGCTGAGCTTTTGATTTTGAGACTTACTGTATGTATGATGCATATTTTGATTTTGATTCGCGATTAACTATAATTTCTTTTGGTGCTCTATATATTTATTGGAGTTAATTGCAATTAGGAGTACAAATCAAATTGAAAACCATATCAAACCAACAAAAAAACATAACCAGATTTGGTTTGGTATTGAGTAAGAAAAATGAACCTTATCGACATAAAAATATATAATTATCTATCTTCCTTACAAACTTCATATAGGATTTTCTTAAGAACATATGTTGAGGAAATATTTGTGATTCTCTCTTTGGATGTTTATAGAACTATGTATTACATCCATTTTATATACTTTAACTAATGGTCAATCTAAGTGTAATTGAAATGCGTCAATTTATTAGTTTTTTCCTATATTTGTGATTCTCCTTTTGGATGTTTAGAACTATATAGTACATCCATTTTATATACTTTAACTAATGGTCAATCTAAGTGTTACTTAAATGCGTCAATTTATTAGTTTTTTCATATTTATATTTCCATATTTACTGTACTCTTTTCATCTTTTTCGAATTTGATTGTATTTATCGATAATTTTTAAAATTAAAGACAGTATCAATTTTTAGGTTTTATGTCGACTTTTGTGTTTAATTATTAAAGTTTGCTCAAGTTTGAACGTTTGCATCATTGAAAAATTATTGTTAGACTAAAAAAATAACCATCATGTGTTTAAAAGTACGTATGTTTATCCATTTGTTAACTACTACTAAATATATATTGAGTTATTAAAATTTTGTCTATAACTCAAAAAATGTTAATACTGAAATAGTATTCATTGGACAAAAAACCAGAAAACTGAACCAACCAAACCGCCCCATGTATACCCCTAACTGCAATGAACCAATGATGGAGCTAGGAACATGTATGGAAATATAATGATTAGATCTATTTTTTTGTGTGTGTTTCTGCGTAGACTTGACGCTTGCTAGTTAATCTGCAAACTTTCCATAGATACATATATTTCTAATATGTATGAAATGCGTGTTCAATAGGGATGGGAAGAAGGAGAAGGCCTAGGCAAGAACAAGCAAGGAATCAAAGGATATGTCAGAGTTCAGAACAAACAAGACACTGCAGGTTTTCTATTGACTGCCTTATTGCTTCTGTAGTAATAATGTGCTCTGGTACGTTGCTGCAGTAAGGAAAAAGAACAACTCCCCCTTCTCCTCTGTGTGTGTGTGTGGAAGGGGGTTTGGGGGTTTTTTTTTTGGGGGAGGGGGGATTGAACAAAATACAGATTCCTTAGCACTGCAATGAAGTAGCAAGTGATTGCCACCGAGTGCTATGCTGGTTCACTGGGTTTTGTGGAAACTGAAGTTGGAAGAGATTTTATTATCTTCTTTATCATTCGGCTTTCAAAAATCAATAATTAGTTGCTTTTGTTTTTTAATTATGAAATAGGTATTGGTACAGAAAAGCCTAATGAATGGGCTTTTGACACTGCTCAGTTTGATAGCATACTTAAAAGATTGAAAGTGGTAACTCTCTTTTTAGACTTTGAGTTTTAATTAATTAGTAAGTTTGTTTCCAAGTTTCTATATGATTAATATTCTTTTATGTTATTTGGCAGCAAACAGCTGAAACCAACAATGATGAAGGTATATTGAATTGGAATTGTTCTTAATTTACACTTGAACTTTTTCATTCTGTTGTATGAATTATTTTGGTTGTTTCTAACAGTAAAAGAGAAAAAAGAAGCGCAAAATGACAAGGCAACAGGAACTTGTAGTGGCGAACAAGAGACTGTTGCTAAGGTTACCAGGCCTCAAGGAAGGTGAGCAAGTTAATGTCACTGTATGCTTCTTCACGTGTGGTGAGCTGGAGCCTGGAACACATTGCAATAATATCTTTTATTTTTCTGTGCACCAGATATAAGAAAAGGGATAGAGGGAAGCTTGTGCATGGATATTCAGCTCAGGATCTTGAAGGAATTCTTGTAAGTTTACTTTTGCATGACAACTGTGTTTCCACTATATGGATATTGATTAAGGACATACCAAGCTCACCAGCAATTTTTCCTTGATGTTGTCTCTGAGGATGTTAATTTATTATTGTTGTAGACAATCAATGAACAAACTATTTTTAGGGTACTTGACCATTCAAAACCTGTATACTTCCATAACAATTAGGAGCACTGGCAATAAAATCGAAATGTTTATTTCTTTTATATGATTAAATATTCACTTATTCAATTACATAAGAAAATTGAAAATTGTATCAGCACTTGGCATCTGTTCTAGTTGGAGGATAAAGATACTCAAGAAAGAGTCGAGGTTTGATGAAGCTTAGTGGAACCGTGATGTCTTGTACAAAGAAAATGCAATCACTTGCTCATATTTGAGCCTTATTTGACTCAAAAGCTTGCAATTCATGCTCCTTTTGACAATATCTTCAAAAAAATCTGCTCAGCCATATTTGCATTTTATGTAGGTCAAAAAGACAAAGACTTCTCAGACAAACGATGATCAGAAGGTACCCGATACAGCAGAGACTATTATTGTTGCCGATGATGCATGTAAGTTCTTGATATGTAATTTGCAGTTAGGCTGTCTAGGCCTCCTCTGATCTAGTAGATGTTTTCTTGCTATGTTAGTTTCCAATCAAAAGTATCGAATCAAGGCCCATATACAATGTAGGAAGATTGTGATATTTCATTGATTTGCTTTGTCTGGGTAGGGTTTTCTTTTTGTTGGTGGAGGGAGAGTTTGGAAATACGAGTAGGTATTAATTTCTGTCTGACCTGCATTGCAGCTCCTGTTTCTCAATCATGTCTATAAATATTTTTTCGTTTTCTTGAAGGGTGGTGGGATCATTGTGGCGGTGTATGTTTATTAGTGTGTGTTAATGTGTGTGTGAATGTTTAACAAGGATATGTTTACGTGATTTGAGGAATGTATTTTAGTACTTGTTGAACCTGGATTGGGCTTTTAGAGATGAGTACTGATTGTTTACTAAAGTAATTCTTTTTTGCCAGGGAATGAAGATCAAGGGGTTCCCCCAGAATGGTGGGGCTATAAAAATGGATTTGTCTCAGGAGGATTTCTTGGAAGTCAAGCACGGAGAAAAACGTCATCCTCTTCAGATAAGATGCGAGACTTCAGTGAGAGGACCACATTCCATGAGGATGATCAAGAAAATCTTTATAATCTTGTTCAAGTATGCTTTCCAACCATTTTGAAGAAGTACAGATTTTATGCTAATTGCTATAAATGAGTTGAAATGTCACTGTCCCCTGAACACAATTGTGACACTTCCATTAAAGCTTTATCTTTACTAACTTCACCGATACATCTATATTTTCTAATAAATCTATTGTTGGCAAATATTATCAGGATCTGATAAGATAATGACAATGTCTTTCAACTGCAGAACACAGCCACAACTGGAAAACAAGGACTGGGTATCAAGGACCGGCCTAAGAAGGTTGCTGGTTGCTACTTTGAGGGGAAAAAGACATCTTTTGATGATAGCGATGATGAAGATTCTTCTGAGTCAAACCCTCCCATGAAAGAAGAACATGAAGAAACCAGTGACCCAGTCAAAAATGATGAACCAAAATTGAAGCTGAAGAAATTGTGTAAACGACTGTTGAAACAGGTTTCTCCTTGGATTGCTTTTGTCACTTGTTAAGTGATTTATCTGAGTTCATAGCTTGACTTTCCTTTATTGATGCCCCATACTCCAGGCACCAGGGAACTCGTTAAAACTGAAGCAGCTTAAAGTGCTAATTGATGAACAATCATCAGATTTTTTCTGCAATTTCACTAAAAAAGAGTCGCTTGCGTTTTTGAAGTGCAAGGTAAGTACTTCTGTTGCAGTCTTCTACAGGAGATATCGTTCACCGTCTTTGCAATCCTGTTTTTGGGTTGTTCGTTTAGCATACTGATTGATTTGTCTCCTTCTATGCAGCTTGAAGGCAGTGACAAGTTCTCAGTGGAGGGAAAGAGGGTGTCTCTTTCGTAAAGAGAACTGAAAGAATTTTGCCGTAGCTGAGGTTAGCTGTAACGTAATGTAGATGGCCACCGAGACTAGGTTCACAGTAAATCAAGTTTATTTTGTTTTGCTGAGAGATATAGCAAGGAGCACAGCATTGCGTTTAGGGGAGTACAGCATTTAGGCAGTCATTTCTTCACCCAGTGATCTGCCCTTGTTCTTTTTCTTCCCCTTCTCTTCTACCACCCTCCTCACTGTTTTGTTTTGATCTTTTTTTTTTTGGGTGATAATTTGTGTGTTTTTGGCCAAGGAATAGAGGTGAGTATAAGTTGTATTATTAACAGATGCATAATTATTTGATTGTTACACATTTATAATTTGTTATTGCACAAATGAGATGGAGAGGTTTCACCCCCCTTTTCCCTGATGAATGGCCGGCCATTTTTTTTTCTTTATTATGGAGTGGTCAGTTCGGTATGTCTCTATATGGTTTAATTGTGTGAATACTTTGCAGGCTCCCCTGGTCATCACGGACCCTGTGAGCTCTGAATTTCCGCACATTCATAACACTAGTCTGGTGTGTTCAGTTTATTTTGGGAATTTCCTTTGTTAAGTTGAAGATTGCATCTCTGCCCTGATGGTCATCGAGTCGAACTTCATTTGAATGCCGTAATCTTAGATCTTTCAATGTAAGAGATCCTGTTGTTTTGGTAAACATAACAAGTCTTGGTAGCAGCGACACTCCGAAATGAGGCGCTAGCTAAATAGACCGCATCAATGCATAAGAAAGCCGTAATGGTCTCTATTCCTAATACGAATTTATTTTTAAGGTGCTGAACTTCCTACACCGTTCAGATAAGCATTCAATTCTGGAAAAATCCAATATTTTCTCAGTACTTGTTTTCGATGAGTAGTCAAATTATTAGAGGTAATTGGCTTGTACTATTTTTGTCGCAAGGAACTTCACCAAGTAATCATATCCATGACAATAGAGAGCTTCAATCTCTGCCCTTCTACCACTCTGAATCATAGCAGCCACCTCTTCTTTGTAGCTATCCTGGTAAAAACCGGTATGTAACAATTTCCCGAACCAAATAATGGAGAAAGAATGCGTTTCTGTAGTAACTGGAATTATACCTGCAGAATCTCTGATGACATTAAGCTCTTGGCAATCTGGAGATCTCGAGGTTTCAAAGGGACCAAACATTCTTCAGGTATAAGTTGATTAATATCATCCTTTCGCAGTCCTAACCACTTGACATTACAAGCTTAAAAAACATGTAGAGGAACAGACTCCTATAAGTGAAGTTAAGAAGACAACAAGGATACATGATTCAGCATAACTTTTAAGAGAAAAGAGCACCATATCTGTATGCTTCAAGTCCCATCCCTATGCTTCCAAACTTGAAGGTGCAAAGGATTGCTAATCCAGCTGGATTCCTTAAAAATCACAATTTGATTTGTAAGAATTTTGCTCTGTAACTATGTGATGGCAATACTAGTCAAGTCAGTTATACCAGTCAACCAGCCCCAAGACTGGCAAATTAGGGAACATCCGACATATTCGATGAAGCAGAAACCTGAATAAGTTTTTAGAGATTAGAATATGTTATAAATTAATACTTGAATGAACAATCTCCTAGCAGCTATTCTGTAAGCTAGAACATCAGAATAAAGGAGTTCTATTTGAAGATGTTTATAACTCTTCACGTCACCTAGTTGCAATATCAGGAAATCCTTTGGCAGTAATCAGAATGCATGGGATTTGATTGAATACACGATCCTCTGCTAGTCGCTGGAATATAGCATGCTAAAAAGTGGAACTAGTTTTAGTTTCTTGCAAAAATGATTGACTAGAGTTTCCAACAAGTGATAAAATACCTTTTCCACCATGATGATGTATCGAGCATCTGTTTCCATGGTTAATTTTTCCAGCAATTCCAGGTCTCCTGATATAGCATAACCCGAAGATCCACAAGCAGAGCAGTCAACAACTTCCTTGTCTGGCTCCTATCTCAGTGGTGTAAAGAAACAAACTTAAGTCATATGTCCATCTTTGAAGAAAGAAATACCAAGTTCTAACTGTTCGATAAACTGCCTATATCAAATTCTTGAACAAGCTTTATATAGGAACTTAGAGACTTGTACATCATGTAAGTATTAGGTTCCTTGAGTTTTGGCACAAAATCAAGATACAAAGCAAAATAGTTGATCATAGACGGCTACCAGCAGCTAGCTCTTATCAACTATAGAAACTTGGAAACATTGAAAGTTTTGACTAGGTTGGCTCATGTTGAAATCAAACAATCGGTTGTGCCTCAATCATAAACTAGTTGAGATGGGCTATATGAATTCTCTATATCCATTTGTTGTACATGGCCTATTTCATTCCAATATGACAGATCATGTTACTGGCCAAGTCAAGGTACTAATACTGCTACGCGTTTTACTAAATTAAAATATAAACATTTGAAATTACAACCAAAGGGTTGATAATAGTACCTGTAACAATAAACGGCCTGCTATTGCCCCTCTGCTTGATGCCATTATTCCAAGGCTGTAACGGCTGCATCGAAGCAAAGCCACCAAGTCTGTTCCTCATAGATAGTAAATGAAGGACCTCGTGTTAACAAAATCAACCGAACACACAGATCATATTCAGAAATGATGAAGAAAGAAGAGACAACAATGACCTTGGATGGTCCTATTAACCTGCAATTGAGAAGTGAAGTAATCTGGTGAATCACAGAGCAGCTTGTAGTATAGCTCTCTCTGTGTCACCCTCTTTTCCTGAACCATAATTTGGTAGCACATCTCCATAACCTTCCAAACTTGATCACAAAAACATTGCCAGCGTCATTGATTTGTCTAATAAGTAATTTGATGGTAAGAAACTTGTAGCCTTTTACCTCTTATGAATGACTTAGCACTATTCTCTCTCGTCAAAGATCGCGTGCAAAAAGAATGGGACAGGAAGATCCATGAATCACCGGTAAGTAACCCACGGCTCACTCTGCTGTTGCTGGAGTTCCTACTGATCTGTATCACATATGCCATATATGAATCATCAACTATGCCTCTTCTTGACGTCCACTATATGAATCATCTATATCCATTTATGTTCAGGCCTAATTCATCCCAAAACTAGTAAGTCATTTGTTCTTTGAGGTGACAGAGAGGTTCACATATAAATCTCCCAAAGTTGCTTAATAAAGAACAATAAGCATTCTGAACAATTAACGAAGCATTAATCCAATGGATTTATCAACTTTTTTTGGATTTGTTTATAACTTGATGATGCTTACAGCAGGCATATGAAGTAAGCTAAAAGTGCAAATTATAGAGAGATTTCGTTTCGAAAAGATGAAGATGTAAAATTTCAAACCAGTGATAGGTCAGAAATTGACGGAGAGTTTGAACTTAGAGCTTTAAGAAAATTCAGGACCGCAACTTCGATTCGAGCTCGGACCTGAACACAGAAATCCTATTATATGAGAAAACAAATACATGCTGCAATCGCGACATGGTTAGAACTTTGAATCTACCAGTTCATCTATTCCCATGGACTAAAATATATCGATCCCATTTAATTTAATTGAACTTCTAAATGAAGCAATTTATACATTCAACACTGATAGAAATCTGCGAATGTTTTGGTAACGGAGAGTTACCTGTGAAGAAGGAAGGATATCGGCATTGCAGTGGTGTTGATCGGAGAAGAAAATGGTTGATCTGCAGAATTCTCCCATAGCGTCAAAATGGCGGTAAATCTGCAATTTGAATTCAGAGGCTAAGCATTTATATAGTGTTTGATTTGGCCCACTTTTGGATATCCGGGTGAATTTATACTCCCTCCATTTTATATTAATTAAATTTTTGAATATTTTTTATTTTTATCAAATGAACTTAGTTATTTAATTTTTAAAATTATTTTTAAAATGTTCTTCCAATTTTATTATTAGTATTAAAATTAGTTATTAATTAATATTTTGTTATTTTAATCATAAATTTAACAATATAATAAGAATAAAATGAAAAATTATGTCTAATTTATGTCGTAATTTTATCTTTTTAAAGGGCGTGAAATACCTCGACGATTCAAAATTGCGGGCTATGATAAGCAAAATTGCGGCCGCTGATTGGACAAATTTCAGTCATTTAATTGTGTAGTTTATCGTTTAAATGAGTTAATTTTTCATTTTTGGGCTAGAAATCAAACTTTTTAAGACGTGAGAAATACCTTTTGAAATATTATAATTCGAAAATATCAACTTATATCCCGCGAGAAAGTTATTTACCTTAGAAGCCTAGAAATTAAAGACCACCACAAAATAGGAAATAATTTATATGTTTCAATCAAATAAATTTAAAAAATCAAGAAGAATTAACTTAAACTAAAAATAATGTGTGAACTTTTCTTTTTTTATTATTATTAAAAATAATTGTACATAAAAACACATCATAAATTCACTCCCTCTTAAATAGAATTTGAAAAGGCCAAATTTTTTTCGAAATTCAAAAAAAAAAGAAGTCTAAACCAAATGGAATTACTACCTGCTCTGTTTCTGTTTCATCTTTATCTTCTCGTACACTTTACAGTACTATTCATAACAAACTCTTCCCATTTCCATTTTTCTCTTCCTTATATATCAAACCATTTCTCTGTGGACAAACAACAAAACAATGGCGACAAACAGCAATGAAATCGACCATAGCTTACTTACACTGTCTCTATCTTTTTCTCCGTCTCCCGTCGTAGCACCGCCACCTCCACCACCGCCGCCACCACCACCATCTCGCCGTCCACGTAAACGAAAGCGCACATTGAAAAGCGAAACGATTCCGGCGCCTTATCCATGGGCGACTAATCATCGAGCGAAGATTCACAGTCTTAATGTGCTACGATTGAATCAGATTTCAACGATAACAGGTGAAGTTCAATGCAGAAGATGTGAGAGGAAATACGAAATAGGATTTGATTTGTGTGATAAGTTTGCACAAGTAGGAAGCTTTATTTCGGCAAATAAAGAGTCTATGCATCAACGTGCACCGGATATTTGGATGTCACCGATTTATCTGAATTGCAATTTTTGCGAACAAGAGAATAGTGTGAAACCGATCATCTCATCGAAAAAGAAATCAATTAATTGGGCATTTTTGCTATTGGGTCAGTTTATTGGATTTTGTACGCTTGATCAGCTCAAGTATTTCTGCAAACATAATGAGATCCACAGGACGGGTGCTAAGGATCGTGTTCTTTATCAAACCTATTTGTGTCTTTGCAGACAGCTTGATAATACTGGCCCGTTTGACTACTAAAACTATGAAAAAAGTGTCATCAATTTGGGATGAAAAGATGGGCTAGATTTTAAATGAAAAGGCTACAAGTTAAATGGGATTATTATTGCTAGGATGATTAATATTTAGCTTTAGTTGAACAAAAGTTTTATGTTTTTCTTGTGTAGCCAATATTTATTTTGGCTAATTAAAACGTAGCAATAGATATGTTGTGTTTTTTTTATTGTTAATGTTAAAGTTAATTTCTTGTTCAGTGATGAAATATCGTGTTTTGTCACAGGTTTGTTAAAGGGTAAATGGAAGGTTATTTTCCTCAGTTACTCTTTTAATAAATTTATTTTATATTATTTGTCTATTTTTCTTTTATACTTTGTTCGTTCATTTTTATTATACATTTGGCATGATATTATGGAAATATCTATTCTATTTGTTTCTGTTTATATGTTATTTTTATTTCATAAAATAAATGCATAAGTGACACTTTCATTTTTGTTTTATATTTTTAAAGTTATTCTTTTCATTTTTTTTATATGTTACCTTTTTATTTTATATTTGTAAGTACATAAATAGCATGTATTAAAATTTTAATTTATTCTAATCATCATTGAACTTATTCTAATACATGTTATTTATGTACTTACAAGTGCAAAATGAAAGAATTTTAGTTTTGACAAAGTATATTAAGACAAATATTTTTAACAATTTCTTAGGAAAAATATTAAAAATGATTGCGAACACACCCTAAATCTTTGTTTGCTTTGGAATGGTTTCGATTAAGTTAAGCCTTTTCCAGTTTCCAATAATAACAGTAATGAGTAGTAATTAAAAGTGCTTAATGAATACTTATCATAATTTCCACAAACGATGCATTTTAATTATACTGTTAATGTTGTCACCTTCTTCTTTTTTAATTGACATCAATTTAGTTAGGTTGTTACTTTTAACTACCGACATCAATTCAAGTCTTCCTCTCTCTAGGACTTCTCTTTTTCTAATTACCTATTCATTTTTTCTATTAAGAAAAAAAATTATTAATATAGCGAGTTTATCATTTTACAAAATTGATGAATTAAAAATTTAAGATTTAATTAATTGAGCATATAATAAATAAAAATATTTTGTCTTTTCTTAATTTATCAAAATGGATAACTAATTAGGGACAACTAATAAAAAGAAAAGTAAACAAGTAAATAGAAAAAAGAAAGTATTAACTGAATCTATGAGATATGAGATCATGCACACATGTTGAGAAAAATATTTGAGGACATGCTCACTCCATCTAATAATAATTGTCTATTAAGTATATTGTTTAAATTGTTAAATATTGTATTTGTTCACTTTATAAAATTAATAAATTATCTTAATACTTATTTGTTGATTTACTCTTATCATATTTCTTTTCCTATTACATTTTTAGTGGGATGATTTGCATCAAGCTTGATTCTACACTATAACAAAAATAATTTTAGTGACAATAAATATTAACCGTAATAAAGAGTGCTAAATTTTTTAATGACATTAGTTAAGTATCATTAGAATCAATGTCACTAAAAGCTTTAGGGACATATACAAAGAGTGTTAATTGATACTAAAAATACATATTTAATGGTAATTAAAAATTAATTGTGGCTAATAATCATTTTTGATGCACTGTTTAATGATAATTAAAAATTAATCGACGCTAATAATTATTTTTGATGCACTGCAGTGGACCCTTTGATTACTTAAATTATTAAAATGTGTTGTTATAGCGTTGTTTTTGTTATTTGTGGTTGAAAAACATGGTAGAAGTTAAATAGGAATGTGTAAAAACTTTTGTTGGGATGGTTTGCATTTAGCTTTTAGCTGACACTAAAAGAAAACATGAGTGTGGAGTTAAAAGGGTAAAAAAAATTGTCAAAAATTCTAAAAGGGCATATCAACTTTTTTTTAAAACCAAAACGGTAAAATCGCTCACGATGTAGCGATTTGTACCTTTTGAAAAAGCGAAATCGCTGCAATAGCAGCGATTTCTTAAAATTGCCTTTTTTTAAAAAAAAAAATAAAATTAAACAAATCGCTTCACACGGAGCGATTTTCAAAGTAAAAATAAAAAATTCTATAAGTCGCTGCAGAAGCAGCGACTTCCATCAATTTTTATTTATTTATTTATTTATTTTTTGCTTTATTTAAAAGAAAAATTGATTCAATTTTTGTAAAAAAAAATAATCATTGGCAACGATTTTTAATTAGTTTTTTTTTAAAAAAAAATCAAATCGCTGTAAAGGCAGCGATTTACACTAAATTTATATTTTTTAAAAAAAAAATCAATTAAATGCTGCAAAAAAATTAACCGATTAAATTAAGTTTTTCAAAAAAAATAAAAATTTAAGTGTAAAGCAAAAAATGTGTTAATTAAGAATTCATAACATAATTAGAATTCGTATCAATTATTACTAATTAGTATTCATTTGTTCTAATTTCCGTTTATAACTTCTCAATATTAACTTTCCAGAAGATTAGTCCTGAAATTGAATTGCCATAAAATGCTCATTCATTTATGCATGTGAATGTTAATACGAGGGGGAGATAATTAAAAATAATTGAAAAACTTTATAAAAAGTATAAAAAACTCATTCATTCATTTGATGGAAGTCGCTGCTTCTGCAGCGACTTATAGAATTTTTTTTTATTATTTTGAAAATCGCTCCGTGTGGAGCGATTTGTTTAATTTAATTATTTTTTTTTGAAAAAAGGCAATTTTAAGAAATCGCTGCTATGGCAGCGATTTCGCTTTTTCAGAAGGTACAAGTCGCTAGCGTTTTTACCGTTTTGGTTTTAAAATAAATTGATATGCCCTTTTGGAATTTTTGACAATTTTTTTTACCCTTTTAACTCCGCGCTCACTAGAGATGGGCAAAATATTATCAAAAAAAATAAAACAGAAATTAAGCTTAACTTTCCATTTTTATCCTTATTAATTATTATCAAAATTATAGTTAAAATAACTAATTATTAATTAATAACGAATTTCAATACATAAAATATTGGAAAAAGGTGAGCAATTATTTCTGAACACACCCTAATTAATTAGAAAACATTTCTCAACACACCCTAATTATCTTTGTTGCTTTGGATTCAGTCAAATCTTTTCCAGTTTCCAATAATAATTATTAGTAGAGTAATTAAAAAGGGCTTTATGAGTACTTATCATAAATTCTACAAACGATGCATCTTGATTATAGTACATTTATACTTATCAAAAAAAAATTTAGCATTATTTATTAACGTGCATTTTATTTGTGGTTAATTTTTATTTTTTTGAATTGCGTTTAGATTTTATAATATTCTGGTACTAAACATCACAAGCCACTGCCAAACTATATTACATAGCCCGGCTTCAAATTGACTTCATATCGACCTCTTTTATCAGTTATATGTGTCAAATTCGTTAAAAATAATGTATTTTTGCATAATTTAATATTAATGTAATAATATTTTTAAAGAGTTCGAACAACATAGTTCAAAGTAGCTTTCTTTTACTTTTGGTGCAGTTGTGCCATAAAAGAGGTAGCAAGCATCAACGATAGGTTCAACTGTAAAATGATATCAACTGATATAGTTGATAACATATACAATTTTGAATTCCAAAAGTAGCTCAAAGAATGTGTTATACACATCCTGCTAAATATACAAAATAATTTTTAACAGCTATAAATATATTTTAACAAAGAGTGTTAAAGTATTTACCGACATTAATTAATTATTATTGAACTTAATTATGTCATTGTAGACTTTAATAAGTACTAACATTTATAAAAAATGTTAATTACTTCTAAAAACATATTTAACAATATTTAAACTAATATCATTAATTATTGTTGCTAAATGTCATTTTAAGTATAGTGACATTTGCATTTTAGTGTGCCTATATAGCAAATGTAGAGTATCTTCAAATCATCGACAATTTTTTTCCTTCCAAATTTTCAATAATACTCCTTCCGTCCATAAATGTTTGACAGATATATTAAAAATAAGTGTTCAAGATTAATTATTAATTTAAACAATTAAAAAATAATTAGTTAATTATTTTCAATTCAATCCTTAATAATTACTTTATTTCGTTCAATTAAAAAAGTATATAAATTTTGATAATACATGACCGTCTCAGCCTAAATGATTACCAGTAGATTGACCAAAGTCCAAACAGAGACAACTAACTACAGTAATGTTCGAACCAAATAAAAAAATAACAACCATTGAGCTTCGAAATTAGCACAGTAAAAAGATAAATTTAAAATTTAAAATTATCGTGTATGAGTTAAATATTATGCATTATACAAATATACATGTATTTATCTCATAATCCTAAGTAAAGAGTATTCAGTTAAACCCGCTACAAAAAACCAAAATTAGTCAGTATTACCACTGTTTCATTTACATGTGATGCGAATTCTAGGGTTCTCTTCATTGGCTTTTATAAATTTTCTAGACACGTAGTCAAGTCAACTGTGTGACACTTGAAAAATGGGTGAGTGAGTTAGAAATTGTTCAAAAATTAAGGACTATTTATGTTTTCATTTCAAGTTTTGCGGTGCCATATTACTCTCTTCGTCTGGTATTGTTTGTCGTAATTTTTATTTTTAGAAAAATTATAAAAAATTTAATTAACATTTTAAGATGTATTTTTTCATCATATTAATATGCAATTTACATTACTTTTCATATAGTTTTAGAATATCTAATTTTTTTGTTTAAAATATGAAATTAATATGATCTAATTTAACTTTAAAAATTAATCAAATTGACTTTCGAAAAGCGTAATATGACAAACAATTTCAAATGAAGGAGTATAATATAAGATTATAAGATATATGCTAAAATTTAATTAAAATATAGTGGACCTTCCTTTCTGTTTATATAAATTTTAATAGGGCAACTTTCACATATAGCAAACAGAAAGTTCATATTTGTATGCTATAGCAAAGTTTGCATAATTGCGCTCCATAGCAAACATAAAACTGTATAATTCGCTATACATATACAATTGTATAATTCGCTGGCCTAAATTGTATAATTTGCTGGCCTATTTCGCTGCAATTGTATAATTCGCTATCCTATTTCACTGCAATTGTATAATGCACAATTGTATAATTCGCTGCCTATTTCGCTGCAATATTTTTATAAAATTTGCTTTGCATACAATTGAATCGAATTAAAATGTATGTATATTGCATAATTATAAGTGTATAGCAAGAAGATATATGTTTTTCTCTCGCTTTATACAAAAACAGAAATACAGTATATACACTTCTGTTGTATAAAGCTAGAGAAAATTGTATTTCACTACAATTGTATAATTCACAATTGTATAATTCGTTGGCCTTTTTCTCTGAATATTTGTATAAAATTTACATTTGTCTACAATTGAATTGAAGTAAAATGTAATAAATTGTATATTTAAGTGTATAACACGAAGATATATGTTTTTGCATGTGTATATACAATTTTCTCTCGCTTTATACAAAACAGAAACAGAAATTATACACTTCTGTGTATAAAGCGAGAGAGGTGAGCGAGAATGGGAGAGTGGCGAGCGAGATTTTTGGGAGAAAGGCGCCTGGCAAACTTTGGCTAACGTTTGCTATGGAGCACAATTAAATCAAACCCTAGCTACTCCATTTATTTTAGGTTATTAGTTTACTATTATATACAATTTTCTCATTTTAATATGCTCTATTATTTGTTTCAATTCAATTTAAGTGTTTTATTTTGTTCTTTCCGTTTATTTTTTTACAAAATAATAGTGCTTTCCATATTTAATACTAAATTCAATTTTTTACGATGAGATTTTTTTTTCCAAAATAATCCTATCTAACGTGACATAAGGGTCTTTACACGAGAAATTACCTACAAATTGAGAAATATCCTCTCTTTTTTTTTCCAAAAATAAAATTAAATTATTTCCTTTATTAGCTCACAGAATCCCACTTTTAGATTATTTCTTCATCTTATCTTACAAGAAAGTAGTGTCATCTCTTTCTCGAAAATTCTGTAGGGTATATAGTAGTCACATCTTAAATATATAAAAACTCTAGGCATGACTAACTCATGTCAAGTTGTTTGAATTTATATGACTAAACAAATATCACTACACGATCGAGTTGTGATAAAATGAATAAAATAAAATACGAAATTAAAAATTTAAAAGTAATGACTTCAAAATTTTAGCCCCTTTAAGCTTTAAATTGATAATCTAAATACATTGCATAACTTTTTAAGAAAAAAGACAAATGTGAATCTATATTGTATGGCCTGACGCAAAATTCTACTTCCTCTGCCTTAGAATTCTTTTATCGTTAACTAGTTAAAGCTTCAATTTCAAATTTTGAGATTGAAAAATAATCAAGTAGAGAGTGTATGTCCCTTTATAATAGACTTTATATACATAACGTGAATTTAAATTATCCATGATCGAAATAAATAATTAAATATCGAATGAAGAATTAAGAAAATATAAAAAAATTTAAAAGCAAGTTGTGCGTGAAATATTGAATATGTACTACCGACTGATGTGAAGTTTTCTTATAATAAGAAAAAAAAAACACGGTTTCTTTTCATCTACTAGTTGCTTTGATAATTCAGTCCTCAACTCCATAAAAATGAGCTTTCAAATCTTTTCAATTTCTATTCATTTTACCCCCACTACCCTCTATAGTCCACCCCACCCTACAAACCTAAAATACATATATATTAGCGGAACTGGTCGTCCATTCGGTTAAATTTAATAAATTTTGTTGAAACGTTGTATGTATATTTAAAAATTAATTTCGAAACTCAGTTACATCATTATTGTAAAAGCTCAGAATCTATTACATTGAAATTCTGATAGCGCCTCTAATTATATACGTATATAAATGATACACCTATTTACGTGATGAGATTATATGTGGGAGTATATTTACTAATAGGTGTATGTAGAAAATACTGAATAATTTAGGCATGGTAACCCCCATAAATAGTGGTCCTTTTTATTAAAAAAATGTGTAGGGGTGGAAGATTCATTTTTAATTTGTTTTTATTCAAAGTTCCCTATAGTTCACGCAATATATCGTTACTAAATAATTATTTTTATACATAATGCAAGTTGCTCGCGTGCTACTATTTTCTTTGTTTATTTCGTCCTTATGGGGTCATGCTTACGTTGATGATAATTGAGTCATTCGATATTAAATATCTAAGGGTATGTTTGGTATATTTTTTAAAAAAATTTTCATGTTCAGTTATATAACATCAAAAAATAAGTTACTTTAAAATAAAAAAATAACTTCTCTGATGAAAGTAGAAAAGCAAATTACATTAATAATATTTCACAAATTATTTGTATTTTTATCGTCGACTACCTCATATTATCTCCTTTTTTTATTTATACATCGAATATAAAAAATAAATAAAAGACTTGCTTATTTTTGTGAAAAAATATTTTTCTCAGAACGAACACAACGTACCCCAATGTGGACTTTTTGGGAACCAATTCCATTTTATGTTTCAATATTAATATTTTAATTCTTCTCAAAATATAATTTAACAAGTATGCAAAATATAATAATTGAAAAAAAAAAACTTATTTATTGTATGTTAGGTTAGTTGTCTTTTTCTTATTAACTAAAAAACAAATACTTAAGATTGCTGATTCTCTCTTTTTTTTTTCACCTTACATATGAATGATGTGCAAGAACATTATTATAATCTAAATTAACATGATTCATGACAGAGATTTAATTTTGAATAATAGACAAACCATAAATCAGTTAAAGATAAGTATATACCGGACATATCTCTTTATTCTTGTCCTTTTAAGGACAATTTTTTTTCTTTTTTAAAAGACACCCACTTATTTTTAATTTTTCAATCGATGTTCCGTATTTATACTAATATCTGGTTAAATCTTAATTCATACTATATACATCAATAAATGAAATCCATGAAATTCATCAACACTTGAGTTTTCTTAAGTAGGAATATTATAATAGACATTAATTGTATATATCATAACGAGTCTGATTTTAATAATATTTTTTAAAAAAATTATCCTTAAATCTAGCTAATTAACTCGAACCCAAGAACTAGATCATAATTACACTAATAAGGAAACAATGAACACTCAAAACATTATTGTTTGTAACTTCCACCTGACTCACAAGTAGAAAGTTTCTATTGCCCCTTTTATATTTGCCAAATGAGGCTAACACCCTAATTAAAAATGTCTAAAACAAAACAAGCTGGCTAATTCTTTAAATACTTTAATTTTTATTGATATGTAATTTAAGTATAAACTAATCATATATTATGTCATAAACTATATATACAACTCTTAATTTAATGAAAGGCCAAACTAATTAGATATTTTTTTAATAAAATAAAATATTGCTGAAAAAATCATTTAAGTACGTAGGATATTTGATCACTTTAGTCAACAAATGAGAACTAATAAGCCAAAAATTAAGACAAACGCGTGTATAATTTACACTAATTAGCTTCCGCTGTCGTTACCCTTTGACTTTGTAATAAAGTCAACTAAATAAATCCATCATAAAATAAATAAATAAAAATAGCTTGTGTGTAAAGAGAGAAAAAAAAAACTGCTGATTTAAATAATATTTTTAGTCTTTAAATACCACTCAAACTTCATATTTTTAGCTATCAAAAAAGTCAGCGCCATTATTACTATTTCAATTTTTTTGCTCTCTTTTTTTTTTTAAATTTTATTTTAGCTTATGATGGTAATGGATTGGGGTCTTCAAGCTGTTGTTATTGGATCATCAAGTTCATATAGTGCTAATAATATTGATTTTTCTCCAAAATTGGATTTTCAAGAAAGTGATCATCAATATTTATCTTTTTCACATGAGATGAAAAAAGAGTTTTTTATTAGTGATGAATTAGAAGAACTTTACAAGCCATTTTATCACGTTGATGGTGGACAAAATATATTGATGGGATCTTCAATTTCATTAATTCCCAAAGAAATTATTAAAGAAGAGAAGAGAGAAGAAGAGCAACAACAAGTGGTGGCTCCTACTAGTACATATGTACCTAAATACAAAAAAAGGTGAGGAATATTCATTGTGTATGTACATATCTTCCTCAACTGGTATGTTCGAGTCAGCTTGGTCACACGTTCTACTATCTTTCATCAGCACAGATATCAGATGACTCTTTATGTCGACAACATTAAAAATCATCTGATATTTTTATCTCTACTGAAATTTGAATATCGAATTTATGATGGTTAATCTATTTTATGTGATTTGGTTGAATATATGTGTGATGTTTAATTTGTTTGATTTTTTTTTATAGGAAAAATGAACAGAAGAGAGTGGTTCTTCAGTTAAAAGCAGATGATCTTTCTTCTGATAAATGGGCTTGGAGAAAATATGGTCAAAAACCCATTAAAGGCTCTCCTTATCCAAGGTAATTAATTAATTTTCTCTAAACAACTTTTTATTGAATTATAATCTCTCTTTGACCCTTTTATTAAATGTTAAGAAATTAGAGTCTAATTCATCCCAAAAGTTAGTTAAAAGGTTAGTATTGATCAAAATCATATGAAAAAAAAAACATTTTTTGTTTACCACAAATGATATGAGATCCTTAGGTTGAATATCTCGATAGTAGATAATATAATATGGTACCTCAATATCGAATAAATCGAGAATTCAAATGAGTCTAGCTTTGATTTTTTTATAGAAAATAAATTTAAATCGATCTTAAAAGTCAGCTTAAAAAAGAATTGCTCAATATATAAAATGACTAATTTTTCTTCCACAACGGAAATTAGATTCAACCATTTTCTAAATATACTGTATTATTTTCTCTTTAAAAAAAAAGGAAAAACATCTCAATGTTGTTTTATTTATCTTTTTAAAAATATAAAAATATGAGTAGTCATAATTTATACACGTTTTGAAATCTTTTGTTTTCTGACGTGGAATTTATAAAGTAGCAAAACATTGACACAACATATAAACATATGAGTATATCACAGGTAGAATTAATGACCTTTCAATCATTTGTATTTTCTTAGCACTTTACACATAGTTCATACTAAATTAATGTGAAAAAAATAGTTTTATGATTTTATGGTTATAGTGAGTAAAATTCAGTTGTTTTTAATGTGACAAAAGTGATTTGTAATTTTTTGTGATTTGTGAACGATTGAATGTACGTAAAACTGTTTACGATTGATCTTCAGCTCAAAATAATAACGTCGTATTTTTTTTTTTTTTATAACAGGAGTTATTATAGGTGCAGCAGTTCAAAGGGATGTTTAGCAAGAAAACAAGTAGAACAAAGTTGTACTGAAAATGGAACTTTTATTGTGACATATACAGCTGAACATAATCATAGTCAGCCAACACGTAGAAATTCTCTAGCTGGTACTATAAAAAGCAAATTTCCAAATTCAAAAAACACTAATATTAAAAAAAATATTGTGAAAGATGAAAAAATTTCAAGTCCACATGGTTCAACATCAAATAATAATTTAGGTTTTTCTCCAGAAACACTTATGATCGATGAATTTCAAGAAATCGAAATGAATGATCATGAAGAAATCAAAAATATGTTTGAAGGAAGTGATGAAAATGAATGTGTTTCAATTCAAGAAATGTTTGATGGAGATTTCTTTGCTGGTCTTGAAGATATTCATGATGGATTTACTTCTTCTTTTGGATGTAATAATTCTACATCTCCATTTTCGTTTTGATCATGTAATATATGTACTAGAATCCTTTTTTTTTTCTAGAAATTATATAATCCATTAGGGAAAAAAAAGATGTATAAGAGATTAATTAGCAATATATATGAACCTTTTCTTTTACAAAAAGTTTAATTTCCAAACGATAATTTTGAATAGAACTTTGGTAGGTGAGAGATGTAATTAGCAAAATGAGGTATGAAGCGATCTCAGTAGACTAGCTAAGAAAGAGTGACGTAGACTGTATTCTAGGTCATTCGGAAGGGCTCCGTATAATTTTGGAGTGTAACATTGTGGTTGTTCCTTCTCCTTTTAGTTGAGTGACTTCGTGCCTATTCTTAGCGCGAAAAAAGAGTTCTAGAGAAATCTTTCATTCATATCTATTTTGATTTTTTCGTACTGTTTATAATACGTGTAACTATTTTTTATCATATATATATATATATATATATTTTGATGATATTGATAAACGAGTTAATTGTATATCCACAATTTTTCCTAACTAAAACCTTTTCTAACTCAAATGTAGATGAACAGTTCTCACCTTCACCACATATTAGTTAAAAAAATATAAAATGATGAAATTAGGCTCGAGTGAAATCTTGGTGATAAGTATCAGTACAAGGTTTTAATGTGAGTTTTTTTTAAAAATAAAATCTAGTAGCATTCTCCTGAAGAATTAGCCTCATGTAGGTTACAAGTAGTTAGCAGGAAGGGGATTCTCTTTCGAAATACGTGTTCAGTGAAATTCAGTTCAAATTTTATATTTATTTTAAAAAGCTAAAATTTCAACTTATAAATTTTATATTCTAACTCCATCTTTGTAATAATATTATGAGATGTCACACTCCATCTTTGTAATAATGTTACACTTTATTATTGAGATAAATACACATATAATATGAATTTGTCTTATTCCTTACAAATTCTAGGGTTTCTCTCTATTTCAATATGTGATTCATTTAAAATGTCACGTGAATGAGATGTAACACTTAGATTATACATTTGTTCGAATTTAATAATTTTAGTTTAAATTTTATATTTTATTTAAAAAAGTTCTTAAATATTTACAAGTTATTAATTCAAAATTATTACAACAAATAATTGAAATTTTAAATTTCATCTCTATTTTTACATCCTATTATATAAATTTGTCGGTTCTTATAAGTTATAGAAATTACTTGTAAGCCATTTCAATTAATTAGATGTCATCATTCCTAGTACGCGTGGATGTCGATAAATATGCACGTATCTGTTATTTTTATTGTTGACGTTGTTTACTACTATTTGTTTTCGTTATCATCTATAAATATAGTGTAATGAATAAAAAAATTTAATTTTTAATTAAAAATTTTGAGTTCAAGTTCTAAATGTAAATAATTTTGATAAGAAAACTTTCTTCCGAAGGCTCTCTACGGCATAAATTAAAATTAATCTAATTTTAATATAAGTATTTAATCTTAAATTAAAAAAAGATTTGGTCAACAATTTGGGCCACAACTATTATGAGTAACTTTGTACAGTAAGGCGAAGACTTCGTCAGCATAAAACACTATTAGGGGTAGTTTGGTATGTTGCATAAATATGCATAGTTTTAGAATAAAATTTACAAGTACAATTTTATATTTTATTTGATTATTAATCACAATATAAGTTATACAGAAATAAATAATTTCTATGGAGCTAAATTATCTTGTTAAAAGGTGGAATATAAGATTAATTATCTCGAAACAAAAAGATTGGGGTATTTTTGAAAGCAAATAGTTTTTTTTTTCATTTAGAAGGAGTATATAAAGTCAGAACAATTGATCTCAAATAACTAATTTTAGTATAACTTATCTTCAAATCAAACAATCTTTTATTCTATGACTTTCTTTTTTACTTGATCTGACTTTGACACTTCGCGCTCGAATTGAATTATTTTTTTTGAGTTTATTTTATCAAATTATATTTATTTATTATGCTTCAAAATTCTTAGTTTGAGTATATTTTATGTGTAATAAAAAGGGGATAACAGAAACAATATATATTATTTTTAGCATATATGACAAGTGAAAAAGGACTTGTAGAGCATCTAAACACATGAGTTTGATACATTTCTGATATTTATTTATTACTATTATGTAATATTTATAGCTTCATACATTTATGATATTCATTATATGTACATATATTTATCAATAATTGCATGACATTCACTTCTTTACTAATTTATCTATCACATAAAACCTGTTTTGTTAAATTGTGAATTAATTTCCCCATAGTGTTCTCCTTCTTTGGTTTGATCAATCAAAGCGGCCACGGACCCTATAAATGCTGCATTCATATAAGTCGTGGGTTCAGAATGAGAGTAATCTGATCGCGAATCAATAAATTGGTCCCCGGAATTGGGCCCACCGACGATCGCACCGACATGTGTGTTAGGGTTTGGATTGTTAGAATTGTACCATGAACTATAGCCATCGTTGCACCCCACCCTAGTTGGATGGTTATAAATTGATGGGAGTGATGAGGCTCTATGGTGAAGTTTTGTTGGATATTTGTTGCCAAATCCCACCATGTATGACATTTTGAGTGGATTGTTTCCAAGTATGTAGTCCACCTGAAAAAATTAACGAGTTTAAGTTTCATTTACTGATATGTATAAAAAAAAGTATTTATACAATCAAATAATTTAAAAAATAATTTTAGATATCGAAGTATTGATTAGTAACATGGAAAATGGTTAGTGACATATTATAATATGTTGAATGTAAAAAATTGTTATGTGCATTTGACCTGTAATTTTGCAAAGGCTTTAATCTTGGATGTGGAAAAATTAACAGATCCACATGTAACTCCTCCTATTCCAGCTGCCTCAAGGACTTTAGTGTACATAAAAAGTACCATAGTGGCACCATTCACATATTGCAAATTGCTACTATCTCTATAATACAAAAGTCCACCTGTAAATTATAAACCATAGTATAAGAAAGTATATGTTATATTTTAAAATTCAAATATCAAGAAAGTATAGATTCTAAAATTTGAATAATTTCACTCTTTTTTTCTTTTTTTTACCTGGGGTTGTCTTAATTTGTATAGAGCTACTTTCTGGCATTAATCCACAAATAAATGAATCAGCATCTTTCTTGAATTTTTCCAAATTGCTCTTTCCATTAAGGTATTCCTGATCATAAAAATGTTTAGTAATTTGTACTTGTGATTGTCAAATTTAAATCACACTATGTTAAGCTACTCATTGAAATATTGAATTTATCACTTAATTTAACAAGTTAGTTATCATTTTTATCTAATTATCGATTATGCTTATTATAGAGATTTACTGAGTTCGCTATATCTGATTGTATAAATATATTTTACATTGTTAATATATAGTCCAAAATATTTTAATCGTCTGAGCCCAAAATATTCTTGACATGGAGTAATATAGTTAGTTTTGGACAAAGCTCACGCGGTTTTTCCCTTAAAGGTCTCATCTTTTAAGAGATGTAGTTTCTCAATCTTTTGAGCTTATCAGTGTGAGACTTTGTTCGCACATCCAACAATATCCTCCTCACTACGTGGCCCATCACCACGACCCACGTGTCAATTCCCGAAATTCACTCTATATATATACAAACATTTGCCTTGGTCATACTCTTGATCCCGGTTGAACCTGGACTCTGATATCAATTGTTGGGCTAAATCAATCCAAAGTACTTTTAACGCGGTGCAATATTATCTGTGTAGGATCAATTCTGCATGATTTAAGAGATCCTAAACCTTATACATAGCTTCTCAATTCTTGTAGCTATCAACATAAGAATTTATTCGCACACTGATCAACCAGAATAACAAATATAATATTTGAATTCATGTATAAAGGATTGACCTTAGCTAGTAAAGTTTGGGCTCCAGCAAACTTGTCATCCCAACTAAACTCAGAGGCAACTTGACTCCAACCTTGGTTGATTGAAGCATAATTTAAATAATTGTTTCCTCCACCTGCCTTATATAGCCAAGCAGCAGCCCACAACAATTCATCCTATAAAAAAAAAATTAATTAAAAACACTAATAAACTTATACTTTAAAAAATTAATAAATAATAGTAACAAATGAATAGTTTTTGAAATTATTTACAACCTTATAACCTGAGTAGGAACAATAGAATGGACAAGAAGCTTGGTAAGATCCTCTATACTTGTCCGCAAACGCAAATAACTGTGCGCCCAAACGTCAATTAATTAATAGTCTGTTCGATCAAACTTTTAAAATAAATATTATTTTTTTTGATCTAAAAGTTATATGCTTACAGATCTTGATCTTTTTAATAACTTTGTAGAATAGTTGGAATCAATATTTTTGAAAACAATTGATGCAGCAGCAAAAGCAGCTGCCACGTCAGCTGCCACCTCAGATCCTGGAGAATTTGATGTTATTTTATAAAGTGTTCTAGGAGTATCCATGTCTTCTGGTCTTTCCCAACATTGGTGATCTGCATTTCCATCTCCAACCTGTCCATATTATGTATTTGTTAATATTACATAACTCGTTTTAAAGTCAGATTAATTTGAATTCACGTCAAAAAGTTTCACTTTAAAAGGTAAAATGTTTCCAATCAAAAGATGACTTCATTTTCAGAATTTTGTTCACACCAACATGTTACAAATTAGCTTTTGGACTCTGGACCGATACTCAACTTCCTAAAGATTTCCTAATTAAGGATGGAGGAATACTGATAATATAAAGATACAAGTGTTGCAAATTCAAAATAAATAAATAATGGTTCTCGTTTTTAATACATTTTAAACTTTTAGACAATATGGTACATGTAAATTCGATATTCTATCGTAGAAGAACTATGTCTTAGATTCAAGCGATCTCTTTACCACACAATACAAGAAAAGATTAATTTTTCACGCGTTTAACCTAAGGAAACGAGTTGATGAGCATGGTGCAAACCTAATATATATAATTTAAATTTTTAAATGAGACGATACACTGACCTGAGTATAGAGAGTTGTACTTGAAGTATGGGCTCGAATTAAGAAATTTGTGCCCCAACGAATTGCATTTTGGAGGTGTACAAGTTGATTTGTTGAAGAAATTTGTGTTTGATATTCAATAGCAGCCCAACTCAACAAGGTTAAAGAATAAGCCATGGGCCATCCAAATTTAACATTGTCACCAGCATCATAGTAGCCTCCAATCAAATTCACCTAATGTATCAAAATATTGAATTTACATAAATTTTTAAAAACATATAACTCATACGTCATTCTTTTTTAAATAGATACATACATGTTCAATTATGCCATCGACGAGTGCGGAATCTCCTCTCCATTTGACTCTTTGAGAAACTGGTAATTTCCCAGAACGTTGCCCTTCAAAGAATAAAATAGCTTTGCCAAGTGAATCATTGTAATCTTGAGCAATAATAGGACCAGCCAAAATGCACAAAAAGAATATAACAATAACCCAAATATTCTTTGAACAAGCCATATTGTTATTATTAATTATTATTATTATTTAACATATGGTTTATGACTATTTAATATTATGTTTTGGTGGTATTTATAGGACATTTTTGACAGTTATAAGAAGCGTAAAATCTGGAAAATGCCCATTATGACATTATGTAATGTTTGTGATAAGTTAGAAAACTATATGCTATATGGTCTATGTGAGACTCAGAAATTAGAATGATTTGTTTCCGTTAATTAAGGGGATGGTATATAACTTAAAATAATTTAAATTAAATATTGAGTTCAGTTTTTATACAAATTAAAAAAAATTATTTTTTACACTGTTTTTAGTGATATATGATATATGTCAACACTCCTGTGTCTATTTAATTCTTCCCCCACCTCTTCGATTACTTTATGTGTCTATTTTCTTAGATTTAAACTCTTTATTAAGAATTCTGACTCCACCACGATAAAATTCAATTTCATGATTACTTTTGTTGTCAGTGCTCAAGTTACGTGAGGGCATTGCCATATCATAGGAAATTATTGAAGAATTAACTTAAATAACTGCTCAAACAATCGTATATATGAAAAATAACTAACGATTTTGTAAAGATCCCAAATTAAATTGGAGTAGTACTTTTTTAGAAAAAAAAATTCAAAGGGGTCCATATACTAATATTAATGATGGGAGTGTAATTTCCATTTTTTGCCTTATTCATTAACTTTCTTACAACGTCTCTTGTAAGAAAGTTGGAGAAGGAAAATCATTACTAGTAAGTTGCAAAAATTGAAAAATATGGCAATGTTAGAATATACTCCCCTTTCCTATTTAAATGTAGTTTTTATTAAGTATAGATGCTCTTAAAATATATGTTATTTTATAAAATTAATATATATTTTTTTTTATTTGTCTACTTTCGACTTAACACGCCTATTTTAAAAAAATAATTGACATAATTAGTTTACTATTTTATGTCTATTAATTGATATAATTGCAAAACTAATTTATTCATTAAAGAAGTTCCACCTTTTTCAAAAACATTAATTCTTATTATGATATAATAAGGTAAAAGAAAAATATTTTTTGCTAGATTTGTCAAAAATGACAAGTAAAAAGGGACTGAGGCAATAAATAACACTATTCTTCCTATTTACTCTTCAATGTTATTAGCTTTGAAAAAAATAATCTAATCAAAATGGGAAAATTAAAAGGGAAAGGGTCAAAAATAACCTCCAACTTTGATTTATTATTTAAATTTACCGTCGCCGTTAAAATAAAGTTAATTTTACCCTTTTCATTACTAATTTCACCAAATTTAACCCTTATTTGACGGATTGACCCAAATTAATTCGAAAATTTTTAAAAAGCCCTATTCCTTATTTTAATTCAATAACCCGACTCCATTTAAGATAACCCGACCCATTCTCCCAAATCTCCTATTCCCATTTAACAAATCTCCTATGACCAAGATTTGGGAGAATGGGTAAGTGGGAATAGGAGATTTGAGAGAATGGGTCGGGTCAAAAGGAGTCGGGTTATTGGGTTAAAATAAGGAATAGTTTTTTTAAAAAAAAAATTCGGATCAATCCATCAAATAAGGGGTAAATTTGGTGAAATTAGTAACGAAAGGGGTAAAATTAACTTCATTTTAACGGCGATGGTAAATTTAAACAACAAATCAAAGTTGAGGGGTATTTTTGACTCTTTTTCTAAAATTAAATGATTAATTCATATTCATTGGTTATTTTACTTAGTTTATGTTTATTTATTGAAAATTTGACTTTAATAAATCTGAAGAATGATTTTCTTGATCTATTCGCTATTGACTTTGCACACTTCTTAAGAAACTACAAATAGAAGTGCGATTTTACAATATCACTTTTTTTGAATATAATAAATACAATATCTTATATAATGTAATAGGCAAATGACTATAATTAATGATAAGGATTAAATTAGAAACTAAGTGTAAAATTACTCATTAATTTCATAAATTAAAAAAGTATCGTTTAACATTCTAAAATAGTTATTTGACAATTATTATTAAACGAAAAAAATAATTTTTAGAAAACGTAAAATCTAAAATAATATTATATAAATAGAAACGAAGGAAATAATCATGAAATTCGTTTAGTAATTTGCTTTTTTTGGGGTGGGGTGGGGTGGGGAGAAATATTGATGGATAGCGTAAAGATAGAGACCAAAGATGCACGCTGCTTCATTTATGTATAAAAATAAATAAATAATGTTTACGCAAGATCTACATACGGAAATATACCGAACCCATTCCTTAGCGTCTAATTACTCATCGTTACGAATTTGAAAATGATTTCTTATAATCACTTATAAATCGTAATAAAATTATTTTTTTATATTTCTCATGTATAAAAAATGAAAAATCTCTTACGAAAAAAAAAACATAGAACTAAATATAAATTTGTAACAAACTCCCAAATTTAATTCCTACAAAATACTAATATAATAGCAAAGTCATATGAAACCATTTTTAGTCGCATTTAATGAATTTAATTTACAATATTAATACTCCTTTGTTTCAAATTTTTCTTTTTAATCTATTTTAGGAAAAATGACCCTTTTACTATTTTGAAAATACTTTAATGTTAACTTTTCAAATGACATGTTTAAAGTCATAACAAAAGGGTATTTTAGACGTCTGACACAACATAACTTTAAATTAGAATCACAAAATTTTAAAAAAATTCTTAAATTTCGTATCAAGTCAAACTAGATCATTATTTTCAAACGGAGGGTAACATTTATTTTTTGATCATTACTTATTAATAGTTAATATGTGTTTTGATAAATATATAACTGATTATAGTTCAATATTTTTCTTTTTTTACCCATTATAGTTCAAGTATATGAAATTCAAAAAAAGGAAATACTTTGTACATTTAATCTATTAACTTTTTTAATTCGAATTTAGTCTTTTCTAGTCCAACAATATTACCTACTTGACAAAAGAGGATCCCATTGAAGAGGGCTAGTGAATTGATGAAATTATTAAGGGTGAAAAGTGAAAACATGGAAAATTACCAAGTAAAATAAAAAAAAAATGAAAACATGGGAAATTACCAAGCAAAATAAAAAAAGATGTAAGATAAATCTAATAATAAAATAGAGTAAGATGATATGTTATATATATATATATATATATATATATCATATCTAAACTATAGTATGTAAGACTTCATGAATCAAAGCATATTATAATTTATTTTGATAAAAGACTACACAATAAAACCCGTGCCCTGAATCTTAAGCACGTGAAAATTCTTCTGATAATCGAGAAAAAGAGAGAAGAAACTACAAGTCCAACAAATTAAATTTCTATGTAACTTCCATTGTTTGTCTGATTCATCTTCCTGTGGCTTTTTGGTAAATAATCCAATTGCCAATATTCTATACCAAATAATGGATATTTGTTTTTTGTGAAAAATAATAGTAATTATGCAGTGACTTCATGACTTTCTTTTGCTTTTACTTATAGTATTTTTATTCATGATTTCACGTATTGCCAATATATGTATTATTATTTCACAATCAAATCAGTATAAAAATAAGACACTGTTGATCATGACTCTTAACTTATGTGAATATTATGACTATACTAATACGAGGTTTGACACAAAGGACGAATGGATCGCTCGATGATTGTGATAGGATATATAAAATTTTATTTTTCATTATAGTCAAGTATATATATATATATATAAATTTTTTATGAAAGCACTTTCATCTTTAATGATTTTTATGCGATTTTGAATTTTTAGTGTAAGTATCAATAACAGATTGTAAGATAATCATTAATTTTATCTATCAAATCTCTTAGAAACACTCCCTTTCGTTTTGTATATACGTAAATGAGTCTTATATATAACATATTATAACTCTCTTAGTCAATTTTATTACATCAATAGAAACCTTTTATCTTTTTTACTTTTTTTTTTTTGCAAATTATTACATATATGTAAAAGAGATTATTATTTTTAATAATGAATTGATTTTTAAAAAGCACTACAATTGACTAGGTAAAGTTGGGCAGCATTAATAGTGAAGGGTAACACTAATTAGGCGAAGGTAGTTTACATGCATTGACTAGTAAACATTTTATTGTAATTATTTTCACTTTTAATCCCTCAATAATTGAGTCATGCTCTTCTTGGTCCACAAGATCATTTTAGTGAGCACATAAAACCATCTAGAATTGGTTCATTTATAATTAAAACTAATTTTTGGGTGAGATTATTGTAAATCTAATTAATATTTCACAAAACAATATAATTCAATAACTTCATGTGATAGTTAGGTAAAAAATTGAGTGTTTTTTCTTGTTACTATCGATGGTTCACTTGCTAATTTTCGTGATAATTAAATAAAGTTATAACCCTAATTCAAATAGTTGATATGACTCGCGTATTAGCCATCCAAACTACCTAGCTAGCAATCGATCGTTCGTTTTAATTTGTTTATAACACTTTTTTCAATTCACCTCTTAAGTTTCCTGCCTAAACCATGCATTTATGCTTTACACTTAAAACAAGTTAAAAACACACCACAACAATAATTAATAATAATATTTTGTTATAATTACACAACGTGTTATGGTGGTAATAATATGGTTTTTTGGCACGTACGTCTACCATTTCTATTAAGGCAGTTGAACAGATTTTATTAGGTAAAATGTAGTTGGCTTTTATCAAAGGGTACAAGACAATTAATTTCTCATTATTCTCATTACCCTTAAAAAAACCATAATATATCTCACAACCTATATATAAAAACTGTCCAACAGCTATCACCTAACTTCATCTATAAATTTCAAACATAATTATTTTTGTAACATTCTTGCAAATCTTGATCAACCCCATCATTTTCTTTTAATTATATCTCATCGATCAAATGCATTATAATAATTCAACATTATTGTCGATGGACGCCGGCGAGGAGCTCCACCTACCACCACCACCACCGCCACCACCTCTTCCGCCCCCGACGACGTTACTATCTCCGGCCAATTTCTACATGCAACAACCTAATGATCAATTGGCAATGCAAAATAATTGTAACTCTAGTCAAGTTGGACTTATTTGTGATAATATTGATTGGGCTGGGCTTTTATCTGGCTCTTCTTCGATTAATAACAATAATGAGTCGATAGCAACGACTCCAAATGTATCGATAAATCCTAGAAATATGAATATGAATATGAATACGAATATGAATATGATGGAAGGAGGTGAACAACATCAACAACCATTATTACAATTACAAGAACATAATTTTAGAAGAGAAAAAGGGAGGAAGAGGAAATATGTACCACCTAGGGTTGCATTTCATACAAGGAGCACAGAGGATATTCTTGATGATGGATTTAAATGGAGAAAATATGGTCAAAAAGCTGTCAAAAATAGCACACATCCAAGGTAAGTGTATATACATTGCTTATTTCATTTATATAAATGTATATATGTGTATATATAGATACAGTAATCAAGGTCTATCGAAAACAATCTTTCTATCTTTATAAGATTGTGTACACGTGAACACTTTATTAATACCCCATTTATAGGATTATGCTGGATAAGTAATTGTTGCATGTTAGTATAGATACATAGTGGTAATAGATGATCAACGTATTAATATAATTGTGAATAATATCGAACGAAATGAGACATGATTGATACTGACATGGGAATTGAAGAAAGTGATGATAATAACCTGATGAATTAGATATCTTAATTAGGGTGAAAATATCAAAGACATAAAATGTGAAAAAGAAAAATAATGTAGATGAAATATTAAAGTCATGAACAATTATAGGTCTCTTTACTTATATCTGAAATATATTTTCTTGCAAAATGCTTGTAAATATGAAGAATATTACTATTATTCTTTAAATATTTTTATTTTTTTCCTCTTGAAAAATGAACCAAGAAGAGCCATATTGAAATATTGAAACTGCACTTTCCTGAATTTAATTATAAGTTTCTTATGGTGTTTCATTATGTATCATTTTCTAAGGAATTATAAACATTTTAGGATCATTAAAAAAATTTTAGAATACGTTAGATTATATACGAGGTTATCCATTTAATTTATTCTTCTTGCATGCATTTATTTTACTTATTGCACGTCTAATATATTCTTCTTGCATGCATTTATTTTTACTTATTGCACGTACACTAAAACTTGTTGTACGTATACGTAATATATAAATACTAACTTGTTATTCCTATGATCCAATATTATTCCATCTTTCAAACATCTAAAATCCTACATCCTTTCATCTTGCATTTAATCGTTTTTCTGAAATTACATTTGAATCATGAGGTATACTATAACAATCGCGTGTATGCAAGTTACGGAAAAAGACTTCGTTTCCAATAGTAAAGCATATCAAAATCAATAAAAAAAAAATACAGAAATGAAAGAAATCGTATAAAAAATAAGGAGAAGATATCAGTAACAAGAGCAAATAAACAATAAGTAATAATAAAGTAAAAAAATAAATTAAGATAATTAGGAAATACTGATAATTATTTTATCATTTCCTCGTAGTTTACTATATGTATAACAATTTCTCTATGTGGCCATGTGTGCATATATTGTTTATTTCGATGAGTAAAAAAGCTTAGGTTGTTCACCTTCTCATGAAAATGAGCATATATTAGAAATTATCACAACTTTTGCCAATTATTAGTATTGATCATATGTCATATCTGCTACTTAAAAGCTTAAGATATATTTTATCCTCATACTTTGAATTGAATAGCCTCATTATTATATAATAAAGCATTATTTCCAAATATTTCATTTTAGTAAAAATATTGATTTTTTTTTTATGTAACAGGAGTTATTATCGATGTACACATCACACATGCAATGTGAAAAAACAAATCCAAAGACTTTCAAAGGATACAAGCATTGTGGTGACAACTTATGAAGGCATTCATAATCACCCTTGTGAGAAGCTTATGGAGACCTTAAGTCCAATCCTAAAGCAACTTCAGTTTCTCTCTAGGTTTTAAATAAAATATGTTTTACTCATATTAATTACATATTATCTAAATGTCTCAAACTGAAAAGAAAAACGTAACAGATACTATACTATATGTTGGTGTTAATTATATGACCCAACATATATAAAATTCTGTATAGAAATGTAAATTAAGATATCATACGGTCAAGAAGAAGCTACTAATGTTACCACGTTATGTATGTATATGAACCAAGGAAAAAAATCATGTAAATTTTATATGTTTAATTTAACTATATGTTCCACTTTTTCGAGATACTAATTTATTTATTTTTTGGAATGGTAGTTTGTCCTTGTTGAATTGTTTTGTATCATTGATACTCTACCTCGGAACATTGACATCATTATTTCATGCCTGGCTAATTCCACAAGTACTTATTACTTTCTATCAATACAGAAATCGATAGACTCTGTCCACCAAAGCACGGACAGATGCAGTAGAAATAACCTATTAGAAGTGTCTCTCTTCCTTGTGCATACATTAAAACTTTGTCATGCATCTTAAAATTATGAAGCAACAAAATGGAAGTGTTATTTTGTTCACAAATTTTATACCTGAAGAAATCACAAATAAACAAAGGGAACAAATGAGCTGAGGAACAATATGTTAAAAATATTAATCCTCAGATAATTGAACTAGGTCACTACATTCGTAGATCTGCTTTATTTCGCGTAGATGTGCTCGAAGGTAAGCTCACCGAGCATCAATGAAGTTCAAATCAATCGAAATATACAAAATATTGACTCAGAGCTATTGATTTACATTTTTACTAACTGTACTAGTAATTCCACCACATCTTCAAAATCAATTACTTGTACAAGACATGAACCACCCCGCTGCTATGCTGTCAACCACCCCCAAGAAGTGGGTGAAGCACGGGCAAAATTCTCTCTGATGAAAATTGGCAATGCATATCATTAGAGGATCTAATTACCATCAGTAAATGGAAAAATGTACCGTGTTCATGCACATATCTGACTGTTCTGGCTGCATGGAACAGAATTTCCTCTCTGCGTAAATGCAGTTCAAAAAGTTTGAAACTGTTCTAGAGATGTTGGTGAAACATCAACTCGAGAACTAGGCATATATGCAGCTCAAGTTAACAACTGATGATAACTGCAGTAAAGAGAAACTACCTCTCCCATTGAAAGCCAAAACTACCACTGAAAACTCAAGAGTTGGAACTTTACCTACTCAAAGGAGTTGCAGTTTTAGTGTCATAGTTGGTAAGTGCCCAAATCACGGCCATGCTGTGTGAGCTTTATTTTTTTTTGACCAACCCATTCTAATCTATAAGAAAGATCAATATTATGAAGCAGTTGTTTAAGTCTGTCGCTTTCATTCGATGCATTGGTGTTATCCTGCATGAAAGATGATCAAGAAATAAGGCAGGATAATCGAGTAAACAAATATATTTTCAGATTTAACTAATTGCGCGAGTCATCATTGGAGTCGTAAGAATCTTACATGTTACAAGCACAACTATGCCTATTCAATATAGAAATTAATGCCTGGTTAAAAGAATTGCATCAGGGTAGCATACCTGTGAATTAGCATCTCCTTCTTTAGAGAATACACTTTCTATTAAGCTTGACCTACTAGCATTAGGCGAGAATCCCTCCCAAGGTGGGACAAAAATTAGTTTCATGCACTGAACAAGAACTAGGTTCCTGTTAAGTTTCTCCCACCACACAGATCCCAACGAGTAGGACCACCATCGTATCATCAACCCAGTCTCAGAAAAAGCAACTAGCCCCTACAAGTAAAACAACATTATATGAAACTTTGTATAGACAGTGCACACAATCTCTCAAAGAAGGTGGTAAAGGATCATTGTCCCCAATCAAGTGGATAACAAACCCATGCATGCAATAAAACCTGCACAATAACATTGGCAATTTTCCATTGATGAGCTTAAAGAGGAAGATCATGTGAAATAGTTTGTCCTGCATGGTACCTCTCCATCCGGCGAAAAGCTAAGAGCTGATATTACAGTAGTCACAGTCATTCCTGAAGCTCCGCCAAGCAAACTGGGAAATCCTGGAGGTCCACTTGCATCTAAGACTTTTATTTTCGTGATGCTGCATTAGAGTTTAAAAAAGAATCAATATTACAAGCATTTAGATGAATAACCAGTGTTCAGGGAAGTGTGAAATGGGAAAAAGCGATAAGGCCCCACTTCACGATTTAAGCGATGAAGCACTCACATACTCATTCTAATCTGTGAAGCATAGACGGCTTGCATCGCTTCATCGCTTTAAGGCGATGAAGAGCTCGCGTTCCTGAACACTGTGAATAACAGTTCACATTACCTAGGTTATCTCAATCATATAAATCAGGCCCCGCAAACATGGATCTTGATACTTAGAAGTGGACAAGGAAGAGATTTTACTCTTTTTTTTTCTTTCTTTTTTTTTTGGAAGGGATTTTACTCCAGTTCATGTTAAAACCTTTTTTTTTTTTTTGTAACAGAGAAATCCCCAATGGTCAGTGGCACCATGGTTCAAAACTCGGTGGCTAATGGGCCCACCACGCCCTACCCTTCCCCATTTAAATACCAGTTTTTTTGTCTGCATCAGAGTTCAAAACCGTGATGTGCCCTAACCCATGCCTCACATGCTTAGTTAGAGAGAAAGCAAGGAAAAGCTTTGAATTGGGATTGAACATAGCAAGCCCTTGAAGTTGAAGTTCTTAAAAGAAAATAGCCACAAGCATTATTTATAAAAGCATTATCGATTAATCACAAAGGTAGAGATATTTATAATAAAAAAGGAAGGTATACAAAGCTATGAATCTAAATAGTATGCTTAATATTGACAACCAAGGAATACTCGAAAGGAAAAAAGAAACATCAATTATTTAGTTTATACCACAAACTGGTACTTTATGAAGTTCAGTGTTCCAGCATGTTTGGTACTAGACTATTACTAAAACAAAGAGGGAAGAAGCTCCTCATATGGCTACGTAGTACTGTTCACTAACCTTTGCATATCATATACCCGAATGCTTGCACTGTTAATCTCTCCAATCGCATCTCCAATAGCTAATCGTGTCACTGGATCGTTAAGTGCCACCATAGGGAATATGCGTGCAATTTCCTTCAATGCCGCCATTGAACTTTGCAAGCAAGTTTTTCGCATGGCTAAGTTACCAGGATCTATTGTCTGTAAAATGAAAGCAACCACCTGCAGATCTATCTAGGTGTTAGACATGCTAAATTTGAGAATGCTTCAGCGCTAGAAACACATTTGTCTTGTTATTACATTCACTTATCAACAGAAAAAGGAAACTTCTCAGCTTGTCCAGTTTTGGTTCTACAAATTCAAAGATGGTCATGTAACCTAGAAAGTTTGTGTAGGAGGAAGATTATTCCTCCTGGTTAACACAATCAGCAACACCATCACTGCACCAAGTTACTCAATTGTCGCTGAAAAGTAGAAAACTAAGAAGGGGCGGCAACGTAAAAACAGAGATGGTTGCAAGACAAATAGTGATTGTGAAGCAACAACTGAGGATGCAAACAACAGTCTTTCTTTCACTAGTTACTAATATCTTTTGGCAATCATAAAGCAAATAAACAAGGTCCTATTCATGCTGTGCTCTAATTTTAAGATTTTCCCCTCTTCATTTTTACCTTGTGTTCAGCATGAGCTAGTGCCAATGTCAGTGTTTCAGGCTGGAGGCTGGGGAATGATGGTCAACAAGACAGTCTGCAAGATAATGTCAACTTTTTTCAGTTTCTTATTAGCTATGGGGACATCAGTTTCTGACTGCCACTTCAAAAGCTAGAAACACCAATTATTGTATTTCTCCAATATCCAACAACTGTTGGGGCTTATCAAGTATCATAAGCTAACTATGAAAGACAGTGTGCATCAATTGGAAACAAGGGGGTGCAGTAGAAAAACAGATATATAACATAAAAGCAAAGGGAAAGCACCACACTATAAGATGGTACAGCAGTAACAAGTAACATCAAGTTAGTACTTTATCTCAATTTAGCAAATAAAGTAGTATCTTAACAAACCTTATCAAGATACTGAACTAAGTTTCTTGGAGAACCGCGTGCAACCCTAACTATAGTCATGAGGGATACTACATGAACAGGCGAATCAGAGGCAGTTGACCAGATCTGGCGTTCTATGACATTCAGAAAGCCCAATACATCGGCCATTGCTAAACTTGGGAGAAGAACTCCAACCAAAGTATCACGAATTCTAACAGATGTAGACAGATTCTTGGTAGGTGTATTAGCGGATGCACCAGTGACACACTCAATTTGGAAGAATATGTCTCCAATCAGGCGGGGTATTTCGGAACCAATGCATGCCTTCCATGTGCTTTCCATGCCTTCAGCCAGGATCTCTGCGGCAGTGGAACTGTATTTCTCATTCATCGCCATAACCAACTTCACCAATGGATTAACAGCCAAGCCAAAAAGATTTGGTTTCACAAGGCTGGGATACCAAACAGCCAATGCAGCAGCAACAATGATATGAGATGTCATTGCATCTTGGCTCATGCCCCCAACACAAGAAATCCAATCTTGCATTTCAAATGATTCTAGCCATGATCTGATTTCAGATTCTTCATCCTCAGAGTTTCCTTCAGTGACAATTTGTCTGTCATTCCTCAAGCAGTTGGTGGGTGCTTCTGTTGGGACTGTATCATAGCATCCACTTGGTGATACTCCATTCTCATTGTCTCTTGGATTATCCCGGCGTAATGGAGGTGGAATGGCTCGTGAAGCAGCACAATGAAATAAGGAGCGTGCTGCCATCTTAACATGCTCAGCCTCATCTTGCCAAAAGCTCACCAGAAGCTTCAAAACAGAGATTTCAAACCATTAAGAAATAGTTTTGCCGAAATCGTTTCTTTAGACACTAAACATCCCAAAGAACCAATGCATCCAACTGTTGCAACACGTAGAAACAAGAACACCGCCAGTAAGCTTTACTTTATAAAAAGAAACAGAGAAAAGAATGCCACCCTTGTAGCACGAGTTTTGGTGAACATGTAATTGACATGTTCCCAGACTAATAAACCAAGGGACGAAAGCGATCACCTCACTCAGTCATGTAATCCAGGTAAGGAACCTTTGTTTTATTTTTTCCTTTTGCGTTTTTGGTGGGGGCTGACTGCAAGAGTTTTGGAGGGTTTAGCACTAGTATGCAATATCACATCTGAGTCATAAAACCTACTCACAGCACTGATTTATTGATGAATGGTATCATAGCATATGTAAGAGTACTTACATTGCGAAGGAGGAGTTGCGTACAACCAGAAAAATATTTTTTATCAGTCCTCAGACTTGAATTAAGAACCTTAATTACGAAACCAAAGCAGAGTCAAGCTTTCCTATATTTTTGCTTTCTATTACTGGGGAAAAATTTAAAAGAACTTAACTCAGGCAGACCTTCAGATGGATTTCATTGACACTGATGATGGGCTGCTCACAGAATGAACGATAATTGTAATGAGTATAGAAATGAGCTGTCCAGAAGGTAGCATTTTAAAAAAAGGAGTCTGAAGGTGTCTGTCTCTCTTGCTTCTGATGGAAGGGGACCAGCTATCTGGATTACTGGTTAGATAATGGAAAGTAGTTATGCAAATACAAGACCGTAACATCAAGGTAATTATTTATGTTCCTTCACATGGTCCTTAAGAAGGAAAAAAGAATCTTTACTATATTTTGATTGTAAAAAAACCTGATTATAGCCACATCCAAAATAGAGTTCGCAAGAATTTTAACCCTCCGCCCCCACCCCCAAAAAAGGAAAGAAAGATCTATTCAGATGATTTGTTACCTGAAGCAGGGGAGGCTTTATATCAGAAACTTTCTCGGCAAAGCTCCGCATGTAAAATGCTGACAAAGAACTGGAAAAGACAAATATAACTATGACAGTATTGTTATAAGAGTTCGGTGGCACGGGCTTTTACAATGAAATGCCAGATGACACTACATCTATGTAATGCAGAAAAAGACAGTGGGTTGAGTTGACACAATGTTTCTCTAAAAGATATTGCTCAAACCCGACTGGTAACAAGAAATAGTAAGAAATGCTGCAGATTCCATGAGTGAAGTCATGACATATAGCATCCAGAAAGAATGCCATAACAATCTCATACCTGCTGGCTGCCTGAAAGGAATGTGACAAGCTAATCATATGTTGGGCAAGGGACACCATCGTAAGAGATCTCATTGCACAGTACTCTGATGATGATTTCCAAAGCTGTATTCAATTTTTATTTCTTAGAGGCGAAAAAGTGAAGAGAAGTGTTTTTTACTTTCATTTGGGAAAGGGGGAAGTGAAATTGGTGTCAATCTAAATCTAGCAAAACACTCTAAGTACCTCCAGAGTTGAAGTGTCATCAGGAAATGTCAGAGTCAACGACCCCCGATCCCCCAAGAGACCAGAAGCTACGAGAAGATTCTGTGGTCTTTTTAGCTTCATTTCAGTCACTAGCATTTCATCAAGTTCAGCGTCCACATTCCATATGTGCAAAATAGACAAACTGAATTGAAGCAGGCATTTTTCAAGCAAGAACATCCATTCAGAGTCTCTTGCAGTTTCAATGGAGGCAGCACCAGATTTATCATTTATGCTCTGATCATTGGAACTAGGGATGCCAGTTTCCTGATCCCTGAATATAGTCTTCTTAATGGGAGACTCAACCCTTAATTCTTTCACTTGGTTTTTGTTCAGATCAGAACTCTCTGTTTTATAGTTCTCATCTATTTGACAAAGAGACATCAAAGACGTGAGATCAAAAGATAGAGCAGCAACTCCTGGAAAAGGACAAGAACCTTTAACAGGCTGATTTCTGATTTGCAAGGAAGGCAATGCAGATCTATTAGATCCTGTAGTACTTCCAGACACGCCTGTACTAACAGATATATTTGATGAAGAAGTTCCCTTTCCCACAGTTTGTGACTGAGGTGGTGGAGACCTGGTTTCATCAGTAGCAGGACAAAGCAATGAAGAGGCCGAAGTATTTCCACTATTCATACTACCACCAGGGAGTCCTCTGTCAATTCCTGTGCAGAAATGATCAAACATTGAGACAGCAGCAGCTCCACGAAGGACCCGTTCACGAGCACCTGATTTTACGTCCCAAATGTACAAAACATCTGCATCAGTTGTTCCTGTTTGGTTTAGGCATAGACATGCTATGTAGCCTCTTCTACTATCCCACACAACTTTTGCAGGATAATATGGGTGGCCAGGGAACATTCGCTCTACACGCATGCTATCAAGTGAAGAAAGGGCAACAGATGAGTCTTCCCCAACAGAGAGGAAGCAATTACTCCACGGGTATTCTGCTTGAGATGGTGGAAGAATTATTTGGCGAACTGGAGCAACATGTTGGTGCATTACAACCATGGGACTGCTGGAGTCAAGATCCCACACACGAATAGTACAGTCCATACTTCCAGAGATTAGGACATAACCATTGCTACCTCCTTGGCATCTAATCAGCACTCGCTGTGCAGCCAAACACAGCACAGCTCCTGTATGCCCCAAGAGATAATGTTGAGCGGCATGTGCTTTTGACTCGGGATATGAATTTTGACCATGAAAATCTAATCCTTCAAAGAACATATCAAATCGAACAACTTTTATATCGCCGTTATAGAACCCATATACAATAGCCAACGGCACATACTCTTCAGAAATAACCATTGAAGAAGACACTAGCTCTTTTCTTTCATAAGTTTCATTATTGTGGATATTTGAAACCCTTTCATCAATAGCTATGGAACAAGTAGCAGCATCTTGCGAGGAAGTTAATTCGTCCTTCCCACCTGCTGTGTCTATTTCAACAACCTGTCTAGGAATTTCATTTTCAGGGGCATTATGGTTATGAGACCAATCATCAAATATTCTACTTTCACCAGAAAATTTGCATTCTTGACAATTTATCTCATTTTTGTCATGCCGCTTAGGCAGTACCCAACATGTCAGACGAGGTTTCCAAATCAATAATTCATTGATAGGAAAAGAATTTGATTCAACACGGAAAAGACAGTTGTTCACTTGCACGAAAGAGATGGATAAGCTCATGTTAGACTCCTGAGAAATGACTGGGATAGCAGCAAAAGGTTCATATTTGAAGATATTACTTGAGTAAGATATCCTGTATACTATGGCCGCTCCTTTACCATTCCATACAACAAATTTTTCAATGAATGTGGCATCTGAATCTTCAGAATAAAGCAGATTGTTATCATCTCCAACAAACATGCCACCAATGGCATGTGACTTTCCTTCAATAGGGAGCAGACCATCTGAGAAATATATCTCTCCCACGGAACTTCCATCCTCTAATAGACTAAATATGCAGCATGTACCATATACAAAAGCTAAAACTGGCCCACGATTTGCAAAGGCCACCAGAAGTCCCCTGTCTTTTGACCCATTTACCCAATCCATTTTGCCTGCATCAGACAACTTAGTCTTGGAGGTCATGTTCTCTGTGCTTGAATCACACTCCTTTAATATTGGTATACATTGTGATTTACCAAAAGAATCAACCATCATCACTGACTCGGTCAACACATCTCCAAAGGACGAAATTACAGCCACAGATTTCAAAGGCCCAATTGATAAGCTCCCATGAAAAACTGTTTGGACGATAGCAAGTGTATATGTATCAACAATAACAACTGTACACTTCACCGGTTTTGCATGTTGTGAGTCTCTATCTGCAAATGTTTCACCCTTCTCAGCAGTGCTAGGCGAGTGGTGATCGGATAAATGAACATGGTCAAAGGAACAACAAGCTATACATACATATCTACGATTTTCGGGAAATGGGCGAATCAAGTATGGCATCCCTACCCAGGGAGGCATTTTCCTTCTACGTCTGCATTGTCCACTAGCTCTGCTCCAAATGCACAACACACCATCAGTGCATGCACTTAATAATGCACCACAGTCAGATGAGTTAGAAGTTGATACCACATTATTTGAATCATCTAATTTCCCATCTCCCAAAACTGTAGTAGGAACACATATCCCAAGATCCGCTATTGGAGCAACATGACCACAAAGCATGGCAACAGGTGTGATCTCCTGAGCCAGAAAAAAAGGGAGAGTTCATAAACTTAAACCTTAATAAATACCACAACTAAGAAAAGATCCGATGTTACTTTACCATACGTTGTTCAGAAAAAGAAAAAATATCCCATTTCATGCAAATTATTACAATGATTTACTTCCTCCATCCAAATTCGCTCATCTCTTTATGAGCTCAATTAGACACAGATTGCTTCATTTTTCTTTTTTAATAATTAAGATACCATTAGTTGCAATAAACATACGGTATCCTACAATGTCCAAAAAAATGGGGCAAATTTGAAGGTTATCTTGGTTTATCTCAGGGACACAAACTGCTAACTCAACTTGAGATAGAAGTATACTCTTTTCACTTGTGAGCTAAATCAAACCCCAACTAATTCATTTTGTTATAAAATACGTAAAACTATTGGAGAAGTACTATAAATTGCGAAGTTCATTAAAAATATGTTAAAATCAGAAAGCTAAGTCGAACCTAGATAAATTAATTTTGTAATCAAACATATGAGGAGATACAGTATACGCTATGTGTTTAACAGAACCCAATAGCTTTGGCTCAAGACTAGTAATATTCTCCGGAACCAAGTAATTCAATTGGTCAATAGACTCAGTAGCATCCCAAACACTACATCTGAAATCAAATAATGGAAGTTGCATTGTTCTGAAAGAATATTAAGGATCTCTTCTTTAAACTTACGGAAGCAAAATGACACAAATAAAGTTGACATAGAAGTGATAACTAACAACAATTGCAGCGTAGAGAAAACCACAAAATACTGCCATGTGATTTCAGTCAGTAAAGCGCAAGGAGATCGCGATTAGCTAACAACATTAATTGAACTGAAACTATTTCAACATTGCTAGATTTCAGTCATTTAAAGGAGGAGAAAGTGATTTACCGATGAGGAGATATTCCACCAGATGATGGAGCCATCGGAACCGCCGGTGTAGAGAGTCGGAGGATTGTTTAGTGCGGCGACGGCGGTGACTTTGTGAACCGGCGGTGAACCTGACCATATACAGGCTATGGATTTACACTTCATCGACTATACGGAACGGATCAAGCCTATAATTTCCTAATGAAGTTGGGAAAATTGGGATTATTTTGGGGTAGAAGGTGAAGTCTTTAAATTAAAATGTTGATAAAATATTTATTTAATTATATTTAGATAGTATTTAGTAACTCTATATTATTATATTATACCATATTAGAAAATACAAAAGTCGTAGTAAACACTATTTATTCGACAATTAATAAAGGGAAAAGGGTTAAAAATGTCCTCAACGTCTTGAAAATAAATCAAAAGTGTCTTCCTTTCACTTATTAGATCAAAAATATCCTTTAAGATTATTTTTAAGGTTAAAAATGTCCTTCTTTAATAGAATTATAATATGACATAAATAAATTTTTAAATTAAAAACACGTGGCATTTAAGTATTGGTCCACATGAATTTTTGACCCAACTCAATGAAACTGACCTACCTCTTTTAATATAACTCAGCTGATTCTTTGATTTTTTTTTTCGAATCTACTTGATTTATTGAACAAATTTCACTACTGTTGATTTGTTTGAGTGTCAAAGACTAAAATCTATTGGGAACATTGTTGTTGTAGTTTGGATTTAATCCTGGATCAAATAAAATTCTTGTTGCGTACTCACGTATGATTGATCAAGGAAACTAGACCTTCGTAGGACGATCGAACGGATCGTGATCACGAATATCCTCGATGGTTCCACTGCGGGGATTGTCACCATGTGCAGACGAAGGTTACTGGTGGCACATTGGGATGCAATGAAGTTTTTGGTGGAAGTGAGCACTTGTTCCTCAATAATAAGAAACAGGAAGATGGAAGTCCAATGCAGTCATCGATCAAATTCTTTAAGTTGGATCAAAAATTTACGTGGACCAATCTTTTATGTCATTTGTTTAATTTAAAAATTTATTTATGCCATGTCAAAATGTTGTTAAAGAAAGACATTTTTAACCTTAAAAATAATCTTAAGTGCATTTTTTATCTAACAGGTTGAAGGAGGACATTTTTGATCTATTTTCAATACATTGAGGGCATTTTTAACCCTTTTCCCATTAATAAATCACACTAATAGTAAGAGACTTTATAATAGTGTCATTAGTATATGAATAATTTGTGTTTTTAGCTTCTCCTTATAATTCGTAAAATGTGTATTTTGAATTCCCATAGATTTAAGGCCCGTTTGGTCATGCGATATAACATCATAATATGGAATCATGATATGAAATTAAAATTTTGTTTGGATATGCGATATGAAATTTTGGTGTTGTATATTTTCTCATAAACATAAAAATCTCATAAGTTAAAACTACTAAAATAGCGCAATTATTTATTCAATATTATCAAATAAACAAAAAATCATAAAATAGTATAACAAATTGTTACAAGGTTATTTGTTCTCAAATTAAGTAAATGTTTCATCAATATATTTGAGTAAAAATGAAACACCTTTCACGGGTTCTTCAAGATTTTATTACTCAACAATCATGAGCTAAAGTGATTATATGTTAGTGAGAATAATAAATTTTATGTCAGTGAGAATAATAAATTTTTAAAACAGTTCGAAAGGATGTCTTCCGCGAGTTGTAAGATAGTATTCAGCCGTGTTTTTCGAACTAACTTTCAGGCCGAGAAACATAGTCTGTGGAAAATGGCGGAACACTAGGAGCAAGTCGAAAGGAAATAGACATGATGAACTACTCTACCTCCAATTTTCATAGTAAAGAAATCTACAGAAAAAACAGCTGAAACAATTATAGAGAAGGATAGCATGCCATTTACTACAATGCATTAACTAAGACCAACAATCTGCAAGAAGCATACATATTACTCATCTTACAGGGTCCTAAAACTTCTAACTCCCCAAAAATCTTGCAATTTACAAACTTTCAAACTAGAAGCACAGTTATGTTTCATTGTCATAGTCAGTCTTACACATACTGAGATCATCCAAAGTGCTGAATTCACCTAAAAGAGATCCATAGTTATCGATGATTGGTAAGCCTAATTTCAGTGAAAATTTGACTGCCCTGTTATCACCTGGAAGTTGCATCCATTCCCCCTTCCATAAATTTTCATCATCTTCTTGCTTCTCCCCTGCACTAGAATCAGTTGGCATATAGCTTTGCAGCTCAACCTCCTTTGAGCTCAGAAGATCGAATTTCTTATACTGATAAGTATAGAAAGCTTCTTCAGCAGTGCCTATTTCGTGAGAATCAATCCTTTCCTCATTTCCACCATTTGATGAATCTGAGATTGGAACATTAATATCTGATCCACCAGCTGATTCGAGTTCACGATTTACATTTATATGTCCTGACTCGACATTGACTAATTTCTCTGATTTCTCATCTTGTGTAGAATGAGTTTGTTCATTACCACGTTGCCGCTTCGCATGGACTAGTCTCTCAAACTCGAGCTTCTTAGATTGATAAGCCTGGAAAGCTTCTTCAGCAGTGCCAAAAGTCCCCAGCCAAATTCTTTTCTTACTGATGGGGTTTCTAATCTCAGATGTATATTTGCCTGAATCCTTTCTCTTGTGAACCCTAAAGAAACGTGTTACTGTTTTGTGAGAATCAATTTTGTCATTTCTTCTTCTCACTCTAGCAGTATTTAAGGTCTGATCATGATTAGCCACAGATACGGATGGCACAACAGGTGATTCAGGCTGCTGAACTTGATCACAGTCCTTAAGTTTATTCTCCTTATTTCCCTGCTGACCTAATCTCTCAAGCTCGGACTTCTTGGACAAATAAGCTTGTGAAGCCTCTTCAACTGTGTCAAAAGTTCCCAACCATACTCTCTTGTGCTTAATTCGATCGGTAATCACAGCACCATACCTTCCTTTCTTTTGCCTACGGATTCCAACTAAGCTTACCTTGGCTTTAGGATCGCAACTTGTAGTAGTATTACACTCATCACATGATTCTGTGCCATGTACATTATCCATTAGATGTGTGGTTTCTCTAGAAGACTCGAGTTCTTTTTCTGATGTCTTGTTCTTGTGAACCCCAACAATATCTGGTGTTGCTTTGTGAGAATCGATTCTCTTATTTCTTCTACCACCACTAGCAGCATTCAAGGTTTGGTCATTATTTATGGACAAGGATTCCACAAGTGATTCAGGCTGCTGAATTGATCACGAGTCTCCTTATTACCCTGTTGATTTAATTTCTGATTCTCAAGCTCAGACTTCTTAGAGAAATAAGCTTGTGAAGCCTCATCAACGGTGTCAAAAGTGCCCAACCATACTTGCTTATGCCTAGTTGTGTCTGTAATCACTGCACCATACCTCCCATTCTTTTGCCTACGCACTCCAATTAAGTTTATTTTGGCTTTAGGGTTGCCTGTACTAGTATTACATTGATCAGATGATTCTGTGGCATGGACACTACCCATTAGACATGAGGCGTCTTTAGAAAATTCAGGATCTTTCTCTGACGTCTTGCTTTTGTGAACCTCAACGACATGTGTTGTTCCATGAAAATCAATTCTTCCAATTCTCATACCCACACTAGCAGTATCTAAGGTTTGAACACCCTCCACAGACAAGGATGCGTGTACAACAGGTGATTCAGGCTGCTGAATTTGACCATAATTCTTCTTTGGTCTATTGTCCTTATTATGCTGCTGGCTTAATTTCTCATTCTCAAGCTCAGACTTCTTGGAGAAATAAGCTTGTGAAGCCTCTTCAACAGTGTCAAAAGTGCCCAACCATACTTGCTTATGCTTAGAGGTGTCTGTAATCACAGCACCATACCTTCCATTCTTTTGCCTTCGCACACCAAGTAAGCTTATCTTGGCTTCAAAATTGCTTGTACTAGTACTACATTCGTCAAATGATTCTGTGTTTTGGACAACACTACCCATTAGACATTGGGTTTCTTTGGAAGATTCGGATACTTCTCCTGACATCTTGTTCTTGTGAACTTCAACGATATGTGGTGTTCTCTCGTGAGAATCGATTCTTCTATTTCTACAACCCACACTAGCACTATCTAAGGTTTGATCATTAGCCACAGACATGGATGACAACACAACAGGTGATTCAGGCAGCTGAATTTGATCACTATTCTCCTTCGGTTTATTGTCCTTATTACCTTGTTGTCTTAGCATCTCAAACTCAGACTTCTTGGAGAAATAAGCTTGTGAAGCCTCTTCAACAGTGTCAAAAGTGCCTAACCATACCTGCTTATGCCTAATTTGGTCTGTAATTACAGCACCATACCTCCCATTCTTTTGCCTTCTCACTCCAATTAAACTTATCTTAGCTTTATTAGATGATTCTGTGTCACCATGGACATTAGACATCAAACATGATTTGTGCATAAATGGCTCTTTTCCTTGAAATTTGTGCATGTTAAAGCTAAAGCCTTTAAGCTCCTCATCAGTACCCAAGAAAGCCCCTTTTTCCCTCATTTGCCATTCATTTACAAATAAGGGCATTTCACCATCAGTTTCTTGTTTGTTACTTTGTGCTTTGTGATTTGTGTGTTGTAAAGGAATAGCAGACTTTACCTTATCAACAAAAATCTCTAGTTGCTCAATTTGTGTCATCTTCTGTTTCTTGCTGCTGCTTTTTCCTTCTTCTTCTTCTGCTAGTAGTCCTTCTTGATCAGTTTCCATGGAGATTCTGTAAAAAAAAAAAAAAACTACAATGTTCAGTGAATTGATAAATTTCTTGATGAGTTGAAAGGTTTTTTCAATTTTTGTTTTTGGAATTATTGACTGAGCATTTATGAGAGTGTTTTGCCACACAGTTCTTTCTACAGTAGTAGTACTCTACTCATTCTGTTTCAGTAATTGAAGGAAGTTTTATTATTTATTATTATTATTATTATTCCTAATGTTAAAATAACTATATAAAAAATTAAGTTAAATTTATAGTTTTAAAAGATTATATAGTAAAATACGTATATTATAGCATAGAGCCAAGTGAAATAAAAAAGGGAGTACTACAATAAATTTTCCATTTGGACACATGTTTTATTATTTATGTTTAATTGTTGCATATATTCTCTTATTTTAATCAGAAAGGGTTCTTCTTTTGGTATTGTTGTCTCATTAATGAGATTGTATTAATAAATAACTTGTCTTTAAAATGCCTAGGTGATGCTAGGGGCATGTTTGGACATACAGTTTTTATCTCTAAATAAAAATAAAAATGAAATGTTTGGTAAATGGTAATAGATGACACTTCAAAAAAATATGAGTTTCAAGTTTGAAACAACGATTTTGATAGTTTTCCAAGTAAATATTTTTTCACTCACAAAACTTCTACTTTTATTTCTAAGCTATAATTTTCCCCTTCCAATATCATAAAATTTTTATGTTCAAATGCATATCAAATCATTTACTCATAGTCAATCAGATATATATTTCATCCGATAGGTGTTCCAATTTTTTTTTTTTCATTTGACTCCTCTTGCAACTTATGGCCTTTTGGAGCACGGTTTAAAGATTAATTTTTAAGCAAACTGAATTTTTTTAATAAAATCTTAAACCATCATCTAGAATTTCGCAAAGTAATTTATAAACGTGAAGCGATCATTCAATGTTTTTATTTATGAGATTGAATAATATAGGAGCAATTATTTTACTCAAGTCTTGTTTGTAATTTCTATAAAGTATGATTGTATGACACTAAATCCACAAGATCCTAGCTTCTCAATCTTTTCAGCTATCAATAGGAGGTCGTAAAAAATTGAAATTATGTTAGGGAAAGTCTTCTCATTTCACAGTCAAGACTGAATATTGTAATGAGATATTGCATAGACATTAACTACTATCAACTAAAACTTGAAACTATCAAAAAAGTTTTTGCAATGAGAACAAACTAGAGAAATTGACTCTTGACAATGAAAATTCCACCTAAATGTGTGATACGTTTTGGAACTCCACTCGTGCTTCATAACAAACCATTTAATGTGTGTTTCTCTTCGATAAATATTTATCTCTATTAGATGTTTGTATCACATTGATTTGACTTACCACATAGCTAAGTAATTTGATGAAGTGAGGATATACTCTACATAATATATATATATGCATTCACATGTAATACATTTAGTTTAGTTTTGTGTAGAACAAAAGATACGAATAAATTTCTAATTACCCACAGTTATGGTCTTCAATATAAGTAGCTACACACATCCCAAGTTATGGCTGAAATTTCTATTTATTTCTTAATTTATTGTTCTTTGTATTTCTTGGATTTATAGTCATCTGTTGTGTGCTATTTACAAGTTCAAATTTTGCTGCTTCTTTACAAGGAAAATATCAGACTTGACTGATGCTGCATGAAATAGTTAGGATGACCAAAAATTGCAAGAAACTTACCTATTACTAGTATCTACAGAATCCTAAAACTGCAAGCAAATCCAAAAATCTTCTCGCAATTTACAAACTTACAGTTCATAAGCAATGTGAAACATAGTTACGTTATTGATGATTGTCATCCTCAGTCTTATAAATACTGAGATCATCCAAAGTACTGAATTCACCTAAAAGATATCCATAGTTATCGATGATTGGTAAGCCCAGAATCAGTGAAAACATGGCTGCCCTGTTATCACCTGGAAGTTGCACCCATTCCCCCTTCCATAAATCTCCATCATCCTCTTGACCTTCTTGCTTCTCCCCTGCAGTAGACTCTGTTAGCATATTGCTTTGCAGCTCGACCTCCTTTGAACTCAGAAGATCGAATTTATTAGACTGATAAGAATTAATACTTCGTATAGTTTCTTCATTAGATAAATTTGAGAACAGAACATCAATATCTGGTGATCCACTAGCTGATTCGGGATGAAATGGTTCACAATTTACATTTTCATGTCCTTGCCTGACACTGACTGATTTCTCTGAGTTCCTTAGCTTATTAGTGCATTGTTGTTGCTTTGCTTCGATTAATTTATGAAACTCAAGCCTCTTAGATTGATAAGCATGGGAAGCCTCTTCAGCACTGTCAAAAGTTCCCAACCAAATTTTCTTTTTAGTGATGGGGTTTGTAATCTGAGATGTATATCTCCCAGTTGTCTTGCTACTGTAAGCTCCAATAAGATGTGTTGTGGTTTTGTGAGAACCGATTCTTTTAGCACTTCCACTATCACAAGCAGTAGTATCTAAGGATGCCACAACAAACGGTGATTCAGGCTGCTGAATTTTATCATAGTTTTTCTTCTGATTATTCTTCGCATCTCCCTGTTGTCTCAATATCTTAAACTCAGACTTCTTAGACCAATAAGCATGTGAAGCCTTTTCAATAGAGTCAAAAGTGCCCAAGCATACTTTCTTGTGCTTAATTGGGTCTGTAATCACAGCTGCATATCTCCCATTCTTTTGCCTACGGATTCCAGTTATGCTTATCCTGGCTTTAGGATCACAGCTTGTAGTAATACAACACTCATCAGATGACTCAACGCATGAGGTTGCTTTAGAAGATTTAGGTTCTTCCCCTTGGGAATTGATTCTTTTAGCTATTCCACTTTCACTAGCAGCAGTATCTAATGATGCCACCACAAACGATGATTCAAGCTGCTGAATATGATCGCAATTCTTCTTCAGTATATTCTGCTGATTTCCCTGTTGGCTTAATTTCTCAAACTCCGACTTCTTATAGAAATAAGCTTGTGAAGCCTCTTCAACTGTGTCAAAAGTCCCCAACCGGACTCTCTTATGCGTAAATGGATCTGTAATAACAGCTGCATATCTCCCATTCTTTTGCCTTCTGGCTCCAATCAAGCTTACCTTAACTTTAGGATTGCAACTTGTAGTATTGTTATAGTCATCAGATGATTTTGTGCCACAAACATTAGCCATTAAACCTAAGTTGAACACTCTGGATTCCTCTTTAGCTATACGAAAAACTTCTTCAACACTGCCTATTTCGTGAGAATCAATCCTTTGCTCGGTTCCTCCATTAAATGAACTTGAGATCACAACATCAATTTCTGATTCCCAAGTTGATTCCATGTGACATACTTCACCATTCACATTTTCATTACCTTGCTTTACATTGACTAATTCCTCTGATTTCTCAGAATAATATTTTCCTCTCTTGTAAACCTCAACAATACTTCTCGTTTCACGTTTTCTTTTACTCTTCTTATTTCCTTGATTCCTTAATTTCTCATTCTCAAACTCAGATTTCTTAGAGAAATAAGCTTGTGAAGCCTCTTCAACAGTGTCAAAAGTGCCTAACCATACTTTCTTATGCCTAATTTGATCAGTAATCACAGCAGCATATCTCCCATTCTTTTGCCTTCGGATTCCAATTAAGCTTACATTCTCTTTAGGTTTGCAGTTTTTACTAATATTACACTCATCATATTCAAGTGTTTCCCCTTGATTGACATTAACTACTAATTTCTTAGAATCCATGTAATTTTGTTGTAAAAAAGGAGTTATAAGCTTTACCTGTTATCAGAAGAAAAATCTCATCAACTCCAGTCACCGGCTGATTAACTGATGACGATGATCCGTTTAGGGTGCAACATCCGGGTCGGACTCTACCATTCGGGTCATCTTGCTGCTCAATTGATCAACTTCCATGGCGATTCTGTTAATAAAAAAAAAACGGCAAATACATTGAATTGAATGAAGTATTTAGGGTGAGATGAAAGAGGGAAATTGCGATTTGTTGGAATTCGAATTGAACAAGAGTACTTTCTCGCCCCCATTGTCCATGCAAAGTACTATATTTTTTTATTTTTTTTTATTTTATTTTTTAAGTTTAAAATATATATAAATTTTTGTTTATTATTTTAATTTCTTTTTAATAATATTGACAAGTAAAATTACAAATCATAAATTGAGTAGGAGGAAGTGATATTTTTGGATCTCCACTCAAGCTCCATAACAATCAATTTGAAGCAATTGCTCATCATTCTCATAAATATTTAATTGAATATTGCTATCGAATTATTTTAATTTTATAAAATTAAGTAATTTAATAAAGTAAAAATGTATATTACGAAATTTTAGAACATCTTAGTAAAGAATGTATATGTTTAATATCATCTGAATGATGAGTAGAATCGGGATTTTTTTGCATTCTTACAAAATAAATTTAAAAGAATAATTCTTTTAGATTTTTATGTGTAAAAAGTATGGATCCTTGTGAGAACAATATGAATAAATCAAAAGCAAATCTAAAATCTTTGCCACCATGGGGATGTAGCTCAGATGGTAGAGCGCTCGCTTAGCATGCGAGAGGTACGGGGATCGATACCCCGCATCTCCATTTTTTTTTTTACGGAATAAGGTTGTCACTTTATTTTATCGAATTAGTGATCTCATAAATCGAGTTTGGGAAGGTTATCACTTTATTTTATTGGATCGATGAATTTATAAATCGAGTTTGGGAAAGTGATATTTATGCAAATCTTATTTTTATATTGGGTAAACTGTAAAGTCTTAGATTTTTTTGTTAAATCCCTCAATTCAAAAATAGTATTTTCATAACAAGTTAGAAAAATATATACGTAAAAAAGTTATACTGAAAAAGACTAAAGTATTGAAAACAAGAAAACAATAAATATAATTTAAAAAAAAAAACAGAATAGCATTGTAATAAAACAGAGGAATACAATAGTATTGACACAATAATGGTGAAATTGATATGGAAAACCAAATAAGGTATTCTAAACTAGTGTCATATTCATGGACAGAATAAATAGACGACCATTAAATATACTAATCTTGCTAGTTGGAAGTAAAATTTCAAAGATATTATTGGTGTCATAGATAAAACGAAATAGTTTTGGGATAACTTTAGTTTGGTTATAGAAGTTGAGATGATTTATCTTATGACTAATAATTAGTGTGGAGATAAATTAATTTTGTCTCCGGGTGGAATAATAGTTTTAAATAATTTGTCCAGGATAAAATATTCATCTAGTGTTTGACATAGATTTTCAAATATTATTTGGAAAATATATTTCACTTATTTAGAAAATATGTTTTATACCTATAAGTTTTAAAAATATCAAAATTAACCATAAATTTGTATTATAAGTCAATTGGATCTTTGTTACAACAATAATAATTAGTGTCCATGACACAAAGCAATGTGGTAATTTGGCGTGAGTGCAACAAACATCATTTTATATTGTGAAGTAGACAAAACACATGACTTTGTTATCTTTTGAGCCGATTGTTCATCATTTTCATAAATAATCATATCATCATTTAACATTCACCGAATATATTATTTCTACTTTGAAATTAACGTAAAAAATTATATAATACAACGTAGCAACAACAATAGAGGGTGTTTTTGTAAAAGATAAAAGTTTGAGGTAAAATTTCAATTTTTAAAAGATCCCAAATAATGAGATTTGACCCAAATACTAGAAAAAACTAGTATTTGGAAATTTGGGATATTTGCCAAATAATGACAAAGTGTATGGACAAACAATTTGCCAAGTTTTTCGCAAATATTATTTGAGGAATCTACAGGTCCTTAGAATGACAAAAAATCTCTCTTTAAACCGCTTTATATTTTTACATATTTTACACTAATGAAGGACAATTTTATAATAAAACAATTTACTCATAGAAATTATGCAATTCATATTATTTTTATACGAATAAACCAAATATGGACTAAAAGCTAATCTCATTATAACTAATTCCAACATAACTAATTTCATAATATTTGGGCTTCCAACTAAATAACCTTCAAATATGTTAAATATAAATTTCAATATTTTAGTAAACAAAAGGGGATGTAGCTCAGATGGTAGAGCGCTCGCTTAGCATGCGAGAGGTACGGGGATCGATACCCCGCATCTCCATTTTAGTTTTTTTTTTTTTTTTTAAAGAAAATGATAATTGAAATATATAAAATTCGATAGAATTTTAAACTATTGACAGCAAAAAAATTTTATAAGTTTTTCTTAATACTTATTTTCCAAAAAAGTAAGAAAGTTTGTAAAAAAAAATAATCTCGTGTTCGGTATCTTGGAACTTGATTAAATTTGAATTCACGCCAAAAAGTATTACATTAAAAGTAAAGCACTCCCTAACAAAGAGACTTCATACCAAGGTTCATTGTAAATTGTTATATTTACTTCATATATGGCCCTATTATGCTAATTAGTACCTAATCACACTACTAATTTGGATGAAGAAGAAGAAAAATGATTAATATATCAGAAATTGATTAGTTTAATTTCCATTTTTTTTTTTTGGAGTTTTCAATTCAGCCACCGTCCTTGAATTTGTCTTTCTGAGCAAAAGGAATACAATTAATACCAAACTAGACAACTTTGATTTGATCTCTATATAGCAAAGTATGAGTACAAATTTAACTTTGAAAAATATATGTCCACATTAACTTTCGTTTTGGCCATAGATTTTGATGTTGAAATTTCAAAATAAAAATTAAAATGAGTTTTTAAAGTTGTAATTCTTAGAATTTGAAGTTATATTTGGATAACCAGTTTATCGGGAAAAATAAAAGTTTTGTGAGTCAAAGTCACGAAGTCACAAAAACGAATCTAGGCTAATTTTTGAGAACTTAAAAGTATTTGAAGATCAAATTTTCAAAATATCTAATCAATTTCATGATCATTTAAAGATAAAATTTAAAATTGACTTCCAAAATTTATAATCAAACGTTAGCTTATTTGTATCACTTCTCACCAAAGAATGGTAAATATAGTGATGATAGTAGCAATAATAGTAAAAACTAGATCGACATCAAACCACATATTAAAATGATTGATTTTAAATTTAACTCTATCTCTAAAATATCACGATCCTGAAAATAATACTCTTTGCATCTTAATTTTCTTAATTAATATAGGACACTTAACACCCATTGCATCTTAACACTCTCCATTATTAGGGTCTAAACCATTACTTGAGAGACCATCTTTGATCCTAGGCAAAAACACTTTGATTTGCGCGTCTAGTTAATTTATCTGGATATCAGTAACATAAATTACTTTAATATTAGAATTTAACATTTGATAAACGAAAAATAAGATCAAATTTAACCTTGATATCATTTTATAAAATAATAAACCTATTGTTGGCTTGCTCCTAATTCTAACCATAAAAATTACCTATCTTATATATTAGACGATCACGATATATTATCGAAGATCATATAATAAAGTGATAACATCACATTTACTCAAATGTGATCACTACATAAAATTAACTAACATATATTGAAACAACTTATAAATTAGGAGAACATTTGGTCTAACAACAACACCATAGCCATGGCAAATCCAGAATCAAATCCTGGCATTACAATTAATACAAAAACTTCTAATCCAAAAGTAACACCACCAATTACTGCTTGTTTCTTCCTAATTTCTGCCACAACATTTCTTGATTTTGCATCCAACACTTTACATGTTCTGTTTGCATATGACCCTTCAATAATATAAGAATATGTCTTGTTTGATGATGTTCCATGATAATAAACATGGGCAAGTACATTAATATTACTATGTAAAATCTTCATTTGTTTCTTTACACAAAATATAGGCTTCTTTCTTAATGATGATGCCTTGTAATCATGATCTCCAAGTACTTCTCCTTCATATATGAACCAATTATTGTCTACTATCCTTAGTTTCTGGCAAAAAGATCGAGTCAGAATATTCACTAATGGTTCAAAAATATAAAAAAAATAAACAAGGAATTACTATACATACCTTTTTTTTTTTTAAATCAAACTTACAAAAATTGATATATCCTTTATAATTTGCTTATATTCCTAGTTATATTTTAGATGACTTAATGATTTAAAATTTCTTAATGCTATTATGTTATGTAAAAGATAACTACAAATAAAAATATATTAAAATAAAACTATAAAAATAAGTTAGTATTTGGCCATACATATCTAGACTTCAAAGTTCCAACTAGTAAAATACATATCTAGACTTCAAACACAATTTCTAATACTTAAATTTTCAAATTTCAAACTTTAAATCTACGGCCAAACAAGAGGTGTAAGATTGTATCAAGTTGGCAAAGTAGAGTTGTTATTTGCTAAGATAGGATTAGTCTACCTAATTAATAGTTGTTGATATTTGTTAAACATATTAAAAGTAGTTCTTCTGTCTATGGTCAATACAATATTAACTCTCGAAAAATAAAATATGACAGATAAAATGGAACAAAGAGAGTATTAATTATTCGAAAAAATAAAATATAACAGGTAAAATGAAACGGAGAAAATATTAATTACCTTATGGCGACATATAGTGAGAATAGGTTTTCCAGAAGCATCCATTAAAATAGTTTGGTCACGTCTACCAGAATAATTATCAACTCTATACACTAAATTTCCATCGGACCCAATAACTGTAAATCCTTTACAGCTAAATATAAGTGATTTTCTCCATACTGTTAAAGATATACACGATGACGATAACGATGACGACGATGATGTTGTTGTTAATTCCTTGCAGCTGCTATTATTGTTCTTGAAATCTTGATGATTAAAAGATCTGAAACTTATTGATTTTAAGAAGAGAAGCATTTTTTTCTTGTTTTCGAATAATTCTCTCTCTAGATATGTAATTTTTTTTTTTTTTTGGAAACTTTTTGGCTAACGTAAGATAGGAAATGAGATATTTATAGATGCTGTGATTTTATTTTATTTTTTAATTTCTGGATGTAATTCAATTATTATTTTGTAGTGTTTGTAAAAAAGGAGACAGATAAATATAACATGTGGCTGTTGCACATTGGTTGAGGCAGTATATCTTGTGTACGACGTCGTGTTTTAATTATCTATAGTAGAATGAATAATTGTATGATTGTCAAATACCTTCGATCAGGATAAAACAGTTTTGTATTTTATTTTTGTATTATTATACTTTATATCTTATAAGTATTAAATTTTTTTTTAGGGATAATAATATACTTCATATGTTTATTTTTAATTTTTATATTGTGTTTTTTGAAAATTAATTAAATTACATTAATTTGATATTTCAAACAAAAAATATTAGATATTTAAAAACTATAAGAAAAGTATCAATTTCATATTTTTTGCATTTAAATGTGATGAAAAAAAAATAACATAAAACGCTAATTAAAATTCTCGACATTCGAGTCTAATAAGGAAATCATGACAATTAAAGTGGACAGAGACAGTAATTGTCATTATATTATACTCCCGTTGTCCCATTTTATCTGAGGTAGTTTGACTTGTCACTGAATTCAAGAAAGAACGGAAGACTTTTAAAGCTTGTGGTGCAAAATTAACGATAGAAATTTGTGTGGCTGTACATTATTTCAGTAAGAGTAAAATAAACATTTTATAGTTAAATTGTTACTTAATATAGTAATATGTCAATTTTTTTTAAAACTCACTAAAAATAAATAAGTCAAATAAATTGGGACAAAAAAAGTAATTAACATCAATAATAAATTTGAATATTTATAAATAACACTTTATATAAATATTACTAAAACTTCAACAACCAAGCATAAACCGCAAAAAAAATTTGCTATTACTCTCTCTGTTTCTAATTACTTGTCTACTTTCGTTTTTTAGTTGTCCCTAATTGTTTGTCCATTTTGACAAATTAAAAAAGAATAATTCTTTTTACTTATCATACCCTTAATTAATTACTTTGAAAAAAATAAAATTTCTTAAAAATCTTAAAGTTTTAATTTATTTATTTTATAATTAATATAATAAGAATAACATGATAAATTTATTATATCAATAATTATTTTCTTAATAAGTGTATCAATTCAAAGCGAATAAGTAATTAAATAGTGAAGGAGGAATCATTCATAAAACTTTAACTTTTTTTCTATTTTAAATAGAGAATTAAGTTTTCTCATTTTTTTAATCAACTTGGTTTTTTAGTGAAAATAAATTTTCAAAATATTTTTGATCAGTCAAAACATGAAAAATTGGCATGATCAATACCAAACACACAATATGAGACTATAGTCAAACCGTGATGATTGTTGGAAAATGTGCCACGTGTATGATTAAGTTAATTGAATTATGAGATTCCTTATTGTTTGTCCTCTTACTAATTTGTTTAATTTTTTAATATTCTTTTAATTTTGTCTCCTAAATCAGAGTTAGGAACTTCGATTAACGATATATCTTGTTAATAAGAGACAAAATATTGAACCACAAATTCTGGAAGGTAAATTATCAATTCTTAAGACATTGCCGCTGTTTCTTTTTGACATTCATTTACACGACTTTTATGTGCTTAAATTATAAGTTTGATTATACGAAAAATATTATTATAAGCTGTTATTTTTTTAATGACAATATGATTATGAAAAAATCTATTTTAAATATAGATAAAAATTCATATAGTTTGATTTTAAAAAAATACCTATAACAATTAATATGAAATAGAAAAAATTTTAATTTCACACGCATGAAAAAAAAATTAGCCTGAACTTTAAAATTATCAATTTTTGTCATGAAAAAGAAAGAAACATATAAACCATCAAAGTCTTTTTTAATTTTTTCTAAAAGTTTGCACAAAATGATCAATTTAGTCAGTGTTGGTACTAGGAAGGACTCGATCCAATCCTTTTAATTTGTCACTTTATAAAATAAGAACACATTAAAAATGATTTAATTCTATTTTTTTATTATTAGGAATATATAATTTAATAAATAAAAGTTATTTTATTTAATCATTTAACTTTTTATATATAATGATCATTAGCTTAATATGGTGTCAAAAGTGCTGATTAGAAGTTTTGATTCCGAGCTCCACCTTTGCATATTCTTAAATAAGAATTTTTACGTCTTCAATTTAGAAAACAAAATCAAGTTCGAACGTGAAGAATTGAGTTAAAAATATATTATATAGTTAAGCAAAATATTTATGTTTTTTTCTGACCATTTAAGCTTATAAAATGAGATAATAATAATCACCACTCTAGTACTCCACAAAGAATATAATCATTTGAGTAAGAGATAAGATTGATTTAATTAAATATCTTCTTATTAATTTTCCTTGTTAAACAGGAGATTGATCATTGATGACTACATAAAGCAAAATTTAAGAAGAATTAGGACTCTAAAAATATGTATTAATTGCATTTTTAATAAAGTTTAATGCATGTGGCATAAAATTAAGGTAGGGGGACCTTATTACACTATTTCAGTATCAGTCACGTTATATTCAAAGAAAATATTTATGTGGGGCATAAGAATATTTATAAGTAGGCAACGCCACTATTTATAATTTAAAAAAATGCAGCACGAGAAATACACCTTTTTTCAATTATTATATAATAAAATGACAAAAACACGTAGTTCATATCTTTTTAAAAAAAAATATATTTTAATTTAATACATGGAACTAATTAAACTGAATTTTAATTTAACCAGCTTACTTTCCAGCATTTTCGATTTGATTTAATTTCTTTGTTAGTCAATACTCAAATCTTTGGAAAATTTTCCGGAAATAGATTATTTTTTTGCCTTTTTGAGTAGGCTGAGATTTTATAATGTCATGTTAAATTGTATGATTATTTTGTATAAAAACTTGAATCATAAGCGAATGGACAGAAACACACTTTTAACTATTAGATTATATAATCATATATTTCTTTTGTTTCAAGTTGCTTGACTTGATTTGGAGTTTGAAGATCAAATTAATTAATATTTGTTGTGAATTATAATTTCAGACATAGATTTTTATTTTTTTCCGAAGTATAATTTATACAATTATAAACTGCGTAAAAAATACTATAAAATACCATAATTATCAATTAAAAAATTTCAAAACTATTAGAAAAAAATAATTAATTAAAGAAAATATTGTTTAAATAATAAACAAAAACAAATTGAAACGTAAGAAATAATATATTTACATCCTTTATTTAAATATTTATACTAAACATCAGATATTATATATATAACTCAAGAACCCTCCAAATATCTGATCTTTAGCTAACAGTTCAGACATAGATTAAAATGCATGATATAAATACAAAATAAATTCAAGATTTTAGGCACCATATATATCATAGCAAATAATTAGTTTTGGTGAAATATTATTATATTAAATTATATATACTATGAAAGATATTTCAAAGATATGGCTGTCCCTATATATGATAGTCTCCTTTTCAACTTTACGTAACAAAGTGCATGTATTTCTTTGTGGCTCAACTTCTATTCACGTCTCTTCTTTAATGCCAAGACAAAAACTTGTGTCTAATATTTTCCTTCAAATTTTTTTTATAGTAGAAAATACAGTAATAGATAAGATTGTTTATTTTTTTATTAAATTAAAAATATTAAGTTCGAATTTTGAATATAAAACTTCTTTTAATAAGAAGCGCTTACTCTTGAATGAGGTCCTAGGCAGCACAACTCCAAAATAGTCAAACTAGAAGTATCAGATGAGAATAAAAAAAAATTATGGACATTAAAATATATGTGCAATATTAAATGAAAAACCAGTAACTTTATTTTTAGAGATCCCTATCACATATATATTATAAATAATATTGATGGCAGAAGTTGTTCTCTTGTTGTTTTATAGGTAGCAAAACCAACCAAGATTTGCTTGTTCCCCATGGTTTTGTGAGTATTATTTTATGTATAATTACTCTGCATATCCTTTGAAACAATTAGACAAGATATTAATAGTAACAATCAAATAAGATTAGAGATAATTAAAGTCTAATTAGATTGTTCTTACAACTAAGTGAAGGAAACATATACACTATTTTATTCTTCTTATTACTTTGTTTTGAGTCGCATCTAGAGTAAGTAAAATTGGGAGGTTAATTAACAACGAATATGTATTGTTATATTTAGTTAAAAATTATGAGTTTGAGTCTCTGAATATGAACTTTAAAAATATTTTATTACTCAAATGGATTTTTCGATACTCTCCGATGAAAATAATAACCATTTTAAATGGAATTCCTTTTATTAGAAAATACTTTATTTCTCATTATAATTAGTTAAAGTCTAATTAGATTGTTTTCCTACAAATTTTGTCTATTGCTATATGTAGTTTAAAATTTGGAGTTAGATATAATTTCTAAGAAAAAGAAAAAAAATTAAGTAATAAAGGTTTAATAGTTTATAGAACAAAATCTCTTATTATCTAATTAAATATATATTGTATCGATCCCTTAATTAATTCATATACATCACCCAAAGTATCAATAATATTCATGTTACTTTATAGGTGGCTTTTGGCAACACCAACCAAGATTTGCTTGTGTGCATGTGCTTTATTACACTAATTTTCCCTATATCCTGGGAAATACATATATAGTTGGTGAAGATTGAAGAAAATGTAACAATTATATATCAATTACTATTTTTTGGATGCACAATAAATAAATTTATTTATGTGCAATAACTCATAAATCATACAGTTTATAAAAAATATAAATTATACAACTAAATAAATTCAGTATGACGATCTCTAATTGAAAAAAAAAATTATTGATTATATTAAAAAAAAATCACTCATGCAACCAACTTAATGGGCGATATCATTAATTTGTTAGAGATATTTTTGAAGATTCTACTTAATACTATTACATGGTCAAAAGAGAAGAAAGAAAATTGATGACACTCATAAAATTACAAAGAAAATTGATGACGAATTAACAGTTAACCAATCTCCATCTTACACTAAACAACATGCTATTGATTGTTAGACTAAAGACTCTTTACTTTTCATTATTTAGTCTAAGATATTAATATTAAGACTTAATTATTCTTTTAAAAGAGTATTACGTGGTAACATTGAGACTTAATATTACACATCAAAATTCAAAAGATATGTTACTTGGGAAAGGAATCTTCTTCAACAATTTAGAAGATTCAAATCGAAGATATTTCCATCTAGATTTTTTTAAAAAAATAACCCTCAATGTTTATATTATCATATTACTGAAAAAATACAAGTAAATTTTTTTAAAAATATAAAATTTGTAATTTTAAAAATAAAATCGTGATTAAATCAAAGATTACAGCTAAAAAATCATTACTACATGCTCATATTTAACGATTTTTATGAACTATAATCAATTGACGGAATACACCTCTGATCCATCGATTTATCAGGTAAACCTAACTTAAACTCAATCAACAATTGGTCAAATCAAGACTATATTAACAAATAAAGTTGTTTTAAGCTTTTGTTCAATTAATGACACGTATAGGCCTTAATTTTTAAATTTCTTACCAAACTTTATATATTTACCTTTTTCTCATCTGTCACATACAAAAGATTATGTTAATTCCCTTCCTTAATTAGGAAAAAAGACAACCTAAAAGTATAATATAGTATTTTTCCTGTTTGGCTTTATTCATGAGATCAGATCAAATTGTCAGCCACGTGGTGCAATTTATGTGATGCTGAAATTTGTATTTTTGATTATTTGTGTGATTTAAATTTGGTCAAAATTAAAGTCATTAATAATTATGATAGATGAACCGACCTATTAATTTCGAACGTGTAATGTACCAAGATTTTCAACAATTTACAACTTTATATTCTTTGTCATTTTGTTTTTAAGTAAAGTTGACGTTAATATCTTAATTAGATATATATTAAGAATTCGTATCAGCGCATGTTTAATATATGTTAAATTTTTTCTCTCAATTTATATGATACAAAATTTTTTTAAAGAATTAACTAATTTTTCTATGTTTTTTAAAAATACTTTGTTATGATTTATAGTATTTTTTTGCGTCATTTTTAAATAATATATTACTCTTTTCTAAATTTACATGAATAATACAAATATCTTCCGTTGTTAATTTATTGTGATTTTTAGAGCTTTTTGATGTTATTTTCGAATAATAGATGTTTCTTCATTTATTTCAATTTAAATGGTATTATGAAATTAGAGAGTTAGTCAATTTTCTTATATAATTCAAAAATATTTTCGATTGTTAATTATTGTAATTTATAATATATTTTTTTTGTAACCCTTAATAATATATGTTATTTTATTTATTTTAATTCATGTAACACTAATAGGAATTCATGAGTAAACTAAATCTAGTTAATTATTGTATGTTTTTTTTCTCTTAATATAGGAATTAAGATTTTATGCAAATAAGGAAAGGAGAAGAAGAAAAGTGAAACTTAAATATCTAGTTTAAGGTTTAACATATATAAGTTATACGAGAATTTATATTTATATTTTATATAAAATAGAGTATGAAGTACGCAATACAAGCAATACGTGAATAAGAAGTCACTGCATAAAAAATATCATTAGTAGTAATTAATTTTTAATTGACATTAAATATGTATTTTTGGCGACAATCAACACTCTTTTGTATGTTCCTAAAGCCTTTAGCGATATTGATTCTAATGACAGTTAACTAATGTTGATAAAGATTTTAATACTCTTTATTAATATCAATATTTAATGCCTCTAAAAATTATTTTTGTCGTAATGAGTTCCTAAAAAAAATTATTCCACAACAAAGTTGATTAAATTATATACATATGCTTTGTTGGATTCTTTCAAACTAATTTCTTTTTAGTTCAAAAGGGAAGAGAATTAAACAATCAATCAAATTCCTATTTTGTCTAATGCAAAAATATCTAATGTTTGGCCTTTACAGGGTCACATTTAAGCAAAAATATCCAAAGTTATACTAAATTTCAATTCCGGTAGTGTAAGTTTGAAGTTATTCTCGAAGCATGTAAATTTGTAAAAGGAAAAAAGTTAACCTCGAATTCAAAGTAATCGATGACCTCGAAAAAACGAATATTATGCATTTCACCGATCTATTATGAGATTATTGATTCAGCCCACATGTGTTTAGTCCATTATCTTTTGGATTTCATTACTAATGGGCTTTGTAGGCCCACAATAATTTTATGTTGGGCCTATTTAATTGAGAACCAAAAAGATAGATGTTTGAAACTCAGAATCAATTGGATAAGCCCATTTGTATAAAGTCTATAAAAAATTTCATTGGGCCTAACGAGCCTTGTCCATGCTTTAGTATACTATTTTTTCTAATTTATTGTTTATTTTTTCTAATCGATACGGAGATTATACATTGTTTATATATGATCATACATATATTATACATTGCCTTCTATTTTTTATTAAATCAGATGGATAAACAACTATTTAGGTTGACTCTTCAGATTTTAAGTATAAGGACAATCGGGAGATTTGGTATTTGGATTCTCTTATATATGTCATTTTATTTATATGACCCTTTTAATTTATACAATATTAGTGAGAAATAACACGATATTTTTACAAAACCACTTTCTTATATTCAAATCGTAAGAGTACAAAGGAGATTATTTTCTTAGGAGTTATGACAATCAAGACATTGTAAATTAGGATAAAACCCATTGAGATGTTCTTCAAATCTCATCATGTAAAATCTAGGGAAAATTGTATGGATACCCTATTTTCAACCATTATTTAAGCTAGATTTATAATGATTAATACGTAATAACTTACAAGTTTATTCATTTTGAAATATAACTTTAAATATGCGATGTCAAAGTTTCATATAAAACACATATAACTAGACTTTAATTATTTTTTCTAGAACTTCAGACTGAAGTATTTTTTTAATTTTTAAAAAAACTTTTTATTAATTTGAAAAAAATTCCGACATATGTATATAATTAAATCAACTTTATTATGGAAAACTATAAATACAAGGGGAAAAAACGAAGCTTAATTATTTTTAGTGGCAAATCAATACACAAGTATAAATAAACCACAAATCAAAGATGCATTATAAGTTGTCTGCCATTTTTAATTATACGGCAAAAGCACCATCCACATGTTCAAACCCTATGGCTCATATATTTTTATCAATTTACAAAATCTTTAAATTAATTAGTTTTAGCTAAGAAAATAGAGTGGCATGTGTAAATAGCTAATTAATCAAAATATTAGGAGACACTAGTTTGTGGAGTTGGTCATTGATCTCATCAAATATTTAATATTCATTTGAATTGACTTTTTAAACAATTCTTAAGAAAGAAATTAATTTTATAATTATCAAGTGCTTTTTCTTTACAATCTAAAATGACGTACTTTATTTTCTTTTTAACTCCTTTTCTTTGCTTAATAATATTGATTTGATGTAGTGGGATGTAATCCCTTTTCTCTAGAATTCTTTTTCATATGATTTGGGTGTCCGTCGATTATAGGTCAAATCAGGATTTAAATTTTGTAAATTTTAAATTTGTCATTAAATTCATATATCGTTATGGTTATTGATAGTTTCAAAATTCAATATATATACATAAGTAAGTGATTTTTCTGATATAAATATACGATTAAAGGAAAATTTATTGTAATTTGCCAATACATATTTATACTATAATAAACATAATTTTTAACGGTAATAAATATACACATTAACAAAAAGTGTTTTAAAGACATTTAAAAGAAGTGTTACTATTGTCGCTTCACACTTGTTGTTCATAGCGAGAGAGATGAAAGACGAGTTCACTTTCTCGAAAATAAAAAGTGGATGAAATGTAAAATTTAACAAATTCGATTGAATTCTGAACAAAAATAAAGATTTAATTCATCGATATAATTTTTGATCTGTCTCTTTTTCGAGTCATGATCATGTGATTCAATTAATTAATGAATTCTTGACATAAATTATATATATATCTTCATTAGTTGGTTATTTTTTTCAAGAATCCTTTTGGTTAGGTAACTTTTCTCTTTCAGTCGTTGGCAACAAATTCATAGTAAGCATTCATTAAATATCAAATAGAAAAAAAATAGGTCTATGTACGTATTATTAGAACAACTTAAAACTTATAAGCAAGTCAATATATAGTAAATTAAATAGAGCATGGAATTATTTTTTAAGCAACGTCAAAGTTGGTATATTTCTTTTCTAAAATTGATGTACTGATTTGAAAAATCAAAATAGTCGGTTAATTTCCATCAACCAATCCATTTATGATGTTATCTAGTTCATCAATTTTCACGTTATAATCAGTAGTAAATGTTTGTTGATTTTACCCTAGATTATATATCGACCTATGTTTTTAAGTAGTGATATACTATATATAATTAAGCTATATCTTTAGTTTCGTATTATCACATAAACAAATGAAAAGTTCATATTGTTTAATTAGAAGGTTTAAAATAAGGATAATGCACAAGTATCCCCATAATTTATACGTGAAACCTCAGAGACACACTTATATTATATTAGAGTCCTATTACCCCTGAACTTATTTTATTAGTAATTTTCTAATCTTTTTTGACATATGTGGCACTATCTTGTGGGCTCAATGTTGGTTTTTTCAAGCTGGTGCCACGTAAGCCCAAAAGGGGCAGATAATTACTTATAAAATAAGTTTAGGAGGGTAATAGGACATTAGTATAAGTATAAGTGTGTCTCTGGGATTTCGAGCATAGGTTGAGAGGGGTACTTGTGCATTTTCCCTTTAAAATATTATCACATTTATTGCGTATGGACACAATTCTGAATTAAAAGAATATTCTTTTTTTTTAAATGAATTTTTTTATTTTTTATAATAACGTGGAGTTTCAAAGGTGGCTAAAGTGCGCTAACAAAAAAGATGCATATTGATAATTTCTTCTTGTCTTCATTGTAGCCATTGCTTTCATCACATATTTAAAATTACTTAGCTGTATACATTAAAAATAAACTTTTTTTTTAATATTAAAGTATCTTGTTCAAATATTTCCATAAGACTGGCAGTTTTCTGAGGATTTAATATATACTATCTTATGATAATGTAAATTGTACAACATGCATTTATTTTTAACATATTTTTCTCATTTTTTTCATTGAATCGATAAAATATTCATTCGTCAAATATTGCTATAAGATGATGGCATCGTATAGATAGTTTACGTAACAACAATAATAACATATTTAGTAAAATTTCACAGAATCTGAAAAAGACAAAGTGTACACAAATTTTAGATGATTAATTTTTCTTTTTTTTTTTCTAAACCAATAAGTGGAATGTGGAAACAAGAACTAGGGTTATATAATTGACACACAATAAGATTTTTAGGAGATCTTACGTTTAAAATTGTGATTTAGTGACCAATAAAATAGGTTAATTGAGGATTATTAGAATTCATATTTATTTGTATTTAAAACAAAAAATACTAGATAGTTTTTTTTATTATTTATGTTGTTAGTAAAACATATATTAATTTGTGAAGATGCATAAAAGCTAAATAAAAAAATAAATAGAAAAACGAGTTCCATATCATAGTTATTAAATTGTAGCAAATAAATTTGTGGACTGAAAATCTTGAATTTAATTTGTTTTATGCTAACCAAATTCACAATCTTAAAATGTTCAAAATGATGAAATTATATATTCTATGTTGTAATTATATAATTAGAAAGATTATTCGTATTGACTTGACTTTTGAGGGCATTCAAAAAGAAGATTAATGTCATTGTTCAATTAAAAAAATTAATTAAAGTGGAGGCAAGCCAACAAATCCACATTAATTCCATGGGAACTCTATTAGTCAATTCAATATAACTATTCAAATGGTGTTTAACATATATAAAATACTTTACAAAACAATTATTTCTATTTTATTTATATAATAAATATTATATTTATATAACGAAGTAGATTTATACCATATAGCCCTGGTCAAACTAACTCTCGATGCCCACCTACTTCTGATGACGATTATAGCATATAACGGAAGAGTTTAATTTAACTCAATATCATCGAGATGAAATATATATGAATAATCATTAGATTTTATTTAAATTTTAAATTCACATCTGAATATATTAACTCAGACTAACTTTCAATATTCAAAGATTAGTTTTTATCAAATATTTACTTACTTTTATCCTAATATGGAAAGTTAGGAAGCATGACTTACCCAAGTTGATTTTTTTAATTAATATTTTGCGATATTTTTAATTAATATTTTGCTCTTTCAAAAGTCTATACCTACTAAATAACTTCATCAACCAGCAACTTAGAGTCTTTTCAATTTGTGAGGAAAAGTTTGTTACTCCTAGTAGAATCTTGTGGGTTTCTTTATGACATTCATTTCTAGGTAAACTTCATATGGAGTCTAACTAGCTAAGGTTTTCTTTGTTTCAAAATACTTATAGTATATACTGTTTTTAAATTTATCAATAAATTTCATTTAGACATTATTTAAATTATGACATGTTTATATAAACACGTGAATACATGATAACAGATTCATGTTAGACACACTTCATTTAAATTTCGAAATAACTTTTGCACGTGGTGGTAGAACGATTATTACATAAATAAGTTAACCTTATATGATACACTTTCTTTAACCGTATACATTAGCTTTAATAAGTAGTAAAAGTTTAAACTGTGTATTAATAGTTAGAGGAGATGATATATTTTATATAGTCAACTTTAGCTATTCAATAGACGTTTGAGCATATATAAAAGTTTTCAAAAATTTTGTACCGAAAGTATTTAATACGAATACGTTAACATGCATATCCAGATGCTCAATTGAGAGACTCAATAATTTCAATGTCTAAAATGAAATTTACTGACAATTTTAAGGTATTATCGATATATTAACCCAATTTCCTTTTTTTTTTTTTTTTACATTTCTTATTCAAAAAATAAAACCTTACCAATCAATAATGGTAAAGTATTGGTAATTTACCTGACTATCAAGTGTCATTCTTTTCTTGGGTGGATCAACTTCCTTAGCTTCATGTTGAAAATTATACAAAAAAACTTAAGGGATATAATTAATTAATTATAGCTTCTTTGAGTTCTTTCCTTTTAATTAGCTTTATAAACTTAATTAATTATTTGTGTGTTTCAAAGGTGGGTTTGAAGTACAACATGAATTTGAAATGTTAGTTATTTTGAATTAGTGGATCTAAATATATAATTTATATATAATTGATAGCTTTTAAAGAAAATACAGAGTTACATTAAAGTTTCGACTGAATTTATAGTCAAAACTCTATCTCCTCCCTTGATGTTTGCTATATTCAAGAGTAATATAACCTCTATATAAAATGGGCTTAAAACACACATTTTAATTGATGTCAAATATATTGAATATATATCATATATCAAGGATTAAAATTAGAGTTTAAAAATAACTGAGGGACTAAAAATGTTATTTCTCTTTAATCAAAATATCTTAGGTGAAAATTATTAGATTTTCGATTTAAAATATCACTTCGATGGCTCATTATGACCGAAATGAGGAACAACGTGAATCTAGTTTTCTTGGTACTCGGTGTTTGATGTTCGCTTTGATTAAGATTTTTGTTAGGAACTTTCATTTTGGATAGATAAAAACTCTCTATCAAAGGCGATTTCATAGTTGGGGTTCAAATTTTGAGACCTCTCTGATTAAAAATAGTTATGTACTTACTCCATCACAATCTCCGAGTTCAGAGGCGAAACCAATATTAAATATTTTGGAGTTTTAAAATTTCCTTCTACTTCTTTACTATTGAGTTGTCAATCAATTTTGATAAATACTTCCTTCCGCTCCCTTATTTTCGAACCCACGAATTCCCACCTAACTTCGTCCTAGCTTCGAACGTTAAACGACGTGGATAATTCATTTAGTTACTATACATATAAGCTATAGAGTAGTCTTACTTTAATATTTTTAATTTCACATAGAAAAAGTTGGGGCAAATTTGGTAAACTATCAAATGTTTAGTTTCATACGTGGAAAAGATAAATGGTTTAACGTAAAGTACAAGTTATGAAATTGTATTTGTTCAAATTCATGTGGGGTAAAAGTGATTATTCCTTTGAATTAATTTCCCTTCACTCAATTTTCCAGATAATCCAAAAATGACCTAGAAATTTTTGGTCCCCAAACATCATATTTATACGGAAGGAAAATATTTTACCATCATTTAAAAAAAAAAGAGTTTTTTTATATACTTTTTGCATTCAGTAAGTAAACAAGAGATATTATCTTAACGTGGAATTATGTAAAATCATCACTGATAAGACTTGTTTTTCTATAAGAAAAAATATATTTTAACGAACTAAACATGATTTTTTTTAGAAAAAAAAGTCTAAAAAAGGTATTTTCTTCACAACCAAAAACAACATAGTCAACATGTTTTTTTTTAATCACGGAACACAAGTATTTTTCTACTTTAACTCAAAATCCCTTTGTTATAAACCTTTAATAATAAAAAAGATAATTTCATATTTTGCATACTATATGGTATGATTTAAAAGCAATGTTAGTATAGTTTGTCGGTTATTCCTTATTGATTATACTTAAAGGAGATAAATAGTAATGAGTTTTAAGTTGAATATACTCTTTCACCTAATAGATTAGCATTTCTAGATTAAGCTCTCCTATATTTTTCTATGTCAATTATTATAAGAATAAGTCCATAAACGTTTGAAATCGCGATTCAAAATAATATAAAACCTGAATTCAAGAAAGATATCAATAGTTTATAGTTCTTTTTTGATTGAAATTATGTTTATATTTTAAATATGAATATAGAAAATTAAAAGGCTTTTTCCATCTAACATTTTTCTTAAAAAACTAATTCAAGCACACAATTTATTTCTTTTGAAAATAAATTTCTAGATATTAATAACCAAACGTAATTTATCCTTTTTTGCTTTTTTAGAACTGTGTGAAGACAATAGGAAGTTTCCAAAAGTAGACATAAAAGATGTGGCAAAAAATTATGAAGAATATTTTTAATTATATGATATTCCATTAGTCTTGTATTCATTATTATTTTTGTATGGTAAAGGTGCAATAGAAGTACCCAACTTTTGACACATTTATACATTTTCATATAACCATGTATGAATTAATGAAACGCGATAGAGTAATAAATATTTTGATTTAATGATTTGTTTAATATAAATTATTGTTATTGTTGCTATGTTTTATCGTATAGAGATTTTTTGTGTATTTAAATATAATCAAGTTTAATAGAAATACGAACATTATGTAGAAATTCAAAAAAAGACTCGCAATAAAAAAAATTAAAAAGAACACATATATTTAATGGACAAAAAATAATTATTAATTCCTCGTTTTTTTCCTTTTGTTCATTACTAGGAAGAACATGACCAAAAGACTCTTCACATACTTCAATTCGACATAGGAATCTTTAGAATATATATTTCTTTTGTATTGAATTATTTTATCACTCTTTTCATTTTAAATTATTTCAAAAGTTTAACATATAATAATCCACAAATATTATTAATTTATAAAACATGAACGACATAAGTAGTTTAATTTCCTTATTTTAAAAAATAATTAAACTAGTTCTTTCATAGTTTTAATTATTATTTTTACAATAGTATAATTAACATTTTACATTGTAAACCAAATAAATTTTTATACTACAAATATTTATAATTTGAGCAAATCATACAACAACAACAACAAAGTACCAGTACAACCCTACAAGAGAGGTCCTAGATAGGATAAGATATACTCTGATTATTTTCGATCGTCGACTCAGAGAAATTTCTGTAAAATTTTCAACTTATCATTTCTAATCATGAATTTTACATATTTGTCAACCTACATTAATTTATACCAAAACAAAGAGTGTATACAAAAAAGAAATGTCAATGTATTTTATTGTCAATGAAATTTGTTGAGCTAAGATAAGGTTTTAATGGCAATTAATAATAATCACAAAGAAATTAAAAATTTAAAAGTTGGTGAAAAAATTGACACTCAAAAATGGAATTTTGAAACTTTCATAATGGGCCCACAGAAAAAATCGTGGGCTTTATATTTTCTTGGATTCTAGAAGCCCACCTACTAATTATCAAATCTTCCAAACCAAAATAGATTTAAAAGAGAAATTAAGGTATAATTTTTTTTCCTACAATTTAATAATTGTATCAAATTAATAAAATTATGCTTAATATACATATTTACAATTTGGATATATTAATTGTTACATATTTTCACTTTAACTTGCACCTTATTAAAATTAAATTGTTATATTAGACTTAAATATTGAATATGAATATATTTTTATCCGAGAGAGAGTAATTCGTTTTTTCTGCTAGCCTTGTTCATATTTTTTACGTTGTGATTTAGTGACTGATTTTTTGTGGATGAAAAAGACAGTTTTGAGTGCCTTTTAGTATGTTTTAGCAACTTATTGAAACCACTCATTTTGCCTTTATTTAAGAACCTCAAATGTAATTGATCAGTCAATAGACTATGGTATTTCCAACTTAAACTATTAAAGATTGACAATTTTTTTTCTATATATAATCATATTTTTGATATATCGATATATAGATATATTATTAAAGATGACATATCCAATAATTTCTCCTTCAACCTAATTAAGTCTTATATGACTTATCACCTCATCATGGTTTATTCGGAGATCATTTTGTGTAACTTATATCAATCGAATATTTATGATCATCAAAGTTAACTAATTTTTTTTTGTATGTGTATTTATGTCTTCAAAGCTATAAGTAGTAATAAAATCGGCATGTACATCGGAAACAACGTTCATCCTATCATTTCACCATCATAGTTTAAAAATACTCGTAATACGATGTGATATAGTTTGAATATTGAGTAAAATTGCATGAATTTTTATAAATAAATAAATAAATAAAAAGTGCCACACAAATAAATGTATCATTAGTACCCTTTATGTACAACTCCATTTTTTTTTGGCAACCAACTTAAAACTTTATTTGCACACCAATAAAATTAAATTTTAGAAGATGAATATATTGTCATCAATATCTTATCTCATACAAGATATTTTATTTTTCAGAATAGACCACATAGGGGCAGGTCATTAAAAAAATACATTTAATAAAACCTTTAACTAAATTAAAGTGTGCAAGCTAAAAAGAGAAAATTTCTGATTCAGAAAAAAGATTGACAAATCCATAAACTTCTATACAATTTAGGCAATTGGAAAGGAATATTGAAAAAGAAGAGGATAATATAAGCCAGTTGGCCTAAGATTGTGACCTTATAGTATATGAAAAATAGTAAAATTCCAGAGTCATGAAGACATGCATGCACATGAATTATTATTGGTTAAGGTAAGGTTTAATTAATTTGTAGAGTAGGCCAATGTATGACACTATATGATTGAATTGTATTTTAGCTAGTCAAGGGAAAGTGGGGATGATGATGTACAAGTTTATAAACTTAACTAATTTCAAAGTCTATATTATAATTTTTTTCTAACATCTAAATAGAAACATTAAACTAATTGTTTTGAGTTTGGACTTTCTTGAATTTTAAATTTTAATATTATATTATATTTTTGAATTAATTTTTATTGGTTTACGAACTAATCCTATCAATATTTCTTAAGCCCCATAAATCAGCAGACTTATTCAGGCCGGGCTAAAAAATCATTTTCTTAATTGAGCTCCAAAAATCTTTATATCCCGGGTTAGACTAGGCCGACCAACGGGTCTAACACATATTGACGGCTCTAATCTCATCTTGGTCAATGAACATTTTCACATATTTTTGAAACTATTTACATTGTAAAATCTTATACATGTAAAATTGAAATATCATGTTATCAGTCAATTTATTATGCACCCTCGTAATACAATAATATGAACACAGGGAAAATTCAAATTATTATCCCTGAATTTGTTTGAAATTGAGACATTATATCTTTGTAGATTGTATATATATCTATATATATCGATTATTTTACGACTTGTACCACTAGTAAATGTCATTGTATAAAGTTAGAATACCACTAGAACAATTAAAAACAAGAATTAGCGATAGATATCGTCAAAGTTTTTTTGTCAACCTAAGGTATTCATAGGTGGAGGTCAGTGTCTCAAATGACTTGGTGGAGGACTTTTTTTTTTTCAACCGTTGTTCGATATTTATATTTGAGTCTAAATATATTTAGATCATGCATTGTAGGAATATTTTGAATTAACATTCTGATACAATTTTTTTTTTATATATTAATCAAGACTCGAATTCAAAATATATAAATAAAGATGAAATTTTTTTTGATCATTTCAACGCGATTCACGTTGATTGATGGAAGACTTTGTTTCTTCGTTACGATTGTGGAAGAAACTCAACCTCATAAAACTTTGACGCATTTTTATAATATGATTCTTTTACCTTAATAATATCACAAAGTGAAAGAGATTTGACTGAAAAGAAAATAAAGTAGAGATATCAAATTCAAGTTCATATTCTACTTTTACACCTCATGATGTTGTATTTTTGTCTTCATTTTATGTTAGGGAGACTCTCCCTATTCTTGTTATTTCACGTGTCATCGTTTAATTAATTTTACGGATAATATTTTGATAATAGGTGTACATCATCCTTGTGCACAAATTATTCTTTTTTTTTTATATTGATTCAATTTTATTAGTGTCTTCAAAGAAACTAATCAATTCTAGAAGGTTAATGGTGATTTTTTTTTATGTCCTAGCTCACAAATTCCACCGTTATGTTTGAATTTTGTTATAATTTACCTAATTAAGTAATGTTCATTTATTTTTCTTTATAGTTTTTATAAATTCACATCTAGCAAGTTGTTAAATCTTAGCCTTTAATTAAAAGGGGGAAAAACTACTTAAAAACGAAATGGCCATAACAATATTCATACATGTCGGGAGAAGCAATAACAATTATAATATTGTTTGTCTAAATATATATTATGTATATAATGTCTTGTTAATATGAACCATTATTTGGTTACGTTATATATAGCAATGTCTTAACATTTATATCGTCAATATATTTTCTTATACCAATTAAATTTGGCAAAATATTGAAACATTTGTACAACGTTTGAAATTTTACCAGTTCTAAAATAGAACTATATAAGACAAGTTCAATTATTTTCTATCTTTTAGCTAATTTTTCTTTTTGAAGTTTACATTACTATAAATCCTGACTCCAACACGACTATCGAACAATAAATAAAAAATTATTTTTCGAAATGCATGAATTCTATCTATTATATTATGTTTCTATTTATGCAACGTTATTTGATAGTTTTAAACATAAAAGTTGAACAAAAGTCATTCAATTGATGAACAATAATTCAACTCGTTCAAGCTAAGTTTGTTTCGTCCTAATCAAATTTTTTTTTCCCCATCCTTTTCATATACATACAAATAAAAAGAAAAGGCAATATAAACACATTTCTTCTTGAATTATTAGCTTAAATTCTTTCCAATGTATGATTATCAATCTCAAAATTATATTTTGGGTCATTTAGGTTAGTTGTTTGGCCCATTGGGTTTTATACTATTGATCTATTGGGTTATGCATGTCTGGGGAGTAGAGAAATTGGAATTAAAAATTGAGTCGACTGATAAATCAAATCGATAAAAATGTTATAGGTTTACGGCTTTTGGATTGATGAGTTTTTAATGGTTATAAATTTTTTTATTAGATTATCGATTGAATGTTGGTTTTTCGTATTGAATTTTTTGATAAATCGATAATTCACTAAGACAAAGTAATTTACTACTTTACCCTTCATAAATATTAAATATTAATAATTTAATATAACTATATACTATATTAGTAATTACATTACAATCTATATAATTAAATATTATTTTTCTTGTTTCAACATATCAAATCATTATAACTGATTTGCTTGTTTCACTATATCGCGTTAAATTATTAGAAAACTGAAAATTCATATATTTATTTAACGAATATTTTTTATTGATGAATCGAAAAATGAACTGTTAATGACAAAAAAATCCATAAACCGAAAATCGATAGAAAAATATATTTTATTGAGTTGTTATTGATTTGACATATATATTTATAAAAAATCGATATCGTATATAACTTATTTTAAGAAATTATTTTGAGATATCTTTTGTGTGAATACATATTAGATGTATATGCATATCAACACACACACATATATATATATATATCCAAGTGCATACGTTTTAGATTATAATTTAATGGTGTATACCTGTAACAAAATGTATACATTTCAGATTAGAATTTAAGGTTGTATACATAATAGAAGTGTATACATATCGAAATTGTACGTATTGTAATATAATGGTGTATACATATCAAAATTGTACTGAATAAGGTGTATACAAGTTTGATATTAAAGATACAATAATTTTTAACAAAATCGAAAAAGTATTTTACTACTCTAATATAATCCTTAATAAATTATAGTAACTTTTTTATTATTATTGTAATATGATGATTTCTTATATAAAATCAACAATTTATATATATTACACATCTTTTTCTTCCACTTTTGTTACTCATCCATTAAAGTTTCTACTATTATTAAAGTAGTAAAAGCCAAATAATCACTCTATATTATGACATAAATTTGACTGTGAAGAAGAGGATCCGTTACACTAACGGATGTTCATTTTTACCTAGTAAACTTCTTATCGTATAATAATTTATAAATTATACTAGTCAAGACGAATGTAATAAGATCAATTGAAAGATGTTGGTAGAAGAAATTGATTTGTGATTTTTATTATATGTATTTTTTTTGTTTTGATATTGTTATTTTTTGAATACCATCGAATAAACTTGATATTATATCATTTAACTCGATTAAAAAAACGTTGACAGATGAAATCGATTTATGGTTTCTTTACGTGTGCTACTATTACTATTACTATGTGGTACTATGATATGAACATCTATTTCATTCTATACGAGTCACCACAATTACAAATGCATGGTTACTAGTACTTTTTAAAATTTTATTTATATATAAATTTAACCTATTCTAACAAAATTAAAAAAGGACCCTCACTTCCTCACCATTTTTAAGAAAGCTCTGAAAAACTTTCATACAAAGCCAAATCTATTTCTCTCTCTTTCTTTTGGTCAGGCTTCTGCAGAAAACTCTGTTTTCAACGTATATTTATTTATTGTGATTTGATTTGGGACAGATGAGGGGTTTACCTGGGCATGAACGCCGGTGGACGTCGGATACGGTGTCTTCCGGGAAGGATTTAAGTGGTGAGTCATCGCCGGGAACTGATTCCGGGAATATTTCTGGTTTTGCTTCGGAGGAGTTTGTTGAAGTTATACTTGATCTTCAGGATGATGATACGATTATTTTACGGAGCGTTGAACCGGCTACTGTAATCAACATTGATGGTTCTGATCCTGCTTCCGGAGTCGGTATTGGTGGAGCATCGATTGAAACTCCAGCGTCGGTGACGTCGACTTCGGAAACTCGATCGCCGACGATGCGTCGGAGTACATCTAATAAGTTCCGTCAGTTTTCACAGGAGTTGAAAGCTGAGGCTGTCGCGAAAGCGAAGCATTTCTCGCAAGAGCTTAAAGCGGAGCTAAGGAGATTCTCATGGAGCCATGGACATGCGTCTCGTGCTTTTTCGCCGGCGTCGTTTTTCCAAAACGCTGCCGTCGGAACAGGCAACGGTGTAGACTCGGCTTTAGCGGCTCGAGCATTACGTCGGCAGCGTGCTCAGCTCGACCGGACTCGTTCCAGCGCACACAAGGCTCTTCGTGGACTCAAATTCATCAGCAATAACAAAACTAACGGATGGAATGAAGTTGAAAACAATTTCGCTAAGCTAGCTAAAGACGGTTACCTTTATCGTTCCGATTTCGCACAATGCATCGGTCAGTACTCACGCCGGCGATCACTACAGTTTAATTATAGATTAATTACATTAATTTTAATTAATTATTTGGTTAAAGGTATGAAGGATTCGAAGGAATTTGCATTGGAATTGTTTGATGCTTTGAGTAGAAGAAGAAGATTGAAGGTTGATAAGATTAGCAAAGAGGAATTGTATGAGTATTGGTCGCAAATCACCGATCAGAGTTTCGATTCTCGGCTTCAGATCTTCTTCGACATGTACGCACCATTAACTTAATTAATTAATTAGTAGTAATCAGATAAGAGTTAATTATCTTAAAGTAAAATTAGAGAAAAGTAGTTTTAGTAAACAAGACGTGAAGAGAGAGAGAAAAATTTACTGTTTGCTTTCCATGTGGAACACTCATCCACTACTGCATGACAACTGACAATAAAACTAATCGGAATATTTAAGTGGCACGTCATTATCTCTCTAATAGAGTAATTACTTGTGCAAATGGCTCAATAGTGCTTACATTTTACAGCACTTAACAATCCTTGTGGTTTTCATTGTATGGTACAGGGTGGACAAGAATGAAGATGGTCGAATTGGTGAAGAAGAAGTAAAAGAGGTAAATATTCAGTATAGTATTTTTGCTATATTCCCTCCCTCTGAATAGAGTATAAGTGAATTTCGATGAATATACAACATTTGTGACTCACTTGTGGTTGTTTGGTACGTAGATGGTGAGAAAAATTATACTATCCTTATAGTATAAATGATTAGATAAATAATTTTGAAATAAATTTTTTTATCAGATGTAAAATAAAATAATCTAATATTTAATCTCAAAATTATTATCACTTATATCTCATTTAAATAATTTCTTTTCTTTTTAATCCATTTTAAAAAAAATATTATGTACCTATAATTGGAAAAGATAATTTAACTTTAAAATTTACTCTTCCATCCTTAAGAAAATGATGTATGGCAACATAAAGGTATTTAGACTATATCGAGTTAACCACCCTCATATTAATTGTGACTAGCAAGTTTTATTTTTTTAAAAAATAAAAAATTAATAACTTGATATTTTTGTTTAAAAAATAAGTATTAAGTTAGATAGATTAGTTTTTTTATTTTTTATTTTTTTGTTCCAAAAGAATAATATATTGTGTTCATATTACGAGAAATGAACTTGCCTAAATTTCAGTGTTAAATTTTTTAACGGTTAAAGAAATTATGAGAAAGAAGGAAATTGCTTGATTAACCTTAAGTTCAGGATTATTTTTTTAAATTAACATAGCCTTTATAAAATAATTTTTTCGGAGAACAGTCTGTCAGGTTGTGGTTTCATTAAAATGTCCCGCTGACTTTGCCTTATAAAAAGCGTACTGACTTGCATAAATAATTAATTATGCATATACAAAACACATGCATTTTTAATTAAAAACGCTACTACGAAGTGGTTAGGCTTTGTAATCCCTATTTTTATTTTTATTTTTTTCTTGTGATGAGATAAAATAATATGTGTTTGGCGTGATGATTAGGTAGCCAGATAAGAAAATTATAAGAATCAACGACTCCAAATATAATTATAAATGTATTTTGTTAATATAAATTCATTGCATAATCTCTCTAGTCTTGCTGTCTGACGCTAACCATGTTCTAGAAACTTTTTTGTCTGGTTCAAATAATGGAACGTCAATGTATAAAGCTCTTTATGCAAATAATCCCTACATTTTTGTTTTATCTTTTCACTTACTTAAAACATCGTTTTCATTGGAGTTGGTGGGGGCGTTTTTGTCAAGTAAACATATATCATTTATATGTTGTCAAACCTTTTTCTAATTCAAGTATATTTTGTTTTTAAAATTATTTATTCTTCCCTTTTTCCTTTTAAAATAAAATGTCTTTTGGCCCAATTATGTTCCTGAAAAATTATTGAAAAGACATTTGATGGATTAAAACTCCATATTTAAATAAGGGTGGACAAGCCAAATCTTATTTCTTATTATTTTTTAGTTTGTGATATAAATTCCAACAATATATATTACTATTTGACAATCTAATTCTTATTTTTTTGGTGAATACCAAGTCAATTCTCCTATCTAATTAAATTTCATTTGGCATAGATTGAGGTGATAAACTTTATTGGAGGATAATTGAAATAGTTTGAGGTGATAAAACTTTCTTGGAGCCATTGACATATTGCTTATTTTTGTTATACAGACTAAAAGCAAGTGTTTAAACATTTTTATAAAAGTTATTTTAGCTTAAAAACATCTAAAATAGGTCAATCTATACATGTTTTAATCTCCTGGATATGTGTGATTTTTTTTTTAATTTCATACTTTGTCCTAAGAAACTTTTTTCATAAGTAAGACTTGAATTCAAGATCTCTAATTAAAGATGGATGAAGTCAATAGTGCAACAATATTTACTAGTGAAATTAGCTTTATTATATTGTAAACGACAAATAGATAATATTTGCCTTTTAATATTTAATGTGATGAATAATGTAGATCATCATGCTAAGTGCCTCTGCAAACAAATTATCAAGATTAAAAGAACAAGCAGAGGAGTATGCAGCTCTGATCATGGAAGAATTAGATCCTGAAAGACTTGGCTACATTGAGGTAGGACCCTCTCACCCTTCCCCTTTTGTTAAGGGAGGTGCAAAGTAACACAAATTATTATATTTTTGTTTGCTTGCACGTCAATTCGTCTTATCATGACTAACTCTTCCTATAATTAAGTAAATTACTTACTATCAGTTGATTGGTTATTGACTTATGCAAAATGGTTGCAACTAATTTATTGCATTAGACTTGCAAAATTATTTAAAGTCCAAGTTTGTTAGACGACAAAGGAGTGACACTGAGAAACCGTGTTGTTCAACAAATATTTTTCCATATTATAATACCATCGTCATTCTAATTTTCTAAATAAATTGCCAAATTGTAGTCGTTCAACAGTTTCTCTTTTCATTTCTTTCCTATTTCTGCTGGCTCATCTGCTAAAAGGGAAAAAAAAAGAAAAGGTGAAGGTGAAATGAAATATGAAAAAATTAGGTTACTGAAGTTATAAGGAGGTGATCTGTTCAAACTTCAAAGAAAGTCGCTACCTAATTTTTGTTGGTTAAGCTTACCTTATGTAGTTAAGATTAAGATTGAGATTAGTTTCAATATTTTAGGAAAGTGAAAAATGCTGTCACATCCTTGGTCAGAAATTTATGAACTTTTACCAATTTTTATCATCTCTTTTTTAAAATTTATAAGCATTACTACTATTTTTTATTTAGTTTGTTAAAAAAAAAGATCTCTTTTTATATTCGATATTTGATAATTCTAAAATTTTAGCCTCCTACTTAATATGTTTAATACCACCATAACTAAGGAGCATTTTGAAAGAAAAAAATTAGTGAAGATTTTGGTATTTATACGTACTTAATTTAAGATTATATAGTTTAAGAATCTTTCTTATTTTAAATTTTGTTCTTCATCAAACTAAGAGAAACATGATAATTTAGGGGATGCTCTGCATAATAAGATTGATCATGGAATATAGTGGAATGAGAATGTGTGCACTAGTTTATATACTTTATTTTATTTATCCACCCATCCCACCCCCACTACTTTGGCTTCTAAATTCAGCCATGTACCTGGAGTAAGACATAGTGCAAAAACTTTAATTTATTGAAAACCATCACTTAAAAAGATATATGCTACTTTCCATCTCTTAAAAAGATTTATAACCTAAACATGCCTACTACCATTTTCAAAAATTTGAAAATGTCAAATGAAGTATTAGTTCAAACTTCAAATTGGCCACTTGGAATTAATATAACTTAAATTTAAGCAGGTGTAGTAGTTTTAATAATGCACCTACTTTTTTTCTCTATTTATTATATAAATTTCCTTTTTTCCAAATTTGATTGAATATAATTTATCAACTAAATTGATATTTACTCTAGACTATACTTGCATTTTTAAGTCTTACTAGCACTAGTTTTCTGATTTATCAAAGTCTATGGTTCCTCCATCATTAGAAGGTGGAGAATATGCGACCATTACCTTTGTTGGCGGTCCTGACATCCCATGTGGACCTTCCCCTTTGTGCATCAAATGCGCGTTTTGAGCACTCAAACACGTGAACAAAAAATGTCTTTCGCCAACGCAAGTTTTTGAAAAAGGAAGAAATAATAGTTGAAATAAAATTCACCAAAAATGATTAATTATACTAAGTGATTACTACTTTTTCGATTGTGTTAAGCTTTTTAAGTTGTTGATGGAGATGTATTGAATCTTCCAAGAATATCTAGAAAATTTGATATGGGATGAAGTAATATTTTTGGTGAATCGAGCAACATATTTATTCGATAGTTATGTAAGGTAAGGACAGTAAAACAGCAAATATGTGGTGAAGTAGTCCAGGTGTGATCAATCGATCCGAACACCTCTTGTCATGTAACTATAAGTAACTTTCATAATCAGTGGAATAAATAATTTGAAAAATAAGACTAATAACTTGTAATGACTTAATTTTTTTTTAGATTGAGACCCTTTTATGGATGAATAAGCATATTGTAACATTTATCCTTGATTTACTGAGCATGATGCCATGACATAAGTAACATGTTGTGTTTTATCATGTTGATAATGCAGCTATGGCAGCTGGAAACACTTCTCCTCCAAAAGGACACTTACCTCAACTACAGTCAAGCACTAAGCTACACAAGCCAAGCTTTGAGCCAAAATCTGCAAGGGTTGAGGAAGAGGAGCCCAATAAGAAGAATGAGCAAAAAACTTGTCTATTCACTGCAAGAGAATTGGAAGAGAATTTGGGTTCTGGTCTTGTGGATTTTGATAATGATTGGACTTTTTCTTTGGAAGTTCTATCAGTACAAACAGAAAAGTGCATTTCAAGTCATGGGTTATTGCCTTCTAACAGCTAAGGGTGCTGCTGAGACTCTCAAGTTCAACATGGCTTTAATATTGTTGCCAGTATGCAGGAACACCATTACATTCCTCAGGTCTACTAAATTGAGCTGTTTTGTACCCTTTGATGACAACATAAACTTTCACAAGGTAGGCTGCCCCTTTTCATTCTCCTTTACTAAGACCACTGATAATTTGTAAGTTGCAATAGGCGGGTTTATATTTGCTCTAATATTCTTACTGTGTGCAGACTGTTGCTGCAGCCATTGTCACTGGTATCATACTCCATGCCGGTAATCACCTTGTATGTGATTTCCCAAAGCTTATACATGCAAATAGTACGAATTATCAGAAATATTTGGTGAATGATTTTGGCCCAAGCCAGCCTCAGTACATAGATCTTGTTAAAGGAGTGGAGGGTGTGACTGGAATAGTTATGGTAATCCTCATGGCCATTGCTTTCACTCTTGCAACGCGATGGTTTAGGCGGAGCCTCATTAAGTTACCCAAACCTTTTGATAGACTCACTGGTTTCAATGCGTTCTGGTACTCGCACCACCTTCTCGTCATTGTCTACATCGTACTGATCATCCATGGCACGTTCCTCTACCTTGTGCATAACTGGTACTCCAAAACGGTATATCTTCTGAGTTCTTGTGCTCTCCCTTTTTAATAATATTGATGTAATTTTTATTGTTTTCATGCCATTAACATGTATTTGCTCTCAGACATGGATGTATCTAGCAGTTCCTGTACTTCTTTACGCAGGGGAAAGAACTCTTAGATTCTTCCGATCAGGCTTATACAGTGTCCGGCTTCTAAAAGTAAGCTTCTGAAATTAGCATTTCGTTTCACTTGCATTAGAGTTCTGGAATCAGGGTGTTCTTTATATGATCTGATTTTAATGTTGGACATCCTAGCTAATTCACATGGTGAAATTCAATCACAAAATGAAAAAAAAAAAAAAACAGAATAGAAAACAATAATAGCAACAACTACAACTTAAACCCAAGCTAGTTAGGGGATGCGGATTCATCATGCATTACTCCTACTAATATTATTCTGAATGTCATCTTACTACAACTCTACTCCTTGATCTAGACTTGAAATCGTCCAGATATGTGAGCTCACACTTTACACAGGCAGAGTTATACATAGAAAATACTAGTAAACATTTAGTAGCTAAATTCAACATACTACAAGTCGTAGTTAGTAGACTAATGCTTTGTAGCTAAATTTCACGAATAACATTCCCCTTGCTGCAAATGCTGAATCAAACATATCTTTCTCCCATTTTATTCATTTATTGAAGTTAAACAATTTATTGCAGGTAGCAATATATCCTGGAAATGTCCTTACTCTGCAAATGTCTAAGCCTCCGCAATTTCGATACAAGAGTGGACAATATATGTTTGTCCAGTGTCCAGCTGTTTCTCCATTCGAGTGGTTAGTGACTCAAAGCATTTAGATTTTAGTGAACTTCATTACCCTACAGAACAAAAAGTTCCAATTTTACTAGATTACACGAACACCACAGTTTCTCATTTGCACCAATTCAGAGTTGTTTGTTTTACCCTGTTCTCTCTCTTGAATAGTGAAACTAGCACTTTGATGGAAGTGTAGTATGGTGATAAAATATGTGAACTTTGTTCAGAATGGGAGGCAGGGGAAGGGGGATGCAAATCTTAGTCATCTCCAATATTATCCTAAACATTTGATAAGACTAAGTAATAAGTATGCTTCTTTGCTGAGATTCTACATGCTCAATATCCAGGCATCCATTTTCCATTACTTCAGCTCCTGGGGATGACTACTTGAGCATTCATATCCGACAACTTGGTGACTGGACTCAAGAACTCAAGCGAGTGTTTTCCGAGGCTTGCGAGCAGCCAGAGGCTGGAAAGAGTGGCCTGCTCAGAGCTGACGAAAACACCAAAACAAGGTATAATTCTACAAGGACTTAAACTTAAATGGAGATTAGTTTCCGTGTATATTTAAGAATCAAAAGATTCCGGGTAAGTATAGAGTGAACTTGGAGGTATTATTATTATTAATACAAAGGGTTACTCCTGAATTTCAGTTTGCCAAAGCTATTAATAGATGGACCTTATGGAGCTCCAGCACAAGATTACGGAAAGTATGATGTCTTACTGCTTGTTGGTCTTGGCATTGGAGCAACTCCCTTTATAAGTATTCTGAAAGACTTGCTCAAAAACATCGTCGCAATGGAGGAGCAAGCAGTGAGTTTCTTCATTTGTCATGTCACAGTGCATCTTCTGTCTTATTCTGCTTTTTGTTGTCTTCTCGAGATAGCGTGATGAAATGTTTATTTTTCTGTTATCAGGATTTAGTCTCGGATTTCAGTGGAAACTCGGACATGAGCGCTGCAACAAGTGAACAACCAGCTCTCAACAAGATTTCTCCAAAAAAGAGAAAGAGTACTCTAAAAACCACAAATGCATATTTTTATTGGGTGACCCGGGAGCAAGGATCATTTGATTGGTTCAAAGGTGTTATGAATGAAGTGGCTGAACTTGATCAAAGGGTAATGCAAAATGCCCAGAATTTCAAGTAATTTCCTTTCTATCTCAATATTTATGATATTCCCATGATGTTCAGGGTGTCATCGAGATGCATAACTACTTGACGAGTGTTTATGAGGAAGGGGATGCACGTTCAGCTCTCATTACCATGGTCCAGGCACTTAACCATGCTAAGAATGGGGTCGATATTGTATCAGGCACCAGTGTAAGTAACTTAACAGCTTGAAGTTATATTTTTTAAACTCAATTCAGTCTTAAGGCAGTAAGTTCTTTCCTTTTAGACCTTACCCATTAGCAAAAGTTAGGATATTATTAGACATGAAATAACTAATTGATGCCTAACATTGCTTAAGCTATTGAATTTCTCGCTGATTATTTATCAACAGGTGAGGACACATTTCGCCAGGCCGAATTGGAGGAAAGTATTTTCCAAGACCTTAACCAAGCATGCAAATGCAAGAATAGGTATGATTATCATTTGACCTGTCCGACATTGAAAATTGTCATTGTTTTATGGCTAGTTGATTCCAAGTTTGGTATTTTCGAGCAGGAGTTTTCTACTGTGGTGCACCCATATTAGCTAAAGAACTCAGCCAACTCTGCAAAGAGTTTAACCAAAAGGGCACAACAAAGTTCGAGTTTCACAAAGAACATTTTTAGAAGGGCCTGGAGTACGATTAATCTTGCATCAACGGTACACACATCTATCTTCGGTACCTTATTTGATGATTCTACTGAAGACATAACATTAGTAAGGAATAAGTCAGAGATAAATTGTACATAATAGGAAGAAGACTATTTCAAGAGAAAATACATACCAATAAGATGTGTATAGGTTTTTTTATATTCAGTCATCTGTTATCACATACCAAACTTCAGAACTCCTAAAGGGAGACTCTGCTTTGGTCAGATGACTTAGAATATGGGAGGAAAAAAAAGATGACAATTGAATGGTCATGATACACATGAAGAATGAGAATATTGGAATACAGCTAATAAGAAGTTGACCTTCTTGATAAAGAAACACTGAAAATGGCAAGCATGAAAGGACAGACACTCATTGCTTGAATGGGGATAACAAGATACAATTTTGAAAGAAGAAGATAATATAAGTAGGACTAGTGGGGGACTGATAGCTTTGTTGGTGGAACTTATAATGGGGCTAAGGGAATCCTTCCAAAAAATGTCTATGTAGTAACTACTTTTTCTTCTTCTTTTGCTTTGTGATTATTTTTTGGGGTATTTTAATATACTACTTATTAGATTAGAGGATAGAAAATAAGTGTATATGCAATTCTTATTAGTAAAGTTTATCAGTTATTTAATCTGGAGAAAGGTACTATCAAAGGAAAAATCTCATCCATTTTGTTGTATTTCTTTCAAGTTTTTTCTCAACGTCCTATCAAAATTTCACAGATTTTTTATTGATAGAAATTATCATGTACAACTTGTATGCGTTTGAGATATAATTGTTATATTAGTGAGTAGCAAGTTAGTTTTATTAAGTTAGCAGTTACTCCATTTTTTATCATACAGTATAAGTGACATGGTTAAGCATACATCTTTTACAGAAGGTGTCAAATATTTATACTATATAAGGTGAGCTTAAAGATAGTTAAAGACAATTATTCATAGTAAATAGAATTAACAGCTCAAATGATGCTGCAAATAACTTTATACAACATGTTAAATTGCTCTGATCTTAGTGTTTAGTAGAAGAGTACATTTGTCATAAAGAAGCCAGGCTTCTTCATGTTAGTATATGGGTTTCAGAATTCCATGGAAGCCCAATCTTGATCTACAAGTTTAGTTGATCTTGTTGGGCCTCTAGTCCAAATGCTCACCTTCAAGATATATACTGCTGAGAAATTTTCAGCAGTTGTCCCAAAAGTAATCCCTTTAAAATCATTTGCCAACCTAGGTTTTTTTTGTAGTAACTAGTGGTACCATTTTTTTTAGCAACAATTTTTTTTTTAACCACACAATTAGTCATCTCTATTCGATTTTCACCGACCCTATCCCCCCAAAAAAAGGACCTCTTGTGGGGGTGACATTATTTTGAGGGAAGTTCCAACTAGCTAGGAGCCTAAGACAATGGTTGAGAGAGGGAACAGAAAGGGTTCATGCAAATCATTTTCTGTAACGAAAAATTACACCGTTTAGTATATATAAGGACAATATATTTCTTATGCATTGTCGAATGTTCATTTCCATTTTGTTTCTATACTTTATATTTTGAAGCTCTATAGTGAAATTCTTTGACTTCACCTCTCTAGTTAGGTCTTATTAGTTTCTTTTGAACAAGTAATAAAACTAGTTAAGGTAGATAATTGAGGTTTTGAAGCTAATTATATTGACATTTTGGTGCAAATAATTCTGGAATTTAGAAGGAAGTTGGGCAGAAAAAAAGGACAAGTCAAGCCTACGGTTTCATTTGGAAGTCAAATTTGTATACTTTTTCATCCAAATTAATGTTAAACCAATTTGAGGTTTGTTACTAAAAAGACTAATTGAGAACCGCGTTTAAATAGTTTTTAGTTTTAGTGTAGTGATAGATACCCAAATTCTCCTTTTCACAAAAGAAGTTATCTGATTTGACTTGACACGGAGTTTAAGAGTATAAATAAGACTTTTAAATCTTGTGGTCCTAAATTAAAGTTAGGTCAAATGTACAGAATTATCTTTTGATCTAGTGGCCTTAAATATGTCACGTGGAAAGTTGTTACCAAAAAAAGAAAGAGGTCATTCTTTTTGAAACAAACTAAAAAGGAAAGGAGATCATTCTTTTTGAAACGAGGAAGTAATTTGTATTATTCTTGTGTTTGGTATGAATTCTCGGCTTAAATGCTTTGGAAAATATTTTTTAAATTAATTTATTTTTCTCAAATTTAAGGAAAATAATGTACCTCTAAACCACAAGGGAACCATTTTCCAAAATTATTTTCCTACCTCACACCTTGTCACCTTAACTCAAGTCTTGAATACCAATTCCCGATACTAATTCAGGATCTGACCTTAGTTTTCAATTCATGACCCAACTCTTGACCTTGATTTGAGACCTAACTCTCGGCTCAGGTTGGAACGGTGTCAAGTCCCAACTAAGGATTTCGAGTTAGGTGTCGGGTGGGGTTTCTAGTCAGGTGTTGAATTTAAGTTTTGGATCTAGAGATGAGATCGAATCTCAGGTGTTGGTTCGGATCCTGAATCGATCGCCCAAGTCCAATGTCGGGGGCGAATCCCAATTTGAAAGTTGGGTATCAGGTTGCGTGTCAAGGTCATATTTCGAATTGATCATCATGATCGTGTCAATTTGAGTGTTGGAGTGGAGTCTCGTGTAGGTTATCAGGATGATATTTGGGTCAAAAATTATTTTTTAAAAAAGTATTATCTATTCTCCAGTAACAAATATATAATTTTTTTTTCGCCAACTAAACACTAAAAATATTTTATACTTATCAATCAAACATGAGACTCTAACTTATTTTCTCAAAAACATTACTGTGAAAAACATTTTCCTTCGTAGAAGTGTTACAAAAACTAGCTGATTCATAATTCTATCTAGAGGTGTTTCGTCAAATTCTAGAACCCAAATATAAAAATTGGATAGTCTATTTTTATAAAAAGCTCCCAAATGACGGCCAAAATTAATTATAATTTTGGTCTAAGAGGACTTTTTCAATCTATGTTTTATTATATTTTTTGTAAATTGCATTTTTTAAAAAAATAAGAAGGATATGCAACCTTATATACCTAACAACAAATGTTTCGTTTTCATAACGAAATTTACACAAGTAGCATGGGCAGCATAGTTTGTACTTTATAGAATTTCCATTAGTCTACTATGTACCATCCAATATAAATGTTGAAATTTTGTTACGAGGAGCTATCAACTCTGATAATCCGTTTTATATATGTTTCAATTTATATAACATAGTTGAATTATTTCTCTCTTAGGCGACCGGTAGGCAACTGTGTGTGCTTAGAGAAAATGACCTTTCATTTAACATGTGTTCTCAAAATTTATTTAATATCTAGCCTTAACTTAGAGCATAACAACTTAAATTGGCTAGAACTGAAACTCATAAAATGAGGATATGTGCCATTTAGTGAACTTGTAAGGGCAAAGTTGGCAACAACTAGAGTTTTTAAAACTTGAATGAGGTAAAAGTTTTTTAATAATGAGATAATGTTGAAATGAATTATTAACATACAATTGAAGTTTTTTTTCTCCAATGAAGTTGAAATGAATGCTATTTCTATAATTTTTAAAAGTTGAATGAGATAATGTTGTAATAAGAAAACCTTGTGGGTCAATATTCGTAGTTCACTTTCATTTGTTTTTGTTTTTTAAAAATTCTTGTCACACTCATTCAGTTTATTAACCGAAATTTAATTGATAAAAAATCAAAGCTCCAAACTAATTAGAGCCTGTTTGAATTAGTTGATTTGAAATTTTTGTTAAGTAATAGGTGTTGATAAGTAATTTTAAGTGTTAAAATTGATATTATAATAAATAAACAATTACGTTTTTAAATAACATATGTTAAAACTAATAATAAATATGATTAATTATTTGATGAGTTATTTTTGTTAAAATAATAAATATACCCTTAAAAAGTTATAAAAATATTAGTACAAATTTTAGAAAGTTATCTTTGAAAAGAAAAAAAGGAGAAAAGATATATGCAATGAAAAGGAAATTAGGGGCTTTCTTTTGCGAAAGGTCAAATTAGGAAAAATATTTTAAAATAAAATAGTGATGAAAATTGAAAACTAAAAGCGTTATAAACATTGGTGGCAGTGGAATGATTCAAAATAACCTATTGCAGGTTTGAATTCCTAAAAATGAAAAAAGATCTCGTTAGAAGTGTTATTCGCAAAAATGAATTATAAAAAATATAACTTTAAATATAGTTGAAATTCAATATTAGTATCAGATAAAAAACTAAAAAATCTAACCATCTTTAAGTATTCTACACAGCACGAATTCAAATCTAATCAAAATTGAACATATTACTGAATAACGAAATGAAAAATTAAAATTTTAAATAAACTTTTCTACCTTGCATTAAAATTACAATATAATGAAGTTTAACAGGCTTCGTAAAAAGTCAATTTTATCAAATCAACACGTCTAAGCCATAGAAAAATAATAACATAGACACAAAGACTAAATAAATTATACATGTGGCTATTAACATTTTCCACAAAAATGTCTCTATCACAAAACATTAACTATACTATATAAATAAACACACCTCCTTTATAACTTTCAATTCAAAAAAAAACACATAATTTTTTTCTCCAAATTGCAAAAATAATGGCCACTGACCAAAAATACCCACTAGCACCATCAAATATTATGCCTAGAAGTGATGCAGAATTTGCTACAAATAATTTCCAATCAAATAATCAAAGAAGGAAGAAAAAACTCAGAAATATTTTTCTCCTCACAATATTTCTTACTGGAATTATTCTTCTATTTTCCTTCACCTTCCTTCGAATTAAATCGCCTAAAATCAGGATGGAGAATATCAGAATAACGAACGATGGTGATGGGATAATTAATTTCTCCGCACAAGTTTTCTTAAGGAATCGGAATTTTTGGCGTTACGATTATGATAGTACCTTAGGTACTATTAAAACTGAGGAAGGTACAACTATTGGACGATTCGTTATTCCCGATGGAGAAGCACGACGTCGTTCGACGCAAAAGGTTTATGTTATAGCAAATATTAATTTGCCATCAAGAATTAATAGTACTTCTGGGATTTTACCAGTGATTAGTGAAGCTAAAATGAGAGGAAAAGTGAAAGTGTTTAGAGTATTTAGATGGATAAAAACTGTAGATTTGAGTTGTACTATGTCTATTAATTTGACAATTAGTGCAATTCAGGATCTTGATTGCCAGTGATAATAGATTTGTTAAATAAAAAAAAAATGAAAGTCTAACAAAGTACTTTAATTTTTATGTATACGTAATTTTCATGATTTGGTTGTTGTATAGTAAATATATGTTTTTTCTTTGATTGTTTTGTTTATATAGTGAAAGGTTCTATTTTGTAGTATTGAATATAACATTGTTTGATATTCCCTTTATGAAGTTTGTAAAAAATGACTTTTGATTTTTGTTTTTTCCATATGTTAATTCAAATAAATATGATGGTTTTAAAATTCTTGCCCTACCTGCTCATTTGTTGAAAACTTATGAACCAAAGTTTTATAGCCTCGTCTGGTGTAAGTCTTATAGGAATTAAGTTCTGAGGTATATGTTAGTGTAGTAAGTTTAGAGAATTTTTATTTTGGTATAAGTCTACGGGAATAAAGTTATATTTTTTACGATATAATTACGTTACGAAGTTGAAATTTTGCTTCTATTAGCATAGTTATGTTGAAATAAGTTACGTGACATAAATTTAGTTATATTCTGATAGAAAAATATAAATTTACATCAAATAAAAATATATTTTTTTAATTATTATTTAGGTGTTAACAAAATCTTCGACCACTTATGATTACTTAAAGTGTTTTAAAGAATAAAAAATTAAAAACCATCAAAATAAAAGATACTTCTCAATTGGAGTATTTGTGCAAATGACTCATCAAACTATTGAGCTAAAAGGGGTTAAAAGAAACTCAAAATAGAAATATCAAGATCTCCAAATTAGAAATTATGTGAATTTATGAAAATTAAATCTCAAACTTTCTCTTTTTCCCAAAAAAAATAAAATAAAATAGAAGATTGGATTATGTTGTATAGGCCCAATCAGATAGACCCATCAAAATTCATTCCAGCCCAAACTTGCTATAACTTGGTAGATTTATATTTTTCTAATAATTTATTTCAATAATTTATCTTTTAGAACGAGGATTTATCGAAAATAAGCTATTTATTCCAAAAATATAGATCTATAATTTAAGATAACAAGATATGAAATCGTATCTTATATTATTAGAAGTCACAGACATACTCATAAAATTATATTAATATATTATTGTTGTTAGCCTAATTAAATCTGTTTTTTAGTGAACAAATGACCATTATCCTAACAACTAAAAAGGTTACATGATAAAAGAGAGTTTCAAGGTTAAAGTAGCTAATAGCCACTAAAAAATCTCTTTGCCAAACAAAACTCATTTATTATTATTTTCTAATAAAATACTAAAAAGTTCATAAAGATATATTATTTTAATATTCTTTTCTGGAAGAAGGCATAAGTATCTTTTAAATTTTATATATGAAATTCGAGACACACTTAAGTTTTACAAGAATTTGACTACCCCTTAAAAATTGTTTTTTTTTTTTGCCCTTTATATACTACAAGGAACCACAACTCAATTCAATTAGTTTTGAACTTGTGATACAATAAAAATTATGTTATTGATTTATAAGAATCAATAGATATTTTCATATAGTTATTATTTATATCTCCGTATTAACTTTCCAACATTTAATATCATGGTCCCAATAGCAAACTTGGTGTAGAGTTCGAGGAGGAACCAGTATTAGAAATTTGGATTTTCTCTATCTTTCTTTATAATTGAGATGTCAATTAGTTTTATTAGGGAGGTCACAAATTATTGCTTAATTTTCTAGTACAAATGTAGGATCTAGAAAAAAGCTATTGAATTCATTCAAATCCACAAATCACAATCTTGCTCTGCCCCTTTGTAGAGTATTGAATATTAAACAAAAATAAAGATATTTTAAGACAAGTTTCCTATAGATTAGTTTGAGTTACAAATTTTATTCAAACTAGATCAATTTTTAGATTTACTTATAATTAGGTAAATCAATGTTGAGTTAATAGATGAATGGTAACATATCCAAATTTAAAACGAATTAAAGGATCATGTTTTTATAGAATAATTTTATCATGTCTAAGTCTTGAGGCATCATAGAAAAAATTGAACAATCGATAAGTCACGATTCAAACTTTAATGTCATGAGCTTTCAATATTAATGACTCACAAAATAATGTCCTTTTTTTGAACCCTATTTTCTTATTAACGTGTCCTTGTTTTAGTAAAAGAAATTGTCTCACTTCGATTCATTAACAAAGAATGGGTCCAACCAAGAAAATAAGAAGAATCCAAATGGATATTTTTTTCTTGAAGTTTTGAAATTTTCAATATGAAAGAATTCTTGATATATGGGTCCAACAAAAGGTTATTTTGTTGTTGAAAAGATGGTACTTATGATCCAACGAGGTGTCAATCTTTTATAATATAGTAGAATAATATTATTTTATTTTATATGTCTAATTGAATAATATTCATGGTAGCTACCTCGTAAAGTTCTAGTGTTGCATTTTATTTTTTTGTTAAAATTTACTTAATTCGTCTACTTAATTATATTATGTAACAATTTTTTGTCATTCACTTATTTAGCTATTTGAATTTTTATATTATAAGATTCGATTCTCTTTATAATTTCCATCTCTTACACTACCAATTTTATTTTACTTTTTTAAAGAAAAATATTAATGGTGGCTTCAAATTGATCCAATTGGAAGTTGCAAAATTTAATACATTTAAAGACAACCAACCCCACTTTAAATTAAAATAAATAAGACGCACAAATTGACTTGGCTTAAGTCATCCACTAACTACCTTTCAACTGCCTTTCTATATCTTCATTCACATTCATATCATCAATAAATAAATGTTATAAAACTAATTCTGAATATAGATTCAATGAATATCAATTTTTTAAATTTTGGTCAAGTTTTTTTGGAAAAAAATATAATGATTTTGAGTAGTAGACAGATAGAAAAATAGTTTTTTATCGAAGTACTTTTAAAACATTGATCTAGCATAACAAATTACTGCTTTAATATTTGTAAATATGAATTTCAAATTGATTAGTCAACAATCATTTTTAACGAAAATATTTTTTAAAATAAGCAGATTTTAAAAGTTTAGCCTGCTATTAGAACTAAATATACTTATGGAATTACAAATTTAAATTTATTATTTATCGATAATTTAATAAAAAAATTTTACATATATATCTATATTTTATATCTAAAAATATCAGGTTGGAATCACATTTCCCAATTGGCAACAAGTTATCATCCACTTTCTAGACTTCCTTATATATGTCCATTAACACATTAAACTCAATTCATAACTTTAGTTCCTCTTTAGTCTTTTTTTTCCCAATCAAATTCATGGCCCAAGATAGCCATATCATCCCTCTTGCACCACCAAGTGCATATCCAAAAAGCGATCAAGATCTGAATCTCAGTGAATCGATGAGTTATTTACAACATTCACAACAACAAGAATCAAAAAAGCGGCAAGTGCTTTGTGTATTTTCTATCTACTATCGTCATACTAAGCATAATCATGCTAATTTTCTCTATGATATTTTTTCGTTTCAAATCTCCATCTTTCGAGCTAGATTACATCAACGTGCAAAATCTTCGATTTTCGAATTCTACTAATTCGTCTTCGTTCAACATGAACATGGGAGGTGAAATCATCGTAGATAACGATAACTTTGGTCAAATTAATTATCAAGATAGTAGTATGAGTTTTTTTTTGTATGATAATGTAACGATTGGTATCGCGAACGTTAACGTGGGCCGGGTCGAAGCTAAAAAATCCAAGAGAATTGGAATTTCATTACAATTGACAACAAATCAATTGAATTATAGTTATGGGAATTTGAGCAGTGATATAAATTCAAGAATTGTGAAATTTACAAGTTTTGGTGAATTTAGAGGAAAAGTGAAGGCTATGAAGATTATTAGTAAACATAAAATATCAACAATGAATTGTACCATGAATTTAAATTTTACAAGCCAATCAATTCAAGATCTCCTATGTAGTTGATATATATTTACTTTTCTTATGTATATAGTATTTAGTTTTTTTTTTTTTTTGGAAAATATATAGAGAGCATATGTAAAAGACTATTCCTTTTTGCCTTGTTCATTTTTTTTTTCAATTCCATTCTTCATATTGTACATGCAAGTAACAATGATGTATTGATGTTTAAATGACGACATAATTTATAATGTTATAAACAATTAGTATAAGCAAAATCGTACGAAAAGAAAAAAGAGTGTTAAATGAGATAAGTACTATAATACAACAAATGTGTCGAATTCGATCAATTATTAACGAGTAATCTTAATATAAATGAGTTTGAAGAAAAAATAGACTACATAATACAAATAGATAATTATAATTCCATAAGACATGGTGAAACTCCTTCCATACGAATTTGTATTAATTAATCAGGCTAGTAAATAGAGGATACCATATGATTAATTAGACGAATTTAAAAAGATTAGTGGAGTTATCAATGATAATTTTAACAATAGACATGTAAGACTTTTTATCAATAGGTAGATGCAAAATGAGATTGGATCGTAGTAATTTATTAGTATAGAAATTTATAATGGTCCTATATATCTAACAAAAAAGTAACTATCAACTTGTTGGAAACTTTGTCATCAAACAATACTTTAATTCTAATTTTATCTTGTGTTTAAATATAATGATCCGTCCTTATATACATTTCCCTTTCGATTAAGCAAGCAGATTTATATGATTGTATTTACTAGCTAAAAATACAAAAAAGTATACAAACTATTACTCCTTCCGTCCACTTTTGTTAGTCATAATTTTCTTTTTTAAAGTCAAACGATAAAAAATTTGACTAACATTTTATGATGTATTTACTCATCGTATTAATATGCAAAGAATTGCAATTTATAGTAAATACGACAACGCTGCGATTTCTCTAGTACTCTTTGTATAATTTTTGAATAATTAAATTTTTTGTTTAAACTATCAAATTAATATAATCTAATAAAACTTTGAAAATTAATTCAATTGATTTTCTAACAGCGCAACATGACAAATAAAAGTGGACAGCGAAAGTATTAGAAGATATATATTGTGTGGAAGGATATACATGTGTATACGTTTTTTTTTCCACTTGGTGTTTGATGTCCGCATATTGCATTGATGTTGTGATTAAATTTGGATCGCACGCTACAAATCTAAATGTAAATCTTTATGTACATATAAATTTGTAAGACTTGTTATAATAGGTTTTTATATAAAAAAAAAAATCAAATTCATAGATAACATAGCAAGTAATTAGCAACAAATTAGGGGTTGTTAAATTCCTCTTCTCGTCGTTCATTAGCAAAAGCTTCCATGACTAGAGCATCTATACATACATTAAATTGTTTATTAAATAAAAATAAAACACATATATAGTCCCCTCCAAGTCAACATTCAAAGCTGTGAAAAAACAATAAATAATAAGCCTAATTAAAAAGTATATTGTATATTTTCCATAACTTATAAAAACACTCGTTACACTAAACTCTCTTTACGTGCCACAAATTAAAAGTATAGTTCTAAAAAATGTCTCAACCACTATCTCCAAATTCATCCATAGCTTCTACAAACGATCAAGCTCGATTTTTAGCACAAAAGTCTCATCGAATTTTGATTAATAACGACGATAAGAATATTACCATGGCGTTACATCAGAAAAAACGACGTCGTAGAAGATGTATCAAATGTTGTGGTTGTTGTATAGCCATTATTTTATTACTCGTGGTTATAATGTTGGTACTTGGATTCACCGTTTTCCGTGTACACGAACCGTCTATAAGGATGAATTCCGTCAAGATTGACGGAATAAGTTATCTCAATACGTCCACTACTCTCCAACCAAACGTTAACTTAACGGTATCCGTTGACTTGTCCGTCGAAAATCGAAATTCAATGTCATTCAAGTTTAATGAAGCGATGACTAGTTTGTTTTATGATGACGTGGCCATCGGAGAAGCCCTAACGCCACCAGGGACCACCAAGGCACGGAGGACGTTACGGATGAACGTAACGGTGGAAATAATGGTGGAGAAAATATTGAGAATTCCACGGTTAGGGAGTGATTTGAAGTCCGGTGAGTTACCGATGAGTACGTATACGATGATTAATGGAAGAATTAATATTTTGAATATTATCAAAAAGAATATTGAAATTGAAACGAATTGTAATATAATGGTTGATTTGAGAAATCAATATGTTGGAGATATTGATTGCAAGAAAAATGTGTCTTTATAGATTATAAGATGTTTTTTTTGGAAATTTTATTCGTGTTTTGGATGTGTTATAAATATGGTTTTAACATTGATTATAATTTATATAGTTGTATTGTTTAAAGAACTCCTTTCTTGTCCTTCTTGCGAATTTTATGTTCTCTAGGCCTTTAGTAAGTTATATATCGAAAAAGATAAAATCTAATGATTTTATCGTTAATGATTTTGTAAAAAAATCTAAATTAGAAAATTTTTGGTAATTGATCTGAACGATTAAAAGATTCTCTAAAAGAAATATGAAGTTCACCTTTTGATAGAAAAATATTTGATTTTAAAGTCGAATCAATACAAGATTGAAATATCGTTCTCATCGGAATTATACCAAATCCACTAATGGGCCTAAAAGTAAAAGCTGAATTATAGGCCTTTCCTTGCAAAGTAGAGCAGTGCTATTTAACCCAATTACTAATAGCTAGTACTAGTAACTAACTAAATTGTATAATTAATGAAAAAAAAAGTTTTACAAAGAAATTAAAATGAAACTATGCTTAGGAAATTTTCAAAATATATTCCCAATCTTATATATATATATATATATATATATATATATATATATATTTGTTATTTTAGAAGTTTAAGATAAGATTAATGATTCTATTTTCATTTCCTTGGTAATAATTGTTCTTTAAAACTAAATATACCTCAATAGAGTAAATAATGAAGAGAAATAAGGGTAAAATAGTCTCTTTAAAAAATAAATTTCTTATAAATATATTTTAAGAGGCGTGTAAAAAAGAAACATAATAGATAATTTGAAAAAGAGAGAGTAAGTCTTAATATTGCTTATGTAGAGTTGGAAATTGGAATCATATTATCACAATCACATGCAAACATTAACTCATAGTAGTTCACATTTTGGCCATATTATGTAACTCTATAGCTTATGTAGAGTTGTAAACTAGAATCCTATTCACATATTTGACTTGCAAGCTAAAAACAAAGTGTAAAGAAACCTTGATTGATGTAATTGGCATATTATATTAAAAATCATTTGTTTTATTAGTTTAATTTCTACATATTGATAATATAAAATAAATGTTTTATAGTATCGGGCTGTCTAAAAAATTTAATATATGTAATTGTATCTACTGGTCGTACATTCTTTAATGACAGATAAATTTAGAGTTTAGAAGCTTTAAGCATTTTTTTTTTAGACATATAGTATTAAGTAAATTTCTCAATACGAATATAGAATTTCACCAAATTATTGAGTCATATGAAGTCTATAACTAAAATTCTAGTTTAGCACCTAATTTATAGATCCACCTTCACCACATAAAATGAAAAATCAAAAGAAGAATAGTAGGTTTACAACAAGAAGAAAAAATTGTAACTACTTACTATAAATGTAGACATGTCTAATCAGAATATTCAATATTGGTAAATATATTTACTTTTTTAATGGTACATGAACCTTCAAAAGATGCTTTATTATTTTCTCTAAATGGCTAAATTAGTAAATAATTATATGCCTTTGGCTACTATATGGATTCTTGTGCTTGTTTTATTCATGTTTTTCATTTAATAAAGAATAATAAACATTAAAACGATCTCAAGAAGAAAACAGAAATCAGATTTAATTTGTGATCTCCATGACCTACAAGTCCATCTTTGGATATATAGTGTAACAACCGGGCACGACTCACGAGTTAGACCAAATTTAATAATTTTTGTAATATTTATATATTTTTTAACATATTAAATATAAAATTTCATTATTAACACTTCAAATTATCATCATAAAATTTATTAATTCATAAAATTAAATTTTAAATTCGTCTCCGTCAACTATTTGCTTTACCACTACCAAAAACATTGTGACTTTTTGTCACTTTCTATTATTTAACTCTGTCTATGTGATTTCATTAATTCTGTGATTCTAATTGGAAAGAAATAATTCAAATGTCAAAAAAGAACATTTATTTTATCAATAAAATAGAAAGTAAAAAGTAAAATGATTTTTTCTTTTGTGACATTTTATTTAACGTTGCATTTTATTGATTGCAAAGTGAATAAGGCATGTATGTACGAGTACTTAATTATTGTTGAAAAAAAAATAAGCATAGATAGAGTTGTTTGCTATAAAACATTCATTAAAGATAAAAATAAATATTCTAACATTAAATGGTTTCTAAACGTAAGTGTTTTTTTTTTCAAACAGAGTAAAAAGGAAACCAAAGTTTCAATTTAATATCCGAAAATGTGACACATCATCTATAGCTCTTACCACTAGACCAAGAGTCTTACGTCTTGTTTGGATAGTTGTTACCAATCGTGTTATATGATATTATTAGTTTAAATTTAATGATTATTTTGATCGTTGTTTACATATTCTTATATTATATTATTTAAATTTATCGTTAAGTAATAATGAAAAAGTATTTTATGTAAGGATTGATTTGATATAATAGTATTATTACCTAGTTATTATTTTCTCATTTTGTCTTTATTTATTATTTAATAATCATATTTCATTTTTTATTCTATTTTTTCATATATCTCTACCTATACCTTACATTTCTTGTAGATTTATCTGGCAAATTATAGATTTACGATATTATGTACGACGGAGACTAATACAATCTATTTAAACTTTGTCTTCATTGTCCTTTTGGTTTGAACCTTATTTTTTTCGCCATTTTTGGCTTGGTTCTAAAACCCTACCCAATAAATTTTTGGGTGTAAGTAGTGGTTAGAGAAAGAAGGAAACAAAATTGGTCAAAGTAAAAAGCTTTGTTAAAAGGGCGTGGCATTGCAGCAGCACTTTTGTAGGGAAAAGTTTAGGAATAGGAGACAAATTGAATCTCAACAAGTATATTTCTATCAATTTATTTACTAAAGCATCAAAATCAACGTTCACAACTTTCGAAATTGACATGGAATGGACAACACAAACACTTCATTCACTTTAACTATGTTTTGTAGAATTGTGTTAAAAAAGAAGAAGAATGACCTACCTATCCTATCTTCTCTCTTCTATTCTTTTTCGACTTTGAAGATTGAATATTACTAATACTATATACTAAAAAAGAAACCCCCAAAAAGGGGAAAAAGATAAAGGAAAAACTGAAAAAGCAAGATGAAAAGAAAAGAAAATTTAACTAGGATATCTTTGTTTCCACTTTACCCGGATTGTTGACCGCTAAAGACACTTTATAACTTCAAAAGTTGCTACTCCAATCCAAATTATTGCCAAACTCCTTACATCTAATACCATATTTTTTTAAAAATTATCCTGTGATGATTTTGACGTTCAGGTCAGCTTTCACACATTTCATCGGTTATCAAATAACTTTATTTGCTAAAAGACTTGAATAGATGAGGAGAATCCCTAATTCTTTTCTGCCGTCACTGAGTTTTAAACCTGAAACCTAGAGTTTACAATCATTTTATTGACTATTAGGTCACACCTCGATGAATAAACAAAAAAAAAGATAGATGACTTTCTTACCTTGTGGAAAGATTTATCCAACAACACTTATTGGTACATTTACATGGTGCCTTTGAGAAGTCTTATCCAATTCTAGGTTATTATAATATATATATATTATAAAAAGCAATTACTCCTTCAATGAACACAATATTTTGATGATTAGCAAAGTGATGAAACAAGTTCTCACAAAAATTTTATATTCCATCACATATCTAAACTTGGGTTGATGAAACAAGTTTCTTGAAAATTCACTCAATTACCCATGTAAAATTAAAACTTCTTTTTAAGTATATATTATAAGTTTTGAACCTCCGAGTGAAAATTCTTCGAGTTGTGTGCTAGAATATAATTTGTATACTTTCTCGTTGTACTTTGAACCAAAAATCTAGAAAACACAAGGGAAAACAATCGCAGCAACAACGTACAAAAGTAGAAGCATTTTTTACAAATTCTTAAGCAACAACAAATGCACGTAATGCAAAGCAGAAGACACTATTTAATTAAAATTTAAATAGGAGATTAGGATAAACCTTTACATAATAATAGAACAATAAGTACAACTAATAGTATAATTCTATAATATTAAAGTGCTAATTAATAATTTACAAAGAGCAAAGCACGAGAGAAAACAGATAATTGACCACTCATTACTTTGTCATGACCGTTGAATTCTCTATAATCGAGGGAAAACAAAAACTTAACTACTAATAATAGTAATAATTAACGATTTTAGGCAGAAAATCTTAATTTTAATTATATTTCTAATTTTCTCACCGCTATGGCTTCCTCTAATGCAGATGAATCAGTTGTTAAGTGAGTTGATTTTTCATGTGAAGCGTCGCTTGCTGATCGTGATAAAATGGATGATTCTGAATCTATAATTAATTAAATTAGAAACGTGTGAGGAGATAACTAAGATTATGGAATAATTATTTTGATTAATTAATTTTTGGGAATGTTAATTGGGTTTACCTCTAGATGAATTGAATGACCTCTTGCAATGTAAAATGGCGCCTTGAATTGCGTCTTGTTGCTGCAATAACGAGTCGTCTCGACGGTTAGATGCTACCGGCGACGCGGCGATAACCGCCGATGAAGCCGATCTGCTTTTCCCCAAACGTTTACGAACTACTCGCAGTCCTGACGGAATATTCCCCTGCTTCTGGTTCTTCTCTGCCGTCTGTGGTGCGTCCGATGCCGGTTCTGCCTTCGCGGTAGCGGACGGAGGTGGTGAAGGTCCGGGCTTAAGTGCAGCATTTCCTGTAAAACTTAACTGTCCGGAGAATTTGAGCTTCTCGCCGTAACGCTTCGAGACGCGAATGTACAGAGGTTTTACTTTTTTTAAGTATTTCTGCATCACATCTTTAGAAAATTTCTTCTCATCGGAAGAAGAAATGGCTGCATTTGTTGAAAATGCTTCCTCCGGATTCCGCTTCTGTGTTTTGCTGCTGCTGTTGTTAGCTTTAGAGCTGTTATCTCTGGTAAACAGTGACTTAATAGGAACTTCTTCAACCTTTAACTTCACTGTTAAAAACTTGCTCTGCGTTCGATTTTGACGCTCCTCTTTTTCATCCTCTGATACTTTAATCCGTAGTGGTTTTGGAGTAGCTGAAACAGAGCCATCATCGCCATCACCATCACCTTCAGATAATTTTCCAGTTTTTGTTGCTGCATTTGATTTCGGCTTCTTCAGCTTCAACATTAACACTCTAAACTTCGTTGCAGACTTCAACAATGACGAAGAAAATTTAGAATTCGCTTCCGATGCAGTTAGCAACAGCGATGAAGGCTCAATTGGAACCAAACTTCCTTTGAAGAAAAGATCATCCGACGGCGAAAGTGATACATTCGGATCCGTACCATCAACACTCGAACTAGACGGAGAAAGCGTGAATTTCAGCTCTTCTTCATTCTCCGACTCACTTACATCTCCTTCCTCATTCTCCTCCTCCTCCTTCTTTGAACTAATTTTACACCTATCATTTCCTTCAACTTTCACTTCTTCTTCCTCAGGAAGAGCAGTGAACTCCAAGTCAAAAAACGGTCCGTCATCTCCGTCTACCTCTCCATCCTCGTCGGAGTCAGATTCAGACGAGTTAACACTAACTTCAGTGAGAACAGCCGAACGAGTTTTAGCACCGGCGGCATCGTCAGAGAAAACTCCGGCAGCTCCACCACCACGCCAGTACTTGAGTAAACTGAAAGCTTCCATAGTTGGTAGAGCCAGTATACAATTATTATGAGAAAAAGGAGATGAATAAAGTGAAGAAAAGTGAGAGGTGTTTATGAAATGTGAAGAAGATTGACAATGGAGAAGCTTAGCTAATACTGTTGCATCAGTACTCTGAAAGGTGGCAGAGGAACAACAGTAACACAACTAAGGTAAAAGTTTTATTTTCTCTTCTTTTTTTACATTTTCATTTATATATTACTCCTAGTAGTAGCACTTATTTTTTAGTTTTTAAATTCTACTACTCCTTGTCTTTTTCTAAAATATATAAATAAAAATATCTCTCACTTAAAATAGATAATTAAAACCTTGAGATATTTTTTTTTAACTTTTGTAATTCTTTTTTATATAATATTGTTTACAAAGTATTACAAAAATTGAGATGTAAATAGAATATTTATTCTAGCATCACTATTATTATCATCGTTATGATTCGAATTCATAACCTATAAATCACGCGGAAACAGCGAGAAAAACGTACGTTACTTTTATAGTTTCTAGTTGTGTCCCTAGTGTTGAGCTTGTAATACAATGGTGTATATATTCGTGGTTACAGAATAGTCATGTGAAGAAATCCAGTGTTTGTGTCAGCCCATTGCATTATACAAAAATCCTTTTTATAAAGCTTTTTTGGAACATCTCTAAAAATTACACACGTACAAATTTTTATCTAAAATAATAATAATATCTTTGTACTGTAAACAATTGATTTAAAAAAAGTTACCTGCATTGTCGTTTATCTCGATCCAAATTTCACATAATTCATTATCGTTAAAAATATTTCTACATTTTATACGTTTAATTTTAATAAAAATTATACTTCAATTAAATTTTAATGTAAATATCAAAAATTAAGCGGACGACATGAATACTTACTGCAACATCCGTAGACTGCCTTCTTTATTTCACATAATTTTGGGTAAGAAAAGTCACGTGGCAAACATGCACGGAAAGTACCACATAGGGGACCTTTTGCTACGAATAACTCACATTCATTACTATGCGTAAATGCGTAAATATCTCAATTTATATAGTATAATTTAAATTTTAAAAGTCAAATAATTTTAATCAATTTATATATTTATATTCTTAATATTTAAGTATTAATTATATTATATGAATTAAAACGGTGAAATAAAAGTTAGTGTTAAGTATTTATTTTTACATTCCCAACAAGATAAAATTATTGACCTTCAGTTAGAAAATATTGTTGATATTTAGCTATGGAGTTAGAACTGATGAATTTTTGTCTCATTATTGCAGACAAAGTACGTAGGGTATGCTTGTAAGCGAAGCCCACATTCATTAATTTTAAAGTACTAATCTATCTATACTATAGTGGAGTACTTTTTTTTTTCAAAATATTTATCTTATTTGATTTGTTATTAGTTAAAATATAAATTCGATATATGAACGATTCAAAAGATGAACGAGTCTAAATTTGGCTGAAATCTAAGTAAATAGTTATATTAAGATGGAGTCTTTAATTCGTTTAACATTTTAACACGAAGAAATTGAAATAATTAAGGTGTCACATTTATGATTTGACTAACCTTATATCTGACATTTATTAAAAGTAAAATTTTATGTATAGAAAAAGAATTGCATAAATTTGAAGTAATATAAATTGATTGAAAGGTCATTGCCAAAATGATAACGTCGTTCAGGTGATTTATTGACATAACATCTTTACAGGTACCTACCACTTTCTTCAGGACATATTATAAGTATTTGAGCTATATTTTGACTAAAACTTCAACTAATAACTTTTTTATTTTAAAAACGAGTTATTTTAAATAAGAGAAGATTACTTAGATGTTTCTACTAATATACTTATAATCTTAATATTATGAATTTAAATCCCTAAAAAAAATAATGAAGCGAATGAAATTGATTGAGATGTCACAATTTTGAATCATGATATGTTAATTAATATTGAGGCTATTTATTTATCCTACATCTTACCCAAGTCAGACTTTGCAACTAAAGTGAACAAATTGTGCAAAAAGCATAGTCAAAAAGGTCTTACATCACATCCATTTTCCAAAGTGAGCCTATTTTCGATAGTTGTATTAATATTTAACTATTTTGGAGTAACGTCAAGTAAAGTCTCGTTCGAGGAGAAATACATTCTGTTGAGATGATTTTTCATGCATAAAGCTCAAATTTCTGATTAGAAAAAATATAATCTCATTCACTGCACCATATTTTTCGGTGATATCAAGCTCTCAGTTTCATTTTCGAACTATCTTTTATAATACACTAGCATATGTGAATTAAAATTTATTTTTACAATATAAAGTTGGTAAAAGATTCAGGGGCACAACACCAGTTATAGATTAGGCTTGTGTTATGTGTTTTAAAAGTTCAAATATTTCTACCTCTAAGTTCATGTAAAAATAGTTCATCTTCAATAATATGTGTGTAAACTTCAAGCAAACAAAATATATTTAGCCACATGTCGTTGAACATACAAATATAATCCAAATTTCATCTTCTATCAGATATATGTAACTTTAAATATCACATATCTGAAATTATTTTGAAAGAAATAGACTTATAAACTGCTATACACTAAATAGTTGTGTATGGTAGTGTTAATTTTTAGCTTGAAATAGTTATATACTATCTTAACTAGTTATAATATATTATAAATAATTATAATACGTGGTTTATTCCCCTTCTAATTATTAATTAAATAGTTGATACCTCGTGATTATGGATAAAACACCATGTTGGTATTAAAGTAGCTTTAATTATTGTCTCATGCCGCAAAGCTCCGTGATGGGGTCCTAATTAATTTATTCTTTTCTCTCTTCTGTAACTTTATTTAAAAAAAATTGAATTTCATATTAGTATAATCTTACTTTAACTAGAAGATAATTGACAAAAACCTTAATTTAAATGTGTAATAATTATATAAACTACAAATAGTTACCAATGATTAAAGAGGAATTGTCCCTGAAAACAAGGGGGGACTTAATTCTTCTACCCATTTAACAATTAACATTCGTGTAATTATTTCTGTTTTAAAAATAGCTATCACGTTTTGAGTTAATTTTAATAATTTTAAAATTTAAATTAAATTTACATAGTTATTATACATCATTTATAATTGTTTAATAATTAGATTTACACTCAAATATTTATTATATACATCATTTGTAGTTAATATAAACATCATATTAATAATTAAATTTATAATCAAATATTTATAAACGGCTCATCCAATAAGGTGGAATATATATTGGGTTCCAATTTTCTACCTAATTTTTCTAACATCACCAAACATAAAAAAGAGTTTCATAAATTACTTTTAAGGGCTCCACAATAAGAAAATGACGATGAAAATCTCAACTTTATTTCTTTTTACCAACTTATTCTCTCATTATTTGTCTTCTTTTATCTCCTTTATTAATTTTGAGATCTACTAAATATATTGTCATACTCACTTCATTTGAATTTGTTTGTTCCTACTTCTAGTCCATTTTAAAAAGAAGAATATTTTTTTATATTTTAGAAACTTTTTAATTCGAAGTATGAAGTATTCATATGACATGCTTACAAATATAAGATTTAAAATATATTTTTTATTTAAGATCACAAGATTTAAAATTCTTTCTTATTTTGATAAATTTCGTGTTGAATAAAAATGACAAAAAAATTAAAACGAAAGAAATTATTTTCTTGCTTTGCAAGTTTTGTACATCAAACGAAAAAAATTCCGACTAGCGGGCCATGTTATAAAAACATCTAAGAACATAAATATCAAGCAAAATAAAATAAAATAAATGTTAAGTGTACTACTCAAAGAATCAAAAGTTTGTTAAAGAATCGCCTTTGTTTAGAATGCTTCACTCCAAAATTTTCTAATGCAATTTTCAATTTAATCGTATTCTATTAATATGAATATCAAACATTAAATATCACATAAACCTAAATTAATGTACTTATAAAGATTTTCACCAAAAGAGTAATTATCTATCTCATATGTTCATATTTACTTGTTCATTATATGAAAAATAATTGTCCATATTGAAAAAAACAAAAGATAATCTATTCTTTTATATCTATTTTACCCTTACTTTTAAATGCTAATCAATATCTAATACCGTTCTCTAAACATTAAATTTAATATATTTAAAGGATAGTATAATAATATTATACTGTCAAATCAATAGTAAATAACTACTGTTGAAGCGATGAAACACACTTCTAATAAACATTAGTTGAGACAAGCTTGAACCATTGAGATTGAGGATTATCAATACTTTTTCCATCTAAGCCAACACATTTCCTAACCAAAACTTTGTTAAAAGAAGAATTAGTGTCAAAATCCAAACACAACTCTTTTCCATTCTCATCAACATTTGAAAGTTGATAATTTGAAGCAAGTTGCCATCTACTTTTTTCATTATTAGTGCAATCTTTTGAAAGTGTCAAAGGCATGCCCTCTTTTGATGTTGTTAAACATGAAGAAGTTCCGGTTAACCGGATCGACGTGCCGTCTCCGTGATAGATCCACCGGCTAGCTCCGATGCAACTACTTGCTTCTACTACATTGTTGGTTGCAACATTCAAACACTTGCCACTTTGTGGATGAAATAACAAGTAGTATTTTGGTTTCTTTGATTTTGGATCTAAAACATTCAAAAAGAAAGAAAAGAGGTGTTAAATTAACATAATGCAAGGATTAGACAACACAAACTATTTATATACAATCAGGTCACCTTAAAAGATACTAACATAAAGTGTGATTACGTGTAAAATTAGACAAGTTATCTGTTATAACGAATACGTTAAAAGTGTAAGAGACCATTTACCTTGGAGTTTTTGTTGAATAAGTTGCAATTTTGCATGATATTGAGGACTTCTAAGAGAATTCCAAATATTATTAAACATCCCAAACGGTTCATCCATATCCGGTTTACCTTGTCGGGTATAATAATTACCTTGCAAGGCCCAAACGGCCCAATCCAAATCCAAGTCCACTAAGAATGTGAGCAAGCAGCCCATAAACAAATTGCCAGAAGGGTTCATTCCCTTTTGGTCAGCTCCAAATTCACTAACAAATAAAGGTGCTGCATTTTTACCCTTTAGTAAAAATCCTGATTTATCCATAATCTCTTTCTTAATTGTATCACAAACCTTGTTTAGTGGTTGAGTTAAGAACCAATTAGCTTGTCCTTCAGTAAACGCGTAGCGATGAATCTCGTATATGATTTTATTTCTCATGTTTAATAAGTTTAAGTGCTTTCGTTTTAAGAAGGTAAAATCAATGTCGTAATTTAATCCTGATATGATTATAAGAATATTAGGGTTTGCTTTATGAATTGTTTTTGCACCTTTTTTGACATTTTTGTACCATACACTTTGGTTTTGAAGTGGACCACGTAGCTCGTTACGTAGACTTATACCGATAACCTAGATAAAAATAATAAATGACAATCAATAACATCTTTATGGAATGATTCAAGAATATGAGAAAAGGGCTAACTATGAAATTACATCAACGATCGATACTTCTACTATAGTACAAAACCTAGTTTTTTCGCGAACTGAAAATCTCACGTGTCTACTTATCGAATCTCTTATGTTCAAAATGTAAAACAAATTGAGGTGTATTCCTTTCTCAACTTTCATCTATTGGTCTAGTCTATCTTAATACATATATGTTTTTATTTCTTTAGGAAGTGGTCAGGTTTGCGTACAATCTACCTTCCTCAGATTCTTACACTGGATATATTGTTCGTAATATATGAAAAGTCAATAAAAATAAGTAAGGGTAAAACATACCATTGGTAAATACTTGTATTTTTTAGCAACAATATCCAACCCTTTTAACCATTCTTTAGGTTGAAAATCCTCATCTACCCAAAATCCATTCCCATCATGATTCCCACAACACCACATGGGCCTACTAAGGTGATTATCAAGGATAGACATAATACCATGACGGCCCATTTCTTCAATCACAGCCCTTTGGGCCTCAAAAACACTAAGGCCCAAAAGTTGTGGATTCTTTTGGGCTATTTTTGTAAGAGCATCATGAAGCCCATTAATAGCAAAAGATTGGGCCACAGTGAGATTTGAATATCGAGTGAACATATAAGTAGCCCATGTAAGACGAACACAATTAAAGCCCATTAAGGATATATGCTTAACAATTTTATTAATGGGCTGTTGATCTAGGCCTTCTGGTATCATGGTTTGTAAATGGGCCGCCCAATTTACACAAGCTAGTTTTACTCTTTGACCATTTTTATCATCTATTATCCATCTAGAACTTGTTGATAGAGGTAAGCAATGAGAAAATGTTGTAAAAGTGCAAAGAAAAATAAAAATTGTGGCTAATTTTGCCATTTTTTTGGTTAATAGCATCAAAGAGGATTAAGAGAAGTAAGAAGAATTGATGGAGTTTATACATTTATAGGAGTAATTAGTGTTGATCTAATGGGATAAAGAGAATACTTCATTATTTTATCTATTGATAATTATGTTAAAGTTATAAATAGTAATAGTGTGAAAGAATGTATGTTGCATTGTGTTACCAAGAAAGGTAAATTTAGGTAAATTATAGGTAGTGTATTGGGGGAAATTATCATGCAAATATATATGTTCGCTTATGACAAAAGGACATCTGCCGTCAGATATATTTGAATTGATTTGTATATGTTACGCATGACATGTGTATTTATTTGTCCAATTTATAAATATAAGTGACTACTTATGCATATTCAACGTTGAATACATAAAAATCACATAAAATTAAGTTAAATAACACATTTATATATTATATCTTTCTTATATTGTAACTATAGTCAAACTTGATAATAATTTCATGTAGTACTCCAACTAAAGCAACTAATGACTCATATATCTTTGCTTTGATATAATATAATATAAGTTTTAAAATGTTTGATTTTTCTTGTCCGTTTTTATTTATCGATTATATTTAAAATAAACATTTATTCATCCACTTAATTCCCGATTTATCTCTATTATTGATCATCCTTCATCCGTTTTTATTTATCAATTATATTTAAAATAAACATCTATTCATCCACTTAATTTTTAATTTATCTCTATTATTGATCATAGTTATTCTTCAAAATATTAAATTTATTGATACAATAACATTATCACTCTATTAACTGCTCTATAAGTAATGTGCCTAGTTAATACTAATGAAATAATATTGTTTTTATTTAAAGAGGCATGCCAAAATTTATAGCCAATGTAATTATTCTATGAAGGGAATAATATGAGATTGTAATTAATTCCCAAAATATAAACAGTGGGACCAAAAAAAAAAACTAGCTTAAGAAATGTTTCTCAATTTCTTAATAACCAAGCTGTTGCTACGACTTTTTATCACCTTTATTTTGTCGTTTTGGACGGAGAGATTTGTGTTATTTATATTTATGGTAATAATATATTCAGTATAATTTTTTCAATCAAATCTTATGTATAAAATTCATAAATTAAAATAGAAAAATTATTTTTAATAAATTATTAACGAAGAAGATTTCTTCTTTTTCCTGATTGGTTCCCAATATATACATATATACATATATATATATATGCGTGTGTTTTAAAATTTGACTAATTTAAACTAAACATATACTTAATAAAGAAATTTCTGTCAAAAGCGAGAGATAAAAAAGATAAATAGATCCAAAGATCTTTCTAGTTCCCCCAACAAAGCATTAAATATCTTTTCATGCTTAGATATAATAATAAAAGAATATGTATATATATATTATTGATATATAATTCAATTCAACTTGTCTTATTCATTTCCAAATAGTAAAATCACGCGTGATCATTTTTTTGAGAATTTAAAGATTTTGTATTATATAAACTTGAAATTTTCTATAAATTAAGTATATTGGTTTTCCACTATCTTATATTCTAATGAAATTTCATGTTAATTGTTCTATAGTGCCTTAGTTGATCTGCACGTAAATTGCTTATAATATAAAGTATGAACTAAATGAGTACTAGTTCATGGTTTGACCTCCTTCGTTAAGAAAGCAAATAACTTCTAGAATATATTATATTTAATTCTCGATTGTGTATATATATCAAGTGTCTGATATGTTTCATGAGGTCTGATTAAGTATTAAATTCATCTTTTATCAAAGGTAGTATTTTTATAATTTAAATTCGAGATTTTCTTATTTCACTATAGTCAAAAAATAAATTAAAAGAATAAATTAAAGTTATAATCCATTTCGAAGTATCTTGATAAATGAAGATGAATAATTTATCAAAATTTAAGATTCAAGTTTCGAAAATATATAATTTTTTAATAAGATCATTTTACTTTTTCTTGTAAATATATCCAATTTAAATTGAAATAATGAATTAATATCTTTAATACTAAATAATTATTTCTTTTTTTTTTATAAAAAAAAGGAGGAAATGAGACTTTGAGTCTTCTAGTAAAAGAAAGTCTCCTTTATTAAAAAGCGATCTACTTTCGATATAAAACTTTTCAATACAAATCTAAATTGAATAAAATATTGAATATTAATTATTTGAAAAAACTTTATTTCATAAACCATGAGATAGATGGGAGTATTAGTTGGAAAATAATGACATTAAAAACACTATGACCTCGAAATTATCAATTTTGTATAGTATCATCACGCTCCCATTTGTCTTTACATTTTTGGTCCTTCTAGTATCTTCCATTTTCAATATCAGCTGCCACAGCCCATTAAATCAACGGCCCAGATTCTTTCTTTTCACATATACTAGAATCTCTCTTCCCTTCTCCACAAAGGAAAAGAAAAATTTGTCTTAAGCCCCTCTATTATTAACAAAATATCAATCTTTATCCCTACAAATATAAGTACTATGTTTCTATAAACCTACAAAGGAAATGAAAAAAAAAATTGTAATTTTTGTATTTTGTTTTTATATTATTCGATATATGCGTTCGATTGATTTAAGGTAATATGTTATTTGATTAATTAATCAAGGTATGGACAAGTTTTGCTCATTAGTTTGATTAAGGAATTTGTAATTTGTATTATAAGTTTAATATTTAAATCAAGTGAATTAATTTTAAATTTTAAATGGAGAAACAAATTAAATTCATCAAACACATAATATTCAGCTCAATTGATTATTTACTGTATTCTTTTCATATTTAATTTTGATATACATAACTTGACTTGTATGAAACAAGAGCACCATCTTCATAAGGTAAATACAACACTAAGCACCCTTTTCAAAACGATTTGGAAATTCTAATAATACACGTAACACTGCACGTAAGCTATAAAATTGCCACATGAAACATATAGTTTAATTTTATGCAAGCTATAAATCATTATTTGTGTATATCCAAAATTGAAAATATGAATATCAATTGAAATCAAGTTAAAAATTACATTTATATATTATACACGGTGAGAAATCTAACGTTAAAATAAGGGTTATTTTTTAAATAATAAAAGGTGGAGGAATGACAAATAATATTTACTAATAACCAAAGGACTAAAACCGAAAATCATACATGTATAAAATTCACCTACAGATTCATTGTAGCACCAAACTACTCTCCATTTTTTTCTCTCAGAATCTCTGCAACTTTTTACAAAACACAATACATATACACTCACCGATTTTCAAGGATTAGGGTTTTTCTCTCTCTGTGAAGTTATGACGGAACACGACGAGCATAAAGTGGAGAAAGAGGAGCATGATGAGTCGCTGATGGACAAAATTTCTGAAAAACTTCATTTCAGTAATCATTCATCGTCGCCGGAACCGGCGTTGTCTTCGTCTGATTCCGATGATGAGAAGAAAAAACCGACGTCACCAGCACCAGCAACGTCGTCGTTTGGGTCTAAAGTTCGTCGGCTTTTTGGTAGGGAACGTCCAGTTCATAAAGTCTTCGGTGGTGGAAAACGTGAGTTTTCGTTTTTTTTTTGTTTACTTCAGCTTATTGTTGAATAATAAATTGAACTAGAAAGGATCTGGTTGGTACTGTTAATTTTTTTTTGAAGTAAAAGTTTGATTTACTTTACATCTGCGAATGATTATTCAGCTTTTTGTTTTAGTTCTTTTTGATCAATCAATAAGCGAAAAATCCCAGATTTATGAATCGTTGACTAAGATTGAAAGAGAGTGTTGCTGGTTAGCGAAGTGTAACTTTCAGTTGATTGAAGCTTTATAGTTCGATTGCTACTTAATTTGGTTTTAAATGTATTTTGGTGTGTTTTTAGTTCTATGTGCCTATTCATTGTTTTTAGATCTGGATCTGTATGTTAGTCCAATAGTTTAGTTTCAAGGGAGTGTAAAAGTCTTTGCTTTTTGTTGAGTGTTATTGGTTCGAATGAAATCACCCAATCGCCTCCAATTAAGGCTTAGTCGGTTGATTGATGTATTATTTTGTTCAAGAGATTGGATTGGAGTATCATATTTGAGATGATTATGATTTTTTTGGGCACAATTTTTTTTAGTCTAGCCTATTTTAGTGTGATTTTTGGGGTAGGGATGTTTTAAGTTGTAAAAAGGTTAATAATTAGTCTAAGTGAAGAAAGTTTGCTGGATTTGTGGATCAAAATTTGTGAACCTAGGGTAAATGGGAGTGGATTGGATATGTGAGGATTTATATATATAGCTGAAACAACTTGATTATTGTATGGAATCAGAATTCATGTGTGTTATTGTTTTGGTGGTGTAGCTGCTGATGTGTTCTTGTGGAGGAACAAGAAGATATCTGCAGGATTTCTCGGTGGGGCGACAGCTATCTGGGTTCTCTTTGAGGTAGTAGAATACCATTTGCTCACCTTGCTCTGTCATGGTTTGATGATTGCTCTGGCTGGATTGTTTTTGTGGAGCAATGCTAGCACTTTCATTCACAAGTAAGTTACTCTTGTTGTTAATACTTGAATGCTGTAACTTTTTATTAGAGGGTTTATTTATCGGACATTGAGTAGTTTGGGGTCGAGGTATAGTTGATTGATAGATGTTTTTGCCTTCTATAGATCTGCACCACATATTCCAGAGGTTCACATCCCTGAGAAGCCTGTTCTGGAGTTTGCCTCAGCTCTTAGGAATGAGATCAACCGTGCTTTGGCAGTTCTGAGGGCAATTGCATCTGGAAGGGATTTGAAGATGTTCCTTTTGGTGAGTCTCTCCTGACATTTAAGGTTACTGTTTAGTTTCAAAATCTCATTTCTTGGTATTACTTTGGGAATTGGGGTGTGCAGTTGCATCTTATATAATCTTGTCAACTTCTTCAGGTCATTGGTGGTTTGTGGCTCGCATCAATCTTGGGTGGTTGCTGTGATTTCTTGACCCTGTTCTACATAAGTAAGTAATACTTGTTCACTAAATTTAGATGCAATGTCTGAGACATGAGATTGATTGTATTGAAATTTCTTGGTACAGTTGTTGTTGTGCTACACACAGTACCTGTTCTGTATGAGAAATACGAGGATCAAGTGGATGCATTTGCGGAGAAAGCCTTGCATGAACTCAAGAAACAGTACGCCGTCTTAGATGCAAAGGTATTGAGTAAAATTCCTCGAGGGCCATTGAAAGATAAGAAGAAAGATTAGATACACACTATGTTTGGAGGAGGAAGAGAAGAAGAGGGAGGGTGTCTGTTGTGTTATTATAGATGCATCTTTTTGGTTGTTCTTTGTGAATTTTGATACAAGATGGTGGAAGTTTGTATTAGGTTCCACAGTTTTGTGTGTTTAAAATGGTGGAAATGAAGTTGATGTATTAATGATATGAATATGACATGAAAATACTCTTTAAATGTTTGATTATTTGGCTTTTCTGTATGTCATTTTTGTTATTTATCGTCTCGTCTGTGAAATTGATAGATGTTTGTGTGATGTTCTTTACACATGCTAAGATGGTTTAGGTAGCCAAACTGAAGCTAAAATCCAAATGGCTGTATTTTGAGGAACTGAAATATCTTAAAAGTTGATAAAAGACTTCGCTGTGACAATTATTGTAACTCTTTTTTCTCCTGGAATTGATTTCTTTTTTTACGAAGAAGGGAATATTAGTTTTCATGTTACCTTTTTATGTGTTAATATCAGCTATTGATCTGAGATATATTTGTGCTGAGAGTTGAATGACGCTACAAATAATGGCAGTGTTTCATGCCATTGATGGCAAAAGCTTGCAGCGTCTACTTATATCAATCTAGTCTTGTATTTATGTAAAAATAATACATGAAGCAAATAATTGCAGAAATACATATGGTATTGTAAGATGGTATTTTCATCTAAAAAATTCCTTAAACACACATCAGTGCTAATTTTTTGAGAGAAAGAAGTACAAGCGGTTGGCTTCCTCTTTAGCACTTGCAAAGAAGGTGGAAGAAGAAACAACTCTCAGGTCTCTTCTACGTCCTTTTCCTTTGGTGTTAAACAGGAAACAACCAATATAATACATCATTCAGACGTGTACAATCTTAATATTACAAGAAACAACAACAGAACAACGATTTCCAACCTACAACATAAAACTACAATGAAACCCAGAGGCAAACAGGTCAGCAAGACTCGGTTACTACCAGCCAGCACACACATTAGGTACTCTAATGAACGTGACAAGTACTACTTATAACCCCTTAAGAACTACTACTTTCTTTGGTTAACATCTTGTATCTTGTGAAGACGTAAACTGTATGGTAGGTCGAGCAGGGTGCAGGAACATGAAATTTAACTATCCTACAGAAAATAAGACAATTGCTCCTTTTTCCTTGATCCTCCTTCCCCGTATGACTCATTCCATTGTTTTAGCTCACTCATTATTGCTCCTCCAGCTGCAAAGCTGGCTGCAACCTGTTACCGGAAAGGAAAAAATTACACTGTGTAATCAAAATGTGCTACGGTACTGTCCAGAGATCGTCCTGAGAAGTTGCAGTAACAAGTGAACTGATCGCGAGAAATCATGTTCTTAATTAGGTATATAAAGGAACTCTTCTAACCTGATTTTTGGCTTCTTTGAAGTCTGCCATATTCAAAGGCCGGATAGTGATCACCTTATCCTCCTTATCCACAGCTGTAGATGGAGCAGCTCCATCTTTCTTAGCTTCCTCAGCTCTGCGCTTCTTATCCTTCAGAAGTTGAAGCTTATTAATAGGAGGGAGTACAACAGTAAAGGGATGGATGAACAAGCAAATATCTCTTAGTAATATAAATTGGCGAAGAAGGATATTTCACATACCAAGTCTTTGAGTCTTTCTTGCTGTATTAACTCTCTAACAGGCCGGTATGCAGCAGTAGTGCACAGATTCTGTCCCAAGCATTGCCAGACATTTGTTAGTAGGTGGAATTTAAGGAATATGAAAACTAGGATCAAGATAAACAAACCTTGAGATCGCTTCCAGAGTAACCTTCAGTCATTGTCGCCAGCTCCTTGAAGTCCATTCCATCATCAACTCTCTCCTTCGCCAATAGAGTTTTCATGATCATTTCCCTGTTCTCTACTGATGGTAAACCAACCATAATTCTGTATTGAAGATAGGGGATCGTTACTATTCCAAATCAACAATAGAAACAGAATGTAGTGGTACTTTGATACTAGAAGTACTCTTTAAACGTTCATAATAATCTAGGAGATATATATCCTTCATATACTACTGGAATATATTGCTGCGATGTGATTCCTGTTCTTAACAACGCTCAGCTACTTTATACATGCCAACGGAAGGAGTTCCCATAGGCTGATAATCATCATACTTCAAGTTTAGGAAGAAAAATTACAACTCATCAGTTGCAGATCAGATATTACCTTCTCTCAAAACGCCTAATGATTGCTTCATCAAGGTCAAATGGCCTATTGGTAGCTGCAAGAACAAGAATTTTTTCACCTGATTTTGTTAGTAACCCATCCCAATGAGTCATGAACTCATTCTTTATTTTCCGCATAGCTTCATGCTCCCCGGCTCTTGATCTCTGACCAAGCATGCTATCAACCTCATCCACAAAGATAATAGTGGGAGAGACCTTAGCTGCAAGAGTGAACAAGGCGCGGACATTTTTCTCATCTTCTCCGAACCATTTTGAAGTAATTGTGGACATGGACACATTGATGAAACTTGCTCCAGCTTCCCTTGCAATGGCCTTCGCCAACATAGTCTTCCCTGTGCCAGGAGGTCCAAATAGCAGTATTCCCCTGCATGGCTTCAAAAGGCCACCTTTGAATAGGTCCGGTCTCCTCAGGGGCAACATCACCAACTCCTGAAGAGATTCTTTGAGTTCATCCAAGGCACCAATATCAGCAAATGTCACACCAATTTCATTTGCTGGTATAACTTCAGGTCTTATACGCTTCTCGAATTCATTGTCAGGAGGAGCTTCCTGGTACCATCACATAAAGCAATCTTCAATTGGAGTGGTGTGATCAGAGAAACAAGGGATTGTGCTCCCACATTACAGTAAATTTAGCAAAATGAAGAGGAAAAGTAAATCACAGCAACTTGAAGCACTTAGATGTGTGACAGATAATCTGCTCAGCTTGTAAGAGTCGTGGTTAGAACATTAGCACGTTAGCAGGGTAAAGTTTTAATCAGCAATCCCACATTGACAAATATCAGGTATGTCTTGTATTTAACACATAGTAATAGGTCAACCATGTATTCATCAAATCATTCATTTTTCAATATATAGTTTCTTCTTTTATCTTCTGACAGTTGGAACAATCAGAATGGCAACTCACAGGAGTTTTGGGGGCTGGGATTGTAATGTTTCCATCTATGACGGGGGGAGCCGGAGCTTCAGCTTCACCTTTGTTGTCTGGGAGGACACCTTCAGTTTTGACTTCAGGTTTTGTAATACTAATTTCTCGGCCCTGAGCATCCTATAACAAATGAAATGAACTTAAAAAAGCTGAAGAACTATTCCAAATTACGTTGACCTTCTCAAACTGAATTGAAATTCTCCTACCTTCGATGTTTCAGCTTGTGCTTCGAGCTTTATGCTATCCTTCCGAGCAGATTTTCCTTCCTGAAATACGTCCAATCCATGGGACAAGCTGTGGTTTTTAAAGTCAGAAATTCAGCAAGTATTATACATATCATCATACAAAAGGGAGAAAAAATAGAGAAGGACCTTGAAGATGAAATAACAAGCTTCCCATTTCTGTATTCAGGGTCCTTCGTACACATCAGATGGTACGAGATTGCAGATACTACAATTTCTTCTATATAGTTACTTAGGACCATGGTGTCCGACATACAAATTGAACCTAGATCTTCACATTCAATATCATTAGCAGAAAGTACTTCCATTATGTGATTTCTGTTGTCCTGAAACTGGATCATCTTCATATCCTCTTCTAATTGAGTCTTCCAACTAACAAGATGAGTTTCCTCTTCTGGGGGTTTGATTTCAAGGTTATAGGGAAATACTGAAGAAAGCCTTTCATCTATTTCCCTATAATCATTTCCAGGGTCCACAATTCTTGAACCAAGGATCAGAACAGCCCCAGACAATTTCTTCAGCATTTTCTGGAACAACACGTATATCTTTTCCGACCTGCAAAGGACCTTCTCGACATCCCTGAGATACAGAACCATCGGACTGGTTTTTGATACTCTGACAATAATCTGTAAGTAGAATCAGCAATTTTAGTTCGACGAATATATTAGAGAAAGATCAGGCAATGACTATAATGGCCATTCTATACTTGATCATTCAGAGTTGATTATAAGCGAATATTTTGGGATATATAGAACCCAAATGAATACCTTGTACAAGGTCTGTATAAGAAGCTTCTCGTCAAAAGCCCAGCTACTGTTGCGCATAAGTGGAGCTGTGACAGAGAAGAGAAAAATACACAATTTGAAGCTTAATCAGAATCTATAAATTCTATCTTAAAAAGAAAATCCTACGAACTCTTTCATGAAAGACCACATTTCTGTCTATCAGGTGGTAATCAGTCCAGTCTAGGCAGCCCCTCAAAGGAAAATAATGAAAGCACATTCAGTCACTGATTGATTCCATCTGACAATCCAGGTAGCATCTCTGCCTAGTGACTAGGTAAGAGATACATACTTCAGAGTTCTTAAAAAGAATCTCATGTGTAAATGAAGAGAAAAATACAGAATTGTTCATTGTCTTATACTTTGAACCTAACAAAATTTGAACCCTCGGATTTCACCATTTAAACAAAAAAGTAGAAGATTCAAGCCATCATTGAGAAGAGAGTTGTTCCACACCACCACCACAACACACACACACTAGAAAAAGGGAAATAGAAAAAGGAGGAGGACAACCTAATAGTACATCTGATGAAACATTTGCTGGGTATAACACTATGACATAATGCTTAGGCAACAATACAAAGATCCAAGGCAGTTAAACTGATTCAGTAAAGATTCAAGAAAACCAATATCATAGTTGATGCAAGTCAAAACCTAGATTCCCTGATGAGCCATATGAACTTATATCATTCAAATTGGCTGAGGCAGATGCATTCCTCCGCAAATTTGTAGCTATAAAAGATCCATCTCTGCAAACATATCAAGAAACAAGAATCAGAAACATGACCAAGGAAAAAAAGAAGATAAATAAGTGAGTAACATATTCAGAGGATAAGAGAAAACTTATTTCATACTTCGATCCAATATCCACTCCACTGCTTTGCCTACGCAATGATCCTGCAGCAACATAATTACATACATTTGTGACAAAAACAAGAAAATAAAACATACAGTTTGGAGCATCAAGTTGCAAAACCTCACAATGAAAATCGCCAATCAAAAACTGGAAGTTTCAATGTCAACAAAGTTAACAATACTCAAAAGTTGAAATTCTCAATCCACTTAGGCATGCGGTCAAAAGCATCATTTAGCTCTTCATATTTTTCTTCAAATACCCTATGTTGTTCTACAATTTACATAACTTACTTCAGACTTGTTTGAATAAAGAAGAAGCTTTACCCGGTGAAACAATGAAGTGATCAAAATTCGTTAATGAAAATTTTGTAATCTTAGTTTATTTTGCATCACCACTGCACAGAATCTTAGCTTCTCAGGAGACTTGTTGTTTGGGTAAGAAATGAAGAAAAGGAGAACTTATAATCTAGTTTTTTGTATCAGCTTCACTGCACTTTACTCCCAGCTCATAGGGACTTGGTATGTTTCTCTCTGTGGGTGATTTAGTTCATACCTTTGTTTTCCTCCTTAGACTGAAGCATGGAAAAGGATCCAAACATTCCAGACATTCGCCCTACTGTTGTCTCCGATATAGACCTTTTAAAAGACTGCAATAATCGAAGTTATCAACAGTAAATACACACTTTATCAATATCTTTATTTCAGAAAAACAAATTCTGCAAAAAAGTTTGACACTTTCTAGAGGAAAGTTGGGCCATAGGACAAGTGAGAAGATGTAGACTTTTGACTTACATATTCTTTGCATGTTCCTCCATATTTGCTTTGCATCTGTAGAAGAATGACCATCAGAATATTCAGATATGGAGAAGGAAAGGTGAATCTAAGCTCTTTATTCACATACCTTCAGTGAAAAATCAGTTACATCCAGTAGCAACAACTTGGCATTAAAGTAATGAGCCAATGCCTTGGCGAGCATTTGTTGATAAAGTTCTGGAAAAGCGAAACGTAGAGAAACTAATGGGCAAGTAACAAACAGAAAACTCAAGCCAAATCCAATTTATTGTATGCAAAGACTAACCAGCAGGCCCTGACAGCAAAATTGTTCGACTAGCAGGGGAGAGGTTGCGAGTATGCTTAGCAAAATCGGCATTTGTCAAATGAACAAAAGACGCACTTGTCAGCAACACCCTTGTTTGCTCGCTGTCATATGTCATATAATTTTCAAAAAATCAGTAAGTTGACGTAAACGCAGCAACTACTAAAACTTTTCAAAAATCTTGCCATAACTCGTCAAAACCAGAACATAATCTACGTATATTTCTAAGATATTGAAACATTAAATGAAACAGAGTATAGCAGAAAGGCTTCGTGATTTACCTTAGGTAGTATGGAAACTCATCAAAGGTGACTTTACTATCCTTGCCATTGGCTATGAGATTAAGCATCTCTTGCTCCATAATCAATGGCGTAATAACATTCGCTGCGGATCCACTAGCCCATCTACTAACCGTCTGCCCTGAAGCCAATCCAATTCCAACACCAACACCTATTCCCACACCCAAAGCTGACAACAACATATTCTTCTGTTCCATTGCTTATACACTTTCTCAAACTCAGAAATCACAAAACAGAGCACCGACAACAAAACACGATATCTCTATCGATAACAAACACAGAATCTCAATTAAACACAGATTTGAACCCGAAAATAGTTAAAATCGTTGAAAACTTCACCGTCACCTTTGGTAAAACACACAGAAATTCAAATTTTTGGAATTTTCTAAAACTTATCTCAATCAAACAAATAGATCAGTATCCTCCTCAAAGATCATTCAGATTCCGAAAACAAAACTCGTCACAATAATCACCTTTTCTCGCACTCTGTATTTTTAATTTTTTAATTTTTTTTTACGTTCGTGCAGTTTGTTCACACTGCATATAAAGTGTCCTCCTTCATAAAAATCTCCAATTCATCCCTGAATCGTACTCGTACTACCGCCTTTGCTTTTTTTTTTTTTGGTTTCCAGAAAAATAAATAAAATTGATCGTTTTTTACGTAGTTTCTAATACGAATGGATCTCGAGAACCTGAGAAACACCGTATATGTTTATGTTTATTGATGATAATGAAGAAATGAGAAGCGGTGGTTTCACGGCGGTTCACGGCGGCGAAGAAATGAGAAAGGAGAGGAGAAAGGTGGTTAGAGTGTGTATTACACAGTTGCCGCTTTTTCAGGCTTCGGGTAATTACAACTTTATTTCCTATTAAAAAAGAAAAGCAAAACTAACTGTTGGGGTCCACTATGGATTGCTGACGTGTGAGTATTTGTAGATAAATTGAAGGCAGAAATCCTCTACGATTAACACCGTACATACATACTTGTACAATTTTATTTTTATTTTTGCTAAATACAATTTATGTTAATGAAATTAGATTGACCTTAATAATAAAATATAATAATATAAATCACGAATTCATGATAGTAACCAAAGAATTAAAGAATAATGTATTTTTCGTAGCTTAATAAATCGCTAGTATATTGATATTTCAATTTACGTGATACAATTATAAAATGAAACTGATTTTCTAGGACTGGATGGAGAGAGTGGGGTAACAGGTGATTACAGTAGGGATACGATACAGAGAACCATTTGAGATTATTATTATGGGCAAGGCTGAGAACGCAATACTATGCAACAAAAGTAAATTCAAGTGGGCCTGATAATGCCGAAATAATAAACCAATCAAATTTCACTTAACAAAACTGTTTTTACAGAAAGATCCCTTATATTTATACCAAAATGACATTATTAATCCTTATCTTTTTATATTATTGTGGTATGTATCGAAGCAAGTGGAAAGAATATCTCTATTTTTGGAAAGTGTTCGTTGAACTTGGGAAAACTTTATAGAATCAGGTATATTTAATGTGACACGGAATCAGAATTTTTAATATTGAGATTTAGAATTGAAGAGGAAAATATTTAAATTAGTTGGAGAAAATTCGATATTTACTATATAAAAAAATAATTTTAATCATGTATAAATAGTAATATTTTTCGTCGAAAGAGATTCGGATGAATATGACAATATTCGAGTAGACTCCTTTCTCTAATGTGATAAATGTACAGGTCATTTAATGACAATTACACAATTTCACTTAAAATTTTCGCTCTACAAATTAAATTTGAACTAGCTAATTCAATTAGTAAATTATGAATATCGTATAATTAAACGAAAATAATTGTACGAGGGGTTGGGGGAACACAAAGAGATGGGAAGCATAGGGACTTGATTTTCTAGTTAAGTATTGTTAGTATGAGTATTTTTTTTATAAAATAAGACACGATTTTCTATTAAATTCACAATTGATATTGCAAGTTGTAGGGATTGCTGAGCACAAACTTGTTCAAGTCACAAAAAGCAAAACAACATAAATAAATGATTACCTTCTGAGTTTGATTATTATAGTTTTTTTAAAAATAAAATAAAATTGATATTTTGTTGTGATTAATATTTAAATGTTTTATTAGGTTTTACTGTTATTATTTATTTTCTATTTCTTTTTTATATTATTTTGGTCAACTTTTTTCCTTGAGCTAATGGTTTATTAAGAACATTCTTTTTACCTTGAATATAAGAGTAAAGTTTATATACACTTTATTCTTCTCATATCATATTACAGAAATTATATTGAATATCTTATTATTGTTGAACGAAATTAACATCGTGTCTTATCTCATACCAGGGGACAAGAATAATTACACCCTTTAATTCTGTCCATTTCTTGTATATTTGTAGAGCTTAACTTGCTTCTTTTTTAGGTATTTTTTAAGTTGGATAGAAATAACCGAATATGCTAATTTGAATCAACAAGTCAGGATGGCCGAGTGGTCTAAGGCGCCAGACTCAAGTTCTGGTCTTCGTAAGAGGGCGTGGGTTCAAATCCCACTTCTGACATTTATTTTATTTTTATCTTTTTACAATTTCGTTGACATTATTGATCAAATATACATGCTTCAAACCTAATACGCACACGATAAATACATGATTAACACAAATTTCTTGCTCAATCAACTCGATCATTCGTATCAATTCCCTATGCAATTGACAAGTAATAAAAGGGACACCTCAAATACTAATAATTTATATTTACGCCCATAGTTTTTCTTTTTTATCATTTGTGATATTAGCCAAACTTGAGAGTCACCAGATTTGGCTTATGAGTTGTGACCCAGTGTCTTCTATTAGTCAGTCCTATGGTCCTCTTAATAATTTACACCTAAGTTTGTACGTGTCACCTTTACTTTTAAATACCATTACAGTACCTTGTATTGCTGTCTCCATAAATCACATTTGTACATTTTTCATAGGTAAACATAAAGACATATGCAGAAAGTAATATCTCAAAATTGCTAGATAGAAGGGATTCAAATAAATAATTTCATTGAAAAGAAGTTTGTATTTTTATTTCATTAAATCTAAGAATACAAATCCATTCCAGAGACTATGCAAGAGGATGGATGGCAATAAATTTCTTGAACGTCCATATATTACACCCATTACAACTCCTAGAAAAATTAGTGGTAACATCCTTTGTACATTAAAATGTGCTAAAGCAAAGGCAATGGAACTCATAAGAATGGAACACCATACAGGCATGTATTTTGTCAATGAAGGGAGAAGGAAGCCCCTAAATACAATCTCCTCCCAGAGAGGGGCGCAGACGACAAGAACCAACGCGTACAACGCCATTGCCACTGGATCACGTGCTAATATAGACTGCTCGACGCTAGACAGAGTTAACGGAGTTGAAGGGAGAACAGGTAACAGGTCGAGATTGAACTGTGATAGCCGGTTCACTAATGGGAACATGAGACATCCAAGAACAACGTCGAAGAGCCAGTTACCTTGTAGGCTAAACTTGAACCAGTCTGATGGAAGTGGACGGAAACGGGTTAGACACCGTTGAAGAATTAGAATTCCAGCAAGACCCTCGGTTACATCGGTTAAAAGGCTGAATAAAGCCTGCCCTCTGAATGTGAGTGATTCTTTGCTGATACCGACCATATATGCTCCAAACGGAATCATCCAAGAACCTATGAACCAAAATGAGACGATCCAAAGAAGCATAACCTGCATGATCACACTTCTCGTTACCATGTGACACACATAACATGGAGAAGTCGAAAACTAACAACAGGTATATGTTCATACAGAAGAGAGGGGGGAGGGGGAGCAAAAGTGGAATTCAGGAAAAACACATCAAGGCAAGCCACTTCCAATTTTAGTCGGAAAAAAAAATAACGAGGAAATTTGGAAACACGGGAGCATAATGAATCCAGAAATGGACCATGTAAATATAAGCAAGAAGTACCCAAGAGAAAAGATAATCTGATAAATGGTTGAAGGCAAGAGAAGTAGAAAAAGCTAAGGAAGCACAATGTTTCTTATATAAACATGATGAGCTATAACTGGAGGTGTAAAAAACTATGTAGAGCTTAAAATATATAGCAATAAGAAGGTCGCAAAACATAAATTTGTAGTAGAACTAGGTAACTTAAAAGAGGAAAAAACAAGCATTTCACAAGTTTCATGACTAGAAACACTCCTTAAAACCTACACACCAAAGCCTATGCAGAAACTGGGAAACTACTCAAAACTGTTTTTAAATCATAGATATTTGTGATTTCCTTTTTTTTTCTTTTCCTTGTATACAAATGCAAGTATCATAAGTATGACTGCCACTGAGATAGTCTCCTTGACACACAATTGAATAAGGTAACCTCTTTCTTTCCCATTTTGGAGAGATATGTTAATACATGGTAACTTGACAAATGAACAAACTACATTCTGACTTGGGAATGATCAGAAAAAATTGTATAGCGATTCTTAGTTAGGCCTCATTGTTAAGGAGGATTACCCCTTACCTGAAGGATGGTCTCAGCTGTCCATGGGACTGTCCATGGTTTTCCGATCACCTTAAATACTACATCTGCAGCCTGAAAAACATAGAGCTCTCGTTAAACGTGAGAAACATTAGTTTCAAGTACTTAATCATCTCAGTTAGTATAATTAACAAATACTCATCAAAGAAGAGTTTTCCTGCAGCAATGAGCCTAGAATGTATCAGTTCTTGTCTTCTTGAAGGTCCTTGTGACCGCATTAAATGATGTGCACACAGATTCAAACACTCTAGTGAACATGTCATACACACATTGGGCAGTGCACTTATGGCATATTATTTTTCCATTTGACGGAAGGTGCATTTGTACGCATATTTGTCAAAGATGGAGAGTAAAATAGTTATATTCCTTTCCTAATTCTACAGACTACAAGGGCAAAAAGGTTCTTTTTTTGACATCTGTGGTGTCTGTGCCAAACAGAAGATGAAGCATTTGTTACAAACACCAAAACTTCAAAGGACTTATGAGATTTCTCTTTCTTCCTTTTTTTAGTAAGAAATGTAAAAATTCTGGGACTCACAAAGTGGTTTCTATGTTGTGGAAGAATGTGACTGTCACAAGTCACAACATTTAAATGGTGAATATGAGCAACTGAATCAAACTCCAAAGTAATAATTCGCTTCTAAATTAAAAAATATCAGGGTCTCCTTATTGATACAATTCGATACAATAAATACTAGTTAATAAAAAAGGTTTTCACCAAAAAATAAAGCAACAGCAGAAAAAAAGAAAACTGAACTTCCCCTTCTATTATCCCACCCCCAAACCCAAAAAAGAAAAGATCACAGATATGACGAGGGAAGTTATAGCTCCACCGCTGTATGGAATACAAGAAATACCAGCTCTATAAATGAAAGAAAATTACCTCTCTAAATCGCGAAATCCAGTTTCTTTTCTCCACACTTGGTTTATCAATTTCCGGGTTTTTCAATTCCTTATGTAAAACGTCATCAATAGACTCAGGGTTGGAGGAACCTGAAGACGATTCTTCATTCCTAAAGCATGAAATTTTCCACCTCTGCAAAATTGTCAAGTATACGTTTAGAAATGTACATAATCAAGTAGCATAAGAAATCATTAAAAGAGTAAAAGACGTTGAATGTACTGGATAAATACTTAAGAAGTTACATTCAATTTACTGATAGAACACTTCAAAACAATTACTAAAGCTGATTATGTAACTTATCTTCCATCTGAACGTGTACATCATGTCAAAAACCATAAAATATCAACTAACTAGATTGGAACATTATGGCGAGTAAAGATTGGAAGTTACAACTAACTAGATTTAAAAGTACCTATCTTACCCAAGCCCATTACTTGTAACACAGAAACTTAAAAAAATTGAACTCTAGAAATATAGAAAAGCGAGCAAAGATTGGACATTATGGTCAATAACAACTGAATTATATGCAAAACAACTACAAACACAAGGAATCAATAACTAAGCTCTAGAAACACAGATAATGATAAAGATCTGAAGTTATGGTAAGTAAAGATTGAACTGTACAAAAACGATTGAGAGAACATAAACCCACTAACAATATTACCTAAGCTCACAACTCTTTTTTTTTATGACAAGGGAAACACGCAGCCGCTACCCTTTGGGTGCGCACAGGGTAAAACCCCCCTCCTATGCAATAGCTCGCAAACCACATAGGAGAGGTAACCCGCACTAGGCAAGCCTTGTGCGACGAGCTCGACCCAGAAGGCAAACCCCTTGCTTTCGCTGGCAAGGGGTTTCGAACTTGAGACCTCCAACATGGAACTCCCAAGCTCAAAACACTGGGCCACCCCGAAGGGTTACCTAAGCTCACAACTCTAAACAAAAAGAATCAACAAACTGAACTCTAAAAATACAGAACAATGAGCAAAGATTGGAACCGTATGACAAGTAAAGATTGAGATAATACAGCTCCTATATTAAAATTTAACATAAATCCACTACATATACAACCAAACCCACAACTAGAAACACAAGGAATCAACAAACTAAACTCAAGAAAAACAGAACAATGAGCAAATACTGGCACTTCATGGCAAGTAAAGATTGAGCTATTACAGCTACCAAGATCAAAATTGAACATAAACCCACTACATATACTACTACCAAGACCATAACTACAAACACAAAGATTTAACCAATTAAACTCTAAAGATACATAAAGATTGAGATGTTACAGCTACCAAGATCAAAATTTAGCATAAACCCACAACTACAAACACAAAGATTTAACAAATTAAACTCTAAAGATACATAAAGATTGAAACTTTATAGCTAGTAAACATGAAATCTAGTGAAAAAAAGGTTACCTTTGTAGAAATCCTGTGATGGGGTTCAGAGATTCTGATTCTGTGTGAAAGTGTGGGCAAAGATTTGGGACAAAATGTTGAAACCCTAAATCTAGGAGATGAAGTAGAAAGAAGAGGAAAAGAGTGAGTACAATTGGAGCTCAGCATGAGACTAATCTGACTTTTATTATCACAAAATGCTCTAATTTTGTGAGGAAATGGAGAAATTGAATACATGGGATTTGGGCATTTTTCCCCCTTTCTTCTTTGAACCACCAAAAACCAAACCCTAGTTGCTACCAATTAATTTCGATCTTGAAAAAAAATAATCTTTTTTTAATATTTATATGTATTTTTTATTTATGCAAGTTGACGTTTTTGACGATTGACGTGAGGAAAAGAATCTATTGGATTCTATAAATAAAAATATAAAATATATATGTATGTCCATGCAAATCTATTTATTCCTTCAAATTTTTTTTTGCTTCTGTTGATTATCATCCTAATTTAAATATGTATGTCCTTTCATATATTGATCTCTAAGACTTTTTTGATATTCGAAATATTTTTTTGAAATAATATATTTCGTTTTATAAGTGTGAATAAGAATTTATGATAGAGTAGCTCATTAAACATTAATTTTATGTCAATGGATTCTAAATTCTTAAAAAGAAATAACGATCTTAACTTAAAGTAACAATCACAAACAAATACAAGTAAGTATTTAATTCAATAAAAACGAATAAGGAAAAAATGAAAACTGAGAAACAAGAGTACACACCACATACTTGAATAGCAGCAATTAGATTAACAATAAAAGTTAGATCCCTACTAACTTTAGAAGAAAAAAATTGAGTTAAATTTTTTGAATGTGAGTAGAAATAAATAGTAAGATATTATAGTTTCATAATAAGATACAAATACTATATACTTTTTTTTTTCATTTAACAATTTAGCTTTTAATTTTTTTTACATAAATCCACCTACGCTTTTAATTAATTCTTATCATTTTTTTATTTTTTTTTCAAATATTAATCACAACACAAATACTATTTCCTTGCTCATATTCTAATTTTTTACCTTCAAATTATATCGGCATTATAAACATTAGCTTGAGGGCCCATTTATTTCACCTACTTATTTGACTTGTGTGTAAATACCAAAAGTTGGGAAGAAAAATGCCATCTAGAGCACTTTTAGGTACAAGTATTTTCCTTTTATTAAAATCGCTTTCAAAAAAATGACTAAGTATCGTAATTAATAAGTTAACCTTAGAATGAGAGTTATTCAAATAAGGTATATACACATACTATATTAAGTATACTTTCTAACAAATTATTCGATATGTATTGTACTTATTGGTTGTTAACAATATACAATACAATTTCGAGATATAACTTGTATCCATGTGCTTCATATTAGCGGCACGTTGATGGCTGTTAGAAACTTCATAAGATTGACAATCAAACTCAGCAAATATCAAACTCCAGAATGAAAAACTACCAAAAGTTGTACCACAACAAGTCCGAAATATTCACAAGACCAAATGTTACATGAAAAGAAAGGTATGTACAAATACCAATGACCCTAGTGGGGTTTCTCCCCTTATTGATACAGATACATTTAGCAGTAGCAGTTCCAGTTCAAACCCATATAACATAAGAAACTAAAATGAAAGAGGACACAAACATAGCGGTGGAGCGCTGCAGACCTGCAAACCAAATTGAGAAATAGAGTGGCTATACATGCATCCAGTTCTTAGAGACTATGAAAGAACTCCCTGGCTCAGATGCAGGAACTGGTTCCTTGCTGCTGCTTGAGGTACGGCCAGAACCGCCTGCTAGTAATGCCATCAAACCTCCTCCGTGCACCCTTCCTTCAGAAACTGATGATGAGCTGCCTGCGACTGGAATGTTGGGTTGGTTAAGTCCAAGATATTTCATGTGAGAGTCATTGCTGGATGTCGTACCAATACTCTGCATTTTCGTGACAGCAAAACAGATGTCTTCCACGTTAACAATCTCCTTTATTTTCTCAGACTGGTTTGGCGCTAGATCCAGGACTATAGTCCCAAGAGTGGCACCACCGTGGACGCGTTTGTCTTGAATGAGAGCACCGTGAGATGCACAAAGTCCAGTCTTCCCTCTAGCAAATGAGTTACAAGGACCATCACCTTGGCCAAATTCAGAATCAGGCTGACCCCAAGAGCATCTCTTCCCTCCGCCGTGGGCTTTGCAGAAATCAGTGCTTCCCTGAGCACTTTTTCCACAGCCTTCAACTTTGCATCTTTTTCCACCACCATGGCGTACACAAAAATCAGTTCTTCCCCTTGCACTCCTGGTACACTCTGCCACAGCACACCTCTTGCCACCACCATGGGCCACACAGAAGAGTGTCCCCCCATGAACACTCTTTGGGCAGAGCCCATTTCCTTGGAATGAACATCTCTTGCCACCACCGTGACCCTTACAGAAAGCTGTGCTCCCCTCTGCCCCCTTATTGCATCCTTCAAAGGTACAACGTTTACCACCACCGTGTGCCTTGCAAAACATGGTGCTTCCTTGGGCTCCTTTAGTGCATTGGGGGTACTGACAGCGCCGGCCACCTCCATGTGAAATGCAAAGACCAGAGAGTCCTTCTGCACTTTTGGTACAGCCCTCATGCTGGCATCTCTTCCCCCCACCATGCCGAATGCATAATCCAGACTTTCCTCTTGCAGCACGGCTGCATCCTTCTTGACTGCAACGACGTCCACCCCCATGCGCAATGCAAAAGTCGGTGCGTCCTTCCGCGCTCTTTGTACAACCTAGGAATTCACATCGACGACCACCCCCATGGGCTTTGCAAAATGCAGTCCGACCCTCGGCTCCCTTGTGGCAGCCTGGTTTCTGACACCTGCGGCCCCCGCCGTGGGCGATGCAAAGGCCAGAAGCACCTCTTGCTCCTTTTACGCATCCCTTGAACTGACACTGTTTAGTACTACTGCTACGTTGCTGCTGTTGTTGCTGCTGGTTTGTTAACCCGGAAGTACAGGTGACTGAGCTCTTTGAATTTGTGATTATACTTGACGACAGATTGGGAGAGACTGTAGCTTGCTTGAATTGTATTGCAGCCTGGTTCATTAAATAACTAGCCTCAGTTCCCTGTGAAGTTCGTAATGGATGGAAAATGTCGCTGGTCTTCCAATGTACAGCTGTTGATACCTCATCAGTGTGAAAAGCTCCAGTCATCGCCTGCGGCGCCTTCATGATACTTTGTGGTGAAGTGGAGAGCAAATGCACAGTGGTGACATCAGATTCAGCAGCACCACTAGAGAGACTTAGTTCCAGATCAACTGCAAGCCCTTTGGCAAGTTTTTTGGACTCAGGATGAGTAGACTTTCTAGAGCTTGAAGTCTTCTCACTACCAAGATGGAGACTAAAGTCTAAGTCCAGGTCCATTGAGGACTCTTCATCATTTTCTATTGCTGAACACATAGAAGTGCATGCAGCACCTGAGCTCCCCTTGCTATCTGACGAACTTGATGAATGTCCTAAACGTAGACACAAAGATGAACCAATTGGCTGAACGTTAGATACACCACGTGAACTCCATTTTCGTTTGATTCCTTTTGGGGCAGGGATGGACGGAACTGAAGAGCAAATTGAATCAAGCCGTAAGGTGGTATCAGCACAATAACTACCTCCAACTCCAGCTTCACCAACTGCGATGGATTTGCCCAGATTCCTGAATGCACTTAACTGAGGGTTAACGGTAAACCCCACATAACGGAATCTCGGATCCATAAACTAATAGCTGGTATAAAAACTTCTATTGGAACCAAATCTCAATTGAAAAAGAACAGTCAACCTGACTCCCGGGCTTAAGTAAAGTTAATTGTAAACTAGGGTTAGATGTGTCCACGAGAACACATCCCACCCCCACTAACAAATCCTGAAGTATCCTTACGATCCATTAGCAATCAAATATTACTCCCAACTTATGATCAGCAGCAAGGAAGTAACATTTTGTGCAAAATCAAAATCAAAGTCTCTGATGCAAAATCATGAAAAGCAGACATCCTGCACCAAATCAAGTTACAATGATAAGCAAACTCTAGGTCTCTCTACCGCCAAAAAAAGGATATCACATCAGAGCAGAACAGAACCAAAGAGATCATAACACTTTACTGAACAGAACGAAGCTATTTTAAAAATAAATTTTCCCCCTGTTAATGCAAGATTCTGTTCTCTAATTGTGAAATGTTTGAAAATACCTCTTATATTTTGTAGCTCTATATGGTCTATGTTGTCTACATGTGTTTTGCAGAAAGCTCCGAATAGTTCCTAACAAATGCTTCTAGCTAAATAGTTGGAGCTATGCCTTATTCTTTGCAACTAAGTAGCTGAACTTCAGTGCAGCTGGAAAAAGTTTTCCTTTCACCAAGTCTATGTCTAATAAACTAATTATCAGGCAATATGCGAGTCCATAATTCAATGAGGAAGTGAGGGAAAAATTAAATGATAAAATCCAGTTGGTATAAATGAAATTTCTTTATCAGCTAGTTCTTTGCTTCATTGAGCCACATATAAACAAGGAATTTCTTGCTTGAAACTAGTTCTGCAGATATCTTTTTAGCTCTTCTTCACCATTCACCCATTATTATGATATCACTTATTTCTTTCATCCTTACTATAATTAATAAGACCGTAAAAATGTCACCTTTAACCATATAAAAGTTCAGAGCATATAAAGATTGACAGTTTTTCATCAGAAATAACACAAGTACAAGTATCGACTAAGAAGTGAAGAATAAGCATGAAAACATCTTATATCAGCTGGCAAAGTTCTCCAATAAAAATTGATCATCTACAGCTGACTAATGTGAACTAAATGTACCTTTTTGTTAATCCATTAAGCAAAAATCCAATTTCTCTGAGTTCACAGACCAAACTAGAACGCTTGGTGCTCAATTTCTTTCCGTGCTTCGTTCCTATCTGATTAAACAAGACAACATAAAGAGACTTGATAAAGGCCTAAGGCAAAAAAGGAGCAATAAATCAGATAACTTACATACAGATCAGATATGAACTAAACAAGACCTAATGAAGATACAACTATATTAAATATCAAAAGGAGAATTTGCAGCATAAACATCAACTTCCCAAGATCCAACTTTAATAAGATGTCTATCCAGCCAAAAGTAATAAATCTAGTACTAAATCTCACACATAGAAACTAGCTATAAACTGCATCATTAAGAATTCAGTTCAGTTATTCAATTTCAGCTGTAATTACCACCCCTTCCTTTACAGAAACTGGTCATTGCACTGTGGAGCCGAGACGGTACCCCGCGTACACACTACCCTTCCCAAACCCCAGTTGTAGAGCTCAATTAACAAAGCACAGTATCTAGTCAAGCAATCATGAGCATACAAAAATACCAATTACCTTGCAGAAAAAAAGTTTTGCAGAACATTAAACATCAAAAAGAACCCACCTTGAAAGATAGGAAACAGAAACAGATCAAAAAGATTGTGAATAAAACACTCAATCAATAAAGCAGACATGAATAAACATACAATTAAAAACAAACCTAGCCAAACCCCCTTAACACCAGCTAAAACCAGAAAAGATAGATTTAGAATTGATAAAACCTCAACTCAATTCCCCATCTTTAGCTTTTACCAAAAACAAGTCTCAATTGAGATGACATATATGCAAAATCACAAACACCCACAAGCTAAAAATCAAATCTTGCACCAAAAAAAGCACCAAATCAATAAAAACAGAGAGAACCAATTGGATTTAGAGCAAAATCACAAACACCCACAAAATAAAAATCAAATCTTTCACCAAAAAAAGCATTAAAACAACAAAATCAAAGAGAATCCAGTTGGTAAAAAAGACCATAGATCCAAGAAAATACCTTTAAAAGATTGGATTTTGTGCAAGAACTTAGCAGAGAGAAAAGGGGTTCTAGGGTTGTTTTTCTTTTTGCTGATTGTGTGCCGCCGGCAATCAAAGGGGAAGAAGATACAAAGAAATGAGGAGATTATTATGAGGAAAAAGAGAGATAAAGGGGTGCATGTGTGTATTTTATATATGTTGTAGGGACATAGTGATTATGTATGTGGCTGCTAACTCTATACAGATACATGTGTTCCTCTATGTGGAAAATGTAATCGTAGATTGTGATCGAGAGATAAATATATTTTTATTTTCAATTAAAAATATTATATAGTATATTTATTGCATTTGTTAGAGAATGATTTATTTTTAGTGTTAGTTAGTGACTTAGGTTCAAGACGGTAATCTCCTTCATTTCTTAATTCAAACTAAATTAATCTTAATTAAATTTGTTGACACAGTTTTAATTTAAAAATTCAATATAAAAAATTTTGTGAAGAAATTTGAAAATATCAAAAGAATTATCAATTATAGAAAGTAATATTGTTATTCATGAACTTGTGATTACCACTTAAAAGAAAGAAAAGGAAAGAAAATTAATTTATATCTCTCAAATATTAAAGAAGAATTGTGAACTTAGTATAACTCAAATAACTTTTATTTAAATGCTAAATTAATATGATTTTTTATAATTTATAATTTAAAATTGTCTTTTTTTCTCCAACTTAAGTCTCAGCAAAAGGGTTTCATATTTGGCACTATCATTACGTAAGCTAATACGTAAACACTATATAATTGAAGTGCAATATGAAAAATATTTGTCAGCAAAAGAAGCACAAATATGATACGAAAACAAAACGATAATGTTTTTTCTAAATATATATTTATATATATTTCGTTAGAAACTTCTAGTGAGTGACAAAGTTAAGTAAACCACCATCTTATAATTTTCTCATAAATTTTACGTAAAAAAATAATCTTAAATCATGCTTTAATAAATTTATTAAATACATATTTTGAGATATATCTGTTTATAACAAATTTGAAATATATAGAAAATAAATAAACCATATAAATAAAATATGAAGAAACATAAATTTTAATGATCAAAGAGATTGCGGGTACAATTCTGTTGATTCGTTGATTCTACTCTTCTACGATTTATCCATGATCCGAGGGCCGTTAGTGACGTATATCTCCTAGATTTATCCATGATTCGAGGGCTGTTAGTGACGTATTTCTCGAATAAGATGATTTAAATTTGACCTCTCTATATGAATAATCCATCAATTTGTGGAGTATTCGAGATCTTGATCTCTTTCTGTAATTTTCGAGATGTCTTTTAAGGGAATTTAATACCATTTATATAGGCATAATTTAGGATTTAGCGTTGAGTAGTCTCCAAGAATGAACACAATTTATAACGTCTCAACTCAAATTCAATACATCCAATAAAATCCCACAAAATTTCAATGTCAACAGTATCACGATTTAAAATTTTACCATAATAATAAAATATACAAATAGGTATAAGAAATTAAAAGTTCAAATATTTATAATATAATTATTTTAATTGATCGATCGATTAAATATATAACTTTTTCCGAATCGAAATGTTAGGTGTTGTTTCCTTCGATGAAAGGAAAGGGCAAGTGGACTAATTTATTTTTATCGTACGAAAAAAAACAATAATGTTTTTAATAATGTTAAGACATTTTCTTGTTTCTTCTTCTATTTTAATTTAATTAGTCAGCAGCATCTCGACACCGTTCATGGTGCCCCTCCCTTTATTTATTTATTTACTTTTTTGGGCCCACATAGTTCAATTATGACACATCACTGGACCCCACATTATATAAAATATTTTAATGTTGACTATGGTAAAGTTTTTAAATTTCTGAATTTAACTATGGAATATATTTAGTGTATTAGTAATTTTGTGTATACTTTTAACTCTTAACTGTAAAATGTTGACACAAGTATAAAACTTTAACACAAGGTGTTTATATCAAATTAATGTGATTTAATTAATCATAATTTTATTCCATCAAATTTAAAAGAATATAACTTTCAAGTAATTCTAAAATCTTATGATGGAATAAAATTATGATTATAATTTAACGTTGTATCCTTTAGTAATGGTAATGATAAGTTTTTCTTAGAATGATTACTTACAAATATATAAAAATAAATAAGAAATTGTTATAAATATAATAAAAAAATTGATTCCAACAAAAACATGTTTTTTTTATAAAGAATTGTTGTTATTGTATAGAGTTGCTATGATTTAAATTTTAAGATAAATATGTACTAGCATTATCTATTTATAATTGATATTTTTATCTTAATTTTATATTACATGCTTACCTAGTAACATAATATAATTTTGGTGTAAAAATATTATATATATTTTTCTAATTATTTTTTTAAAGATTGAACTGGGTTCTTATTCTGATTTTTATTACAATATTGACTTTTTGACTTTTTTCTTTCTAGTATCAAAAACATATGGAGGGCATAGAAACAACATGTCAATCTTCTTTAGAAAGAAAATAAATAGAAATATGCCATGAAAATATCCAAAGATCCATCCTTTTCCTAAAACACTTTTTTACAAATTTGAAAGGAAAAAAAAAAACGATTTAATATTATTTTCTAAATTAAAAAGAGAAGAACGTGGGTAAAAAGGAACCCTTTGAAAAAAGAGTGGTGCAAATTCGTTTTTTGAAAAAATGTAGATAATCGATCCATGCAGAATCTTGGAAAAGAATAAATCATAAAAAATAGCTAAATTATTTGAATTAATTGTAATTCTTTTTCTATTTATACAAGAAAAATAAAATTGAGATGATTTAAATATGTGAAAGAATGTATGTGATGTAAGGTGTGAGAAGACGTTATTGTAATAAGATTTAGTGAAAGATAGAGATAGATCGAAGAAAGAACACAAAAAAGTCAAAAGGCAAGACTTGATCCTAAAATTTGAAAGTTTGGAGGTTGAGTTAAGATAGAAAGCTGGTTAATAGCCTAATCATGTTTTATGTGCGAGAGATAGAGTGATATTTCGTATAGTCAAATAGCCTCTTATTTATTCCCTGTGTATTACTACATACCTAACTATTTTAATTTATTGAGTTATTTGTCAAAATTTCATTTATTCAATGACCAGAACTAAACGAGAATATATAGTCGGACATATAATAAAAATTTGTTTATTTACATCAAATTTTTGAGGGTGAGGGTGACGTAAGAAGGTGAGAGAAGACGTTATTGTAATAAAATCTAATGAAAGGTGGAGGTAGACCGAAAAAAGAAATTGATTATTAAGGTAGAAAACTAATTAATAATCGAGTCACATTTTATGTGCGACTGATAAAGTGATATTTAGTATATCATAGAGTCTATTATTCTTTTGTGAGTATTGCTACATGTTGTCTCATTTATTTTGTACCTAGATATATTATTGAGTTATTTGTCAAAATTACATTTATTCATTGACCAAAATTAAACGAAAATATAATATATAGGTCGGACGTAGAATAAAAATTCTTTTATTTGCATCAAGCTTCCGAGAGGCTAATTCAAGACTTACTAGAACTATTATCCAACAGAAAAATAAGAGTTTTAATTTCGCCTCGTATAAATATGAATAAGATGTTATTCTTGTAACTCTGTATTGAAAAATATCTTTTTTTTAATCAAAAGTCTACCAAAAACTACCTCACAAAGATAAAAATAAAATTTATATACATCATTTTTTCTCCGAATTCACTTATAAAATTACGTTAAATATATTATTAAAATATACACCTATCCCTTCAAAATTTTATTCTTTTATGCCCTTCACATGTGTACCACCAAATGTTGGCACATTTTCAGTATTCCTTTCCTTCCCTGGCCAGTGGCCATACCATACCCATACTTTAGCAAAACTATTAAACATCTTTTTAGCCAATTCTTTTGCCCTTCATTTTGAAACAATATTAACATAGTCAAACTCTTCTATAAAAATGATATTTATTCCAAATATTTTTTTTAATTGTTATAGTAAAATATTATTATATAAGATGAAAACTTAGTTCCAAAACTTTTATAGTGAAATATTATGATAAAATATTTATATTAATTATTATTTCTTAATAGACATGCACAATTCAAAATCGATAAGTAAAAGTACATAATAAATTTATAATCACGAAATCTTTAATTTGAGACTATAAAGTCATTACTAGAAAAACTGAATTAGAAATGGTTAAATTTTATAGCTAAATAGCAAAATTCATCCCTAATTTTATATAGCGACATTTTTGTTAGTCACAAGTAAAATAGCGATAAATTAGCAATTACATCCATAATTAATTTTTGGTGTTCTTTAGAAGTGAAAAATCAGTTTTTAAAATTATTTTATATGTTAAGTTAAATTAAAGCATATTTAAACGAAAGAGAATTTTTGATTAAAAACGTTTAATTAAGGAAGAAGGTTTGGTCATGAAAGGAGTGGGAAACAGCTAAGAATATATTCTGTGTTTTTAGTGTATATAAATAATACTGTGGGCATTATTTTTTAAAAAATTTTTAATTTTATTTTTTTATGTTGTCTATTCTTTTCTTTTGTAAAAAAAAAAAAAAAACCTTTGATTTGCCTTTTTTCCAAATCTAGGATGATAATTGGACAGCTCCTTTTATGCCTTTTTACTGTAATACTATATACTAATATTTTATATTCGATTTTAAATAAGAATATGCCTTCTTAAGATTCCATGCTTAAACAATGCACGTGTTTTTCTAGCTATCACTTTGTGAATTTAGCGATAAAAGTCGAAATTTTTATTAAAGAAATAGTATAAAAAGTTTAAAAGAATATATTGAATTTATATCAAATATAATTTGTTGACGAAGAAAATATTTGATCAAATTAAATTTTCAGAATTTATAATCAAACGCTAGTTAAATTCTAATACAAAAGAATTAGGTACCGTATGATTTATTTGTTTTTTTGGTTTAAACTAGCTTTTAAACTCTATTATTTCCCATAGTACTCCATTATTATGTCTTACTATAGTACTAATTAATTTATTATTTGTGGAACTAGAGTATAATGAAAGTGACATTTCTCTCTTTGATTAATTTGGAGACCAAAAGAACAAATGTGACTTTACATAGTGTTGATAATAAACAAGAAAAGAAGATGCATATGAGCTTAAGTGGCATATAATTTTTATTTTTGAAATTTTTTTCGTTCCTATTTGTATAGGCGTTTCAGCTAATTTAAATTTACCTCATGTAAAATCTATTTAAGAGAGATATACTCGATAACAAGATGTTTTTCTTCGACTATGTGGCAAACTTTGAGATTAAATAAATTGCATAGTTTGATTCAAAACTAGTTTGTATAGGTCTGAGTTCACCAGATCTTCTAAAACAATTATTTAATGCATATTTAATTAACTAATATTATCAACAAATCTGTGTTTGTACTGTATTACTATTACTTGTTTAACAAATGACTTATTTTTTGGGACTATCGATTTATCTTTAATTTTTTAAATTTGAGGTGTGGGGTGGGGGGATTATATGTGAGATTTTATTGTCGATTTGACTAATGTACATTTATGAAAACTATCTTGACCAACAATTTGAATAAAATAATAATGTTGAATCAAATTATTTTTTTTGTCTTGATTGATATTAAAACACGTTGGTAAATAAAATTTACATCAATTAACTATTAAATAAAACAATAATATCGTAGCAGATCGCCCTTTCGTTTAATTGATACTAAGTGTACAACTATTGTCATAGTGAGTGCATTTGAATTTTGCAAAGTATATCTATATATGTCCATCCATGGTGGGGGTAGTTATTATGCTATATTAATTATTTCAATCTACAACTATATATTATATATTATATTTTTTTAATTATATAGGAAAAAATGACTTTTGGGTTGTGTCTAAAGGCATATTATATTGGGAAAAACAAACATGTTTTTTTAATGGATCAAAAAGACTTAAAAAAGTATTGGGGTTCTGAAATCTTCTTTAACTCTAAAGTCTAAACCATGATTTCCATCTTTGACAAATGTGCACATTCAATGGATGTAAAAGATCCCTAGCAATGAAATGATATATTGCATATAATAATCTTTATCAATTTAACATATATACACAATATAAGATTCGATATTACTCTATTTTCTTAAGTTACTATAAGGTTCAATACGAAGAACACGTGTATCAAAAGATGAATCTATAACAGAATATATGAGTTCACGTGAAACTAATATCTTTTGCTCAGACTTTATAATATCAATATGTATTAAGATTTAAGACATTCATAAAATATTTGATTATGAATCCAATAATTATCGACGAACTCATAAATTTTAAATCTCGAATCCAACTATGTAACATAACTAAACATTACTACTAATGTATATGAAAAAAGTACAATTTTGCTAGAAAAACAAAAAAATGAAATAATGGTTGTTTTAACTCACTATCTCTGTTACTGTTACTGCTGCAAATACTAGGAAGAGAGTACCACCTATGTAGGCAATAACCTGAAAATAAGAGATTTTGTTCACTTATAAAATGTGCAAATAAACATCAAAAGAAACTTCAGGTGCATTTGGTAAGACAGAAGTCATTTCCGAGAAAAAAACATTCTCCATAAGAAAATAATTTTCTCCTATTTTGTTACCGACCCTCAAAAGAGGAATATTAACTAACAACTTCCCTCAATTGTGAACGAAAGTCATTTTCCTTTTTAGAGTGATGATAAATAGTATAAACGCGACATGACAGGTTGCTAAAAGGAAGGCATTCTTCATGTTTAACAAGATATGATCTAGTCCAAAGTCTTGACAAAGCATTATTTGAGTTTTCCAGATGACTTCTTCAGTCAACTAGAAAAAATTAACTAATGAAGGTAGGTAAAAGGATGATTAAAAAATACAGTTTCAGTTTTATTCATTATGTAGTTTAGTATTCCATAAGCAACTCATTATAAAATATTATATGAACTCTGTTGAGTCTAAACAGAGGTATAAGAGTAGTCTTAGGTACGGAGAAGGGTGAAAAATGCCCCAAAACTATTATAAATAGAACAAAAGTATCGTCTGTTTGGTTTTTGGTCCAAGAACACCCTGAACTAGTAGAAATGGGATAAAAATGCCCTCGTTGGTAGCAAACTGGCCCAATTATGCCCATATGAGCCATATCCTAATAACGGGCATAATTGGACCAGTTAGCGAATGACAAGGGTATTTTTGTCATGTTTCTAATAGTTCAAGGGCATTTTTGGACCCAAACCAAATGAAGGGTACTTTATTCTACTTGTAATAGTTCAAGAGCATTTTTGACCCTTTTCCGTTTCAAGTACTTGAAAGAAATGAAGAGATGTTATGACAGTGTGTACTTTACTGCTAAAAAGTATGAACTTTTTCTACTTAGAGAATAAAAAAAAGAACATTTTCTTGTCATAGTGGCTTCCTTAGAAGAAATCTACACGATAAAATTGTTTCGAGCAGAAGATTCTGAGGATCATATAAATGTCTGCCTCTTTAATTATTCAGATAGAGTAATCTTACCTTCTCAGACAAGAATGTCCCCAGTAAAGAACCTCCAAGAACAGCCAACTGCAAAGAAAATTTCACTACCAATCAAATTTTTATGCGTATTTGACGCCAACACAGAAAGCAAGAAAAAGAACTAATGCACTGATATATCTATGTGGTCATGGTTTATATAAACCACGCATGGTATTCTTACGTCTATAAAAAGTAGAACTTTGTAATGCACTGAAGGTTTCAAGTTAAAGGCCATTCTTTTAAAAACTATTTTGCATTTCTTGATGAAGTTTTCCTTCTAGTTGCTAATATTTACAAAAGAAGTCGTGTTGCAGATTGTACATGACACCTGTAAAAAGAAATATTCAGTTAACGGTCTGCATTTACCAAAGTAGCAGCTCCGTGGCCGGCTAATGCCCCTCCAATGACTCCAAGAGGTGAAGATGCAGCAGCAAGAGCTGAAAGTAGATAGTGTACTTGAAGTTAATAATCAAGTCTAGGACTCGTAGATAAATTCATCCAACAGAGATTGAAATTCATTCAAAAGTATTTGCTTATTCAGCTTCCGCAATGTTTTCAGATTGCATAATGTCTGGCTGTTTGGAAAAGAACAGACTCTTGTACAAGTTGATTTATAAGACGAACAAATGGTAAAAACATAAGTTTCTGCATCAAACTTTGTATTACTAACCTATTGTTGAAAAGAATGATTTGTCACCCCACTCAGCAACAAATACCAATGCGAATGTACTAACTATGGTGCTTGCAGCAGACAATAGTCCAGCACCATTTCCTGAAAATTCCGAAACTGCCAGCTCGGCCTGGTGTCAAAAGCAAAGAGATCCGCAATTAGAATATGCTCATTTGCTGATGTCCCAAACGTTTCAAATTGCAATAGACGTCTGATAATGAAACGTCGGTAGGGGAATCTAAGTAGCTTAGTTGGTTAACTACCTGAACTTTTACCTTGTTTATGAGGGTTCTTCCCGCCTTGTAATTCCCTCCCGTATTTCCCCTTCCCCTAACCCCATTTTTATTTGCAGTGATTCTACTTGTCATCTTGAAAAAAAGAAAAAATACTTAATAGTAGAAGGGATGCTGATAGGCTTACCTCTTTCTGTTCCTCTTCCGCTTTCATACCATCGCTAGAGGAGGCATCAAGCAAGGTTGACACTCCAAAATACACCTGTGACAAAATTGAATATCTCCAGACATGTCAACTTCACATGACACGTGGGTGCAAGTCATATCATGAATTAAATATTAGGATCATGTTTACCAGAAGGCAAACGGCAGCAATATCATCCACTGGCAAATCATTTCCACCTAACCTACATTTATGAAGCTGCATCAGGATATAACAGATGAACCGCTCGTGATATATCTGTTATTTAAAGATTTGGAAGATGCTATTGAAGTCAATTTGATAAAATGAAGTGATCCATCTAAATTACCATGCAGGTTACTACACTTCCCAATGTAAAGAAAAAATGATCAAGATCACAGCTACGTGTTTTTTTTTTCCTTACTCCAAGAGTGACAGACGAAAAGATGGTTTGTAGATTGAGATAACGAGCAGGAGATTTTTAACATGTAAGAAGTTAATACACCAGGAAACATATTAATCCGGATAAAAATGAAAGAAGGGCAAACATATTCTCGCACAGAAATGTGGTACCAGGTCAGTGGATGCAACCTAAGACAAGCAATTTGAACATAATTTACAGCAACCAGCATGAGCCTTTAACACATCATTTCACATTCTATAGTTGCAATATTGATATATACTAGTTTTGGTACATATTACCCAACTTCTGAAATAATTTGTAATATCCTGTTTGCTCAAATTTCTAATCGAAATAACAATAACAATATTTTAAGGTTAGAGAGTTTGTAGGCGTATTAACCCAGAAAAACATGGCAAATTTAAATTGCATTTAGAAGAAATAGTTAAATGATCCGAAGCACACTACAAAATTATAGTAAAGAGTAGAGCATGTTAGGCTCTTCGATTTTCTGAAAAGTAAGATCTAAGAAACGAAATGGACGTGATGTAGGAATATTAGATAGGATCCTCCTTCTATGAATTGTTGGAAATAATTTCTTACAATCTGCTTTTTTAGTAGGCGGAGTTTCTACATACTTAAGATGCATAATTATGCCAAAAATGAAAAGGTTAAAGAACCTGAAAGGAAGAACATCATCGACATAGTGGAAAGTTCGTCCGAGAACAACGGATATGATTGTCATTACCCTGCAAATGACACAGATAGAATTAACATAAAGAGAACAAATTTCTGAATAGAACATCTTCCACGATATTTGAAAAGTTGCATTGACCTTATTGAGTTCTTCAATCCCTTAACTTTAACACGAGAACCAAATGTTATAAGAACTAGTAAGGAATATATGTTAGCTCTTGAAAAGGAAACATTGTGTTCACGTGTATCAGATACAGAAGTTCAGAGGACATAAAGAATATTGAATGCTGAAAGATAACATACCCAAGTGCGCCAAAAGTCCCAAGGAAAGTGACAACGGCTGAGTTCCTAGCTGCTAAAAGAGCCTGCTCATATCAAATGAGAATCCAAATTAGTTAAGGAAGTATAATGAGTACTTATAAGAAAGAAAAGTTTCTGATGACCAAATGGTAATATAACAAATCAGACGGAGTTTCTCTTCGATGAGGCACATGAAAGAATCATTTCTATCATCATTTTATTCAGACAGTAATGTATCATCTTTATATAGCTTTTAAATGATAAATCCCCTTACAGCAATAAAGAAGGTTTTGTCCCCAAGCTCAGAAAAGAATATCAACAAGAACGCCTGCGAAAAAAGAAGGAAAAGGAGGTTTAATTACTCTCTGCTGAAACACTTATCCTTCACAATCTCAAATAAAGTATAGTATGAGGAGAAAAAAAAAAGCAATACAGATGAAAATTTGTGCTATGTGTTCCTCGAAGGAGAATAAAGCAAGATACAAATGTCGGCGGATGATGCATGAAATGATTTCCGTGTACTAGCTAAAAGTACTGAGTTATTATCCATGGCATTGTTATTTCGTTTTTTCTATTATTTTCTTTTTCAGATACGGTAAAACAACAGAGAGATTTTAGAAATGGAAGCTGCTAAGAGATTGTCCTAACTGAAGCAAAACCTGTGCTTAAATCTCCGAGGTCCCCGAAGAAAGGAAACGACTGCAAACCAGTAGCAACCTCTGAAGCAGCACTTGCTTGTTGAGTGAACAGAAGAGTGAAAAGCCCAGAAAGGACAATGGATTTCAGATAATTGTTCTCTGGCATGTTTAACATTTGAAGAACAGAAGTGCCTTGATTTTTCCTCTTTGACAATGCTGTTCTGTTTGTTATACTGCATTCTTCGTCACCATAAGCCGACCTTGTCATGTGGCATCTTTTGTAATTCCTACTCCTGACCACCTGAGAGAACCCAGAATGTGGGATCATATATATTCACAGTGAGACTTAAAGCTTTAAGTTCGAGATAATCAAATGACCAATGCATAAAAAAGCTCTCTTATACTACAAGAATAAACTGAGTAATCGCAAGGAGCTAGTAGAAAGGATCCGATTTGTAACTCACTGAATTTGATACAAATATGATTGTTAAAGTAGTAGGGGCATTAAATTTGGTCTAAAATCCATGAGTTAATAGGTAGAAGCAGAATTTGGCTTATGAAATGCTTTCCAGGAATAATGTATGTACTTAGTATATCACAATTCTTGTCGAAAAGCTTACATTTTTTTTTCACACCTTACTCAGAAAAAATTCACTTAACATTTTTTTTTACGGAATGAAGTACAAACAATTCAAATTGAAGAAAAGCAAAAACCTTGGAGAAGTCCTCAGACCATCCATGTTGTTTGCAAAGAGAATGCCGCCTAGAAAACCTGCAGACAACACAATCAGGAAAAAGAACAACATCATCATCTACCACTACTACTACACCTCAGTCGCAAACATATCTGAGTCGAATATATGAATCCTCACTTGTTCATTCAAGTTCAATTAATCATGTCATCATTGTACTATACTCCTCTCAATTTATACGACTTACTTTTTTTTTTAGTAACAATTTAACTTTGAAATATCCATTTTTACCCCGAGTGAAATGGTTTATAGCCACACAAATATCTATGACTTATTTTAGAACACAAGTATCAAAATCATTTTTTTTCTTAAATTCCGTATCAAGTCAACAAACTCATATGAATTGGAATGGACAATGGAGGGTCAGTGAGTATAGCAAATGAAACAAACATGGTGAATCTTTATTTTCACAATTCCAGAACCTGAAATATTGAGTACCTAAAATTTAAGATGAGGTGGTTTGCACAATTCTACATGTTCAACTGAGAGCATTTACATGAAAAAATCTCTAGTAAATATTGAAATTCCGAACCCATAAAGTTTAAAACTTGGATTTGCATATCATGTATCCAGATGTTGTACTAGTATTTACATTATCATGGACTACATTCTACCAGCTAACAACAAATAAGAAGAAGATAAAAAAAAACAACCCCAGATAATAAAAAAGCAAACTTTAGGTGAAATTGAAACAGTTGATGCTCAAGAAAAGAGTAAAGAAACAATTTTTACCTGGAGATTGCAATTAGAGGGGGATTAACAGGGGAAAAATTAGATAAAGCAAAAGAGGGTTTAAACAGAAAGCTGCTGCTCTCACAAGAGAGCACTAGGCTTCGCATTCTTGAAATTTTAGGAGCAGAAAAAATTGATTTTTGAGAAAGATAAGAGAAGAAGAAAGAAGAGTGGACAGTCACAGAACAAAATCACAATTCTGGATAAGCTCATCAAAAAGGCGCGCCAGTTAAACCGTTACATATATACATTCGTATTGAAATCTGATTAAATTATAATTCATATAGCAAATCCACCCTTGGCCGAGGGCGTCAAGCGAAAATTTGGTTTGCAAATATATACATATAAATATTGACATCTCTTAACACAAGTGAAAGGTTTAACTTAGTGATTAAGGAATTGAAAAAATTCCGAATTATTCAATCCCTATTGGCTCGATACCTTTTTCTTTGCTCTCCTTAGGAGGGCCCTCCCATTTTGCTCCAGTTGATAACTCAAACTCGCAATCTTCGAGTTGAAAGTGAGGAATGCTTACTATCCGAGCAACTCCCTTTGATCATATTCAAAACCTTAGCTTAGTGTTTGCACATATTTTTCCTTTTATTTGTAACTTTGACTAAATATTTGAGAAACTATGGGCCAGCCCTTAGTTGAGTTTTAAGAGAGTGGGAATTGGGCTTCAATGTAAGCCTATTGATGCATTAGGTAGGCAAAGTACAAATTAATTAATTGGCTCCCAAAGATTTCATATATGATATGCACTCTAAAAGCTTATTATAAATTGAAACCTCCATAAAGAAATTAAACTGAAGGATGAAACAAAATCAATAACCACACAAATTAAAAAAAAACAACAAAGAGAAGTCAAGAAAATCAACATAAAAAAGCCAATCAGGCAAAAAAGGACAGTCTAGTGCACTAAGCTTTCGCTATACTCAAGAATCCAGAGAAAATGACAGTCCAGTGCACTAAGCTTTTGCTATACTCAAGTATCCAGAGAAGGGTTGCATCATAGTAATTTCCAACACTCGTATAACTTAACATGAACGCGAAGTCGAAAATAGACACTTCCTTCAAATGCATCAGTACTCAATGTTGCAATTCCTCTAGTCATGAAAAAATCACCAGTACCACCAATTACTGAAATATCCCTAGTCTTATTCATCAATGGATCATGTCCAGCAAAATTTAAACTCCCTTTATAATCAGTATTATTAAACACAAATGAAAAGCCAAGCCAAGAACTAAAAGTATCTTTTTGATCATAAAAATACATCCCTTGTGCCCTTCCAATTGGTGGTGAATGTAAATTATTATCAAGGGTAATAGGGTCATCAAATACAATCATGTCCCCAAAGTTGTTAGGGCTTGACATTATGGTCCTATTGCCCCATTCAGGCGCACCGACTATAGCTGAAGTCGCGTTTTTATAATTTTCCCCATTATAAACTATATCGTGAAAGAAAAATACCATTTCTTTACAAGGAGCACGAGCGCGATGAGTGTATCTATGAGCAGAAATGGAGAGAAGAAGAAATGGAAAGAATAAAATTGTGAATAATGACTTGAGGGAATACATTTTGTGTATTTCAAGTGATGGAATGGATTGGTTACATTTAGTCACTTTATATAGTAGTACTTTTTTTTTTTTGATGAAGAATTAAAATAATAAGTACCTAAATATTAGCTAGGATAGTGATGTATCATCATAAATTTGTTGGATTAATTAATTAACGACGTATATTTAATTAGTTCTAATATTTGAGTTTTGTATTCATTTGTTGAACCTACCTTCAGCTAACACATGTTTAGTTAAAATTTAATAACTCTAGTGGATATAAACAATAGGTTTAATTATTTGACAATGACTCATTTTATTATGTATCATGTGGAAGAAGAATCTACCAAACTGAAGATTCTTTGGTCACAACTTACCATTCTTTTTTTTAACGATGAAAATAGAACGTTCAGATATGAGTTTATTTAATCGATCTTGATAATATTTTGTATATAAATAATGTGTATATATTAAGAAATTTGCACATATTAAGTTTAGAAATAGTTCATGTAATTTCTAAATATTTTTGAATTCATAAAGTTGAAATCTCGACTCTTCTAATTCATTAGGTTGATTAGGAGAGGAAATTACTATAACTAATTAATCAAATTAGATTTCCTAATTATTAACTCAACAAAAAAATAGTTGACCAGACAGTAGGAACAAAAAAGTCAATAATGAAAACGTTAAAAACTACTGATATAATTATATAAAATACCAACTTTTTTTCTAAAAGATTCGACCTACGTAATCTAGGTTTATTTTTCTGATTAACGAACAATGTTGAACTAAAAACTAATGAGTATAATTAATGATAACATATTCAGTGAGATTCGGAAAGAGAGTAATATATACAAAAAATTTATTCAGTATATTTTTGAAAGATGGTCGACATTAATAACTAAAAATAGTGAGTAACAATACCAATTTAAATATATTCAAATAGATAAAAATCGCTGAATGACTGAAATATAGTCGATGAATCACAAGTATACCAATTAGGAAGGATTTAACTTATTGTATTACACCAAAAGTCTAAGCTTGGATGTGGTACAATAAAAATCCAAGAAAATATGAAGCGTTAAAATCGAACAATACTTACTAAGTTTATAATCATTCTGAGGAATTTGATAAAATGATTTAGATTCTTTCATTTTTAAATTAAAGATATGGGGTTTTATCTGAAAAGAACATCATCGATAAAAATCACACTCCCCTTCAATGAAACTTATTCTATAAGAATATAATCAGATCGATAAATTTCATATCCAAATAAAAAATCATATATTAGATAGAATTCTTCGAATCTTTAATCAACAATATACCCTTCTACAAAAGGAAAGAAACAATCAATAAACCCCTCCTCCTTCCCACCACCACACAATTTCACACCAAAAAAATAAATACTACAACAACAATAACAACAACATCTAAAATTATTATCAATAACAATAACAACAACAACAACAATAATAATAATAATAACATCTAAAATTATTATAAGCATTCGTACAATTTATTATCAATGCGTGATTGAAAAAATAATCTTCAAACTGCCAATCAAACAATAAATTCAGATGCCAAATGATTATATCAATATAAAACTTAATATATTAGATAGGATTCCTTAAATCTTAAACCAACAATATATAACACACAAAAAAAAAAACAATCAATCAATCAACAAAGCCCTCCTCCTCCCACCACATACATTCATAAAAAATTATGAATATTACAATAACAATAACAACAATAATAATAACGTAACTTTTAAAATTATTACCACAATAACACACTTATACTCCTCATGAGTACATGTAATTTATGTCAATTTCTTAAAATAGATATACATATATATACGTAATTTTTTTCTAAAGTTAACAAGTGCACGTACACCCGAATCCTACCCTATAGGTGGTCAGCCTCTGGTCCAAGCTATGACGTAAAAACTAAGACAAATTAAAACGTATGGATATTGTTCTTTTCCCTATCTTCAAGTCTAAGTCAGTAGAATCTTTTCTTGGTAGGTAATAACTAACATATATATATATATTCAGAATTTGTATTTAGTAAAATTTTATAGATGTGCCGGGATTGATTTTTTTAATATCTTCTGAGCTGAGCTTGTTACATCGGGATTTGTCTAGTGCGATTTCCACTTAGTGTTCATCCGGAAAATAAGTCTGTGACAGAGATTGCAATGATTGCAAATTATGAAATTTATGTAACACCATAAATTACTTTTAAAGGTGATAAATTAGCTCATGAAAAAAAAAACGTTCGTTTATTAATCCCAAAAAATTCAAACTAGCAGTTTATAAAGAAATAGATTGAGATGTAAGTCAGATCCACTCACGAAAAATTTAGTCAAACACTTTTTGTACGTTAGGGATATCCTAGATTTTCAAATAATTTATAGTTAATATTGCGTATACAAACTATTCTCTGAATATAACTGCATACTTGCTTTCATCTTCTGAATATATATACATATAGAATTTAAAAAAAATAATAAGTGAACAAATATGTGTAGACATAATAAAAGTATGATTTGTTTGGTTATTGATGTCTAAAGTCTAACGTCCATCAATTTTCATTTTCTTTCACTGTTTTATTTGAAATGAAAATAAAATAATCTAATTTTTACATGCATCAATAATCAAAATTGCATTTCTTCTAATAAATATTTGGGCCTATTTGATTCTATAAAAAGATCATCAATAATCAAATGATGTACTAAATATTTACTTTTTTTTTTAATTTATTACATGGCATCATTTAAATATTCAAAGGCATTGTGAATACAGGCATGAAATCTTCATATACAAAATATAATCTAATGAACCAGCCAATCAATCAATAAATTTCATATACAAAATAATTATATTAAATAAAACCTTCATATATTAGATAAGATTCTTCGAATTTTTAATCAACAATAACAACACTCGTAAATTAATATTGACACGTAATAAAAAATAAACTTTGTCCTTCAATGAAATTTATGTTGTGATATGTGTGAATCAAATGACTAGTAAAACAATGAATTTCAGATACCAAATGATTTTATCAAAAATAAAACTTCATATATTAGATAGGATTCTTCGAATCTTTAATCAATAATATATCTTTCAACACAAAAAAAAAAAAAAAAAAAAAAACCAATAAACCCCTCCTCCTTTCCACCACCCCACACATTCAAAAAAAAAAAAAAATCAAATATAACAACAACAACAATAACGTAACGTCTAAAATTATTACCAGCACTCGTAAAGTTTAATATCGACTCGTAATCGAAAATAAACTTCACCTTCAAAGGAATCAGTCATGAGAGTAGCAATTCCTCTAGCCATGAAGAAATCACCAGTTCCACCAATAACAGAAATATCTCTAGTTTTATTCATAATTGGATCAGCTCCAGCAAAATTAATACTCCCTTTATGTTGAGTTGAATTAAAAACAAATGAAAACCCTAACCATGAAGTAAATATTTCTTTTTTATCATAAACATAAAAACCTTGTGCTCTACCAATTGGATTTGAATGAATATTATTATCCAAAGTAATTGGATCATCAAATACAATTAAATCTCCAAAATGATTTTGTCCAGCCAATTTTGTAAGATTTCCCCATGATGGAGCTCCAACAATAGTTGATGTTGCATTTTTGCCATTTTCACCATTGTATAATATGTCATGGAAGTAAAAAATTAGGGTTTTACAAGGTCGATGTGCGCGAATTTTATTCGATGATTCAACTATAGACATGTTTATTATAAGGACAAGGAAAAATGAAATAGCTATGGAATTTGATATTTTGGATGACATTTTGTTATAGTTTTGGTGTGAATTGTTTTTTTAATCTCAACTCTTTATATAGGTTTTTTTTTTTTTTTGTTATTTCTTGGTGATAGTGATACTTGAACCAATTTTTTTAAAAACTTTGCTTTTAATTATAAGGATAGAGAATGTGACAGAGGATGTAGGGATCACTATAAATATCTTTTGAATTATTATGATAAACGATTACACTTAGATTTTTTCTATCAACGATATAACATTTTGCTATACCAATTAAAAAAATATTTATATGAATAATGTCGTAATTGAGAGATTTGATTGTGTTGTTATAAAGAAACGCAGAGAGGATCTACAAGAATCTAATTTCATCCTCTTTTTTTAATTCATTTTTGTTCTTAATTCTAACTGTTCTCTGAATATAACTGCATACTTAATTTGATTTTCTGATATATACATATAGTTATAACTTATTCAAGTTGCAAACTTTTTTTCAAAAACAGTAATTTTTGTTTGGTTATGATGTCTAAAGTCTAACATACATCTATTTTTATTCATTGTTTGATTTGAAATTAAAAAAATATTCTAGTTTAAGTTCATGCATCAATAATAATCAAATGATGTATTAAATATTTATTTTATTTTAATTTATGTGACATCGTTAGGATATTTTGAGTCAAAATTTTTAAAATTTTGATCGTGAATTTAGTCATGAAATCTTCATTTTAAAAGAAAAACAGAATTACATAATTTTTAAGTATAATTATTGATAATTTAAAATATTTTTAAAACTTAGGAAAAATATTAAGGTCAAAGTGAAACTCGTTTAGACTCATGAAATTCAAAAGAAAGAAAATCTCTAAAAGGTTAAAATGGACTGATAATATAAAAAAAAAATTCTTTATATCATCATTGCATAAAATCATATTCTAATAGTATCAATTATGGGGTCATAACCTAATTATAAAGAACTACTCCCTCTGTTTTTATTTGTCATGATTTTCTTTTATAGAGTTAAATAAATAAAAATTTTAACTAACATTTTATGATGTATTTTTTAATCATATTGATATGCAAAAAAAATTGCAATTTATAATACTCTTTGTATAGTTTTTAAATATCTAACTTTTTTATTTAAAATATCAAATAAATATAATCTAATTTAACTTTAAAAATTAATCAAATTAACTTTTAAAAAACGTAATATAACGAAGAAAAGTGTATAGAGGGAGTATTATTGGAACCTTGTAAGTCTCCTAATTGGAAACTACAGCTTTTGAAGGGGAAACAAGTAGTACAGAGGTAATAAAAATTAGGTATCCAAATCCATTAATTATGAAAGCTTAAATCTAAAGATAAAATCAATATAAAATTAGTTAAAAATGACAATCTAAGTGCTAACCATATTTTTAACTCATTATTTTAATAATTATAAAAATCATAGCTAGCGTTAGACTTCAATAATAACAAAAGAAATCTTAGTATAATTAGGTGAGCCTGCCAACTTGTGTTTTGTCAATTTCACCATCCATTTCTCCTAGAGTTAATTGAAGATATTTTTGGAAAAAAAAAATTAACTTAAATTTTATAATTTAAGGACATTATTTTATCAAACTCATTAGCAATAGAAGCAGTTTTGGACCAAATTATCAGTAATAACAATATTTTTAAATTAACCAAATTATTAACTGAAAGTATTTTATTTGTTTCCACACCGTTTAAGAGACATTTTTTTTAAAAAAAAAAAATCTTTTTTCGATTATTAAATAATGAATTAACCTTAAAATTTGTGGGCAACTTAAAGAACCTAAAGGATGATCTCATGCTTGGAAATTAGACATACATTGTAACAATTAGATAATGATTAATATTTTTGTATTTATTCTTATTAAAAAAGTAGTATACTTTTCTGTTGAAATAAAATAAATCTTTTATAAAATTTAATTGATATAATCTTGAACTTTCATATGTACATTCACATATTTAGATGCTTATTCAGATTCTAAATTATAAGGGTATTTTTAGTATTTCACTTCTTAAAATTCTATTAAATAAGTCTTTTTTTAATTAATTCGACGTAGAAAGTTACCCCGATTTAATACCACATTTTCCTGCTTTTAATTATTACATACATTCTTAGTCAAATATCACGATCGAGGACCAAACTTAGAATTTATCAATAATCGAGAGACTAAAATTACGATTATCCTCGTAACAATTATACCCCAAAAAATTATAATATTCTTAATAAAATCTATCTAATAGCATTCATACAACTTAATATCCATTTTAAGACGAAAATACCCCAATCCTTCAACAGCATCAGTATTAAATGTTACAACACCTCTAGCCATAAAAAAATCTCCTGTCCCTCCAACAATATTAAGATCTCTAGTTTTTTGATCAATGATATCTGCCCCCATAATATTTAATGTACCATAATATTCACTTGAATTAAAAACCAAAGTATATGCAAACCATGCATTATACTTACTCTTCATGTTATATAAATAAAATCCTTGAGCTCGCGCAATAGGTGTTGACATCAAATTTTGATCTATTGTTATTGGATCGTCGAAAACTACTAACATACCAAAATTGAAATCTCCTAGGACGTTATTAAGAGGGTTTGTGACATTTGCAGATGTAGCGTTTGAAGCATTTGTTACGTTGAAAAGGATGTCGTGGTAATAGAGAACGAGTCGTTTACAGGGTTTTTTAGGGTTTAGGGTTTTAGAATTGGCTACGAGAAAAAAAGAAGTGAGTATGATAATAAAAAGGATGTTGAAATAATAATATGATTTCTTCATGGTTTAATTGTTTGAGAGATTTAAGTGATTTTGTTCAAGTTTATATAGTGGAAATTAAAAGATTATGATGATGTTATATTTAGTGATATCAAGAATATACTTTACTAGCCTAGTGCAATTTTTGGAGAAAACTTCATTTGTTTGTTTCAATGGAAACAAAATTAGATTTTTTTTTTTATTTTCCACTCAATATTTGATACGTCTGACTAAATTTGGATTTGCACCGAAAAGTTTCAATATTTTTTTAATAAAAACAATTTAGTATTTAAGAGAACTCAAACTCGAAATCTCTGATTAAAAATGAAAAAAATACTTAAATATTACTCTATCGCAACCCTAGTTAGTGTAAGACAAATTGGTTAAGTTGCAAGAACACTTCTTTTAGATAATATGTCTAGTAAATTAATAATCCGACTTGTTTTATTTAGTGTTTTCATCCTTGAAAATCATATAATTATAGTAATAAAATATGAAGTCTTTCAACAAATAAGACAAAGCTGCAGGGCTGATTATTTTATAAAAATGAGGGTGTTTATTACCTACCACACTATATTGTTGATGCTAAACTAAGATTTTGGGAGTGGGCATATTCCCTCTTCACTCATCAATTTTTATTTCAATATTTGGGGTTGTATAATAGACTTCGGATTTGAGTTTTGAAAATAAAAAAATTTATATTAAGAAGTATTTTTCTTTACGAGTTTTACACAAAACTTAAATTCATTATACGTTACAGATATCATCTATCACACTCTGTATTGCCACAGCAAAATCCAATTGTAATTCAACAACAAAGACAAACACTGATAATTCTTAAGGCAACAAAGTTGAAACTCATAAAGGAACACTAAGTATTAATGCAAAGAAACAGTTTTCAGTCTTACAATAACAGAACAAATGTCATGTATAATAAGCCCTGAGTAACTAGCATTGTACTGTACATTGAGTACTTAAAAACCTTGATGAATTGCTAATCAAAAACGACGTTTATTCTGAATCACAATCGCCGTCTGATGACTCTCCTTCCTTCAAAGAACTCAGAGATTCTTCAGGTAACTGGCTGCGGTACTGCTGCACCACCAACACTGATGCAGTAGTCGAAAACTCTGGTGATGTCAATAAGTTCCCCAATGATCCTAACTCAGGGCAGTCACTCTTTTTGTCCAATGCTACGACTACTTGTCCCTCGGGCATTCTGCCAACCAGATACAGATTGCAACGATTGTACTCACGAATGGCTTCTATAGTCCCACGAGCATCTTTCACGATCCTCTCCTCAAATTTGATCGATCCATCTGTTGAGGATTTTTGCTTCACATCTGCAAGGAACTCTTCATCATCAGATTGAGCCTCGGGGTTAGTTTTGTCATTCATTTCTACCTTGAAACTTGTCCCCGAAACCTCAGGGTCTACTATGAATCGAACCACAATCAAACTAATGCCAGGGTGTTCAGCGATACGTACACCATAAGCAAGTGCTTCGCGATCATCATGGCCACCGAAGAACAAGGCAGTCACTGAGAAGTCGACGTTACTTGAAGATACATGAGAAGCTCCACCGAGACCACGGTCTACTAATATGCCAACTGAACATGGTGCATGCTGAAGAACTCTTCTGTTCACATGCCTAAGTTCGCCTCGGGTTGTTTCCAAATGACCATCGAGTCTCGGGTGCTTATGGAATGGGAGGATTATCATTGCAACCCTTTTTCTCTCTGCACTAGCGACTATGTCCTCGTGCATGCTGTTCATAGGAGAGATTGCAGTAGTTGGTCGAATAGACACCTTACTCAGATTTGAGAATGTATCAAAAGCTACAACAATTTGATTCGAGTCTTGCACCTGTTCGTTGTTCCAAAAGGGTAGTCCGTTCTTTTTAGCCTTGTGGACCATCAGAATTGCAGAGGATCTTTCTGAAAGCTCCATGAGGTGCATTGCATATACACGAAGCCCTTCCCTCTTCTCAATACCCCGAGAAACCTCAATGAGATTGAGCATTGCAGGAATGTTCCTAGAGCTGTGGAAGCAGGCCAAGATTCGGAGCTGTTTACTCGTGTTTTTCCTCTGTATAGTTCTGTGTTTGTATGCTGTCACAGCTAGTTTTGCTGGCTTATATACTGATATCACTATAGGTGTTGTGATGAACGTCGTGAAGAGAGCCATCAACACCATGATGGCAAATGTTTGATCATTAAGTACCTGTGAAACCGAACATCGGTCAAAAATCAATGTTACACAGCTAAAAGTAGTAAATCGAAAATTAAGTTTAATCAAGCTGAACTTACTCCTCTATCTTTGCCAATGTTGAGAACAATGAGCTCCACCAAACCTTTAGTGTTCATCAAGAAACCGAGAGTTACAGCCTCTTGGGTGGGCAATTTGCACAGTAGTGACACCACAATAGTGCCAACAATTTTCCCAAAACATGCCGTAACTATGACTAGAACAAGAAGACCCCATGATTGAGCCCCTTGAATGGTGGCTACGTTCGTTTTCAATCCACTAGACACAAAGTACAGAGGAAGGAATAGACCAGACACGAGATCCTCAACTTTTTCCACCAGAGCACCCGCGAAAGGCCCTTCCTTTGGGACGAGAACTCCAAGCACAAAAGCCCCAAACAATGCATGAATACCAATCATGTCAGTCACAAACGATGCAGCCAAAACAGCTGCAAGTGTAGCACAAACGTATTTTTCGTCCACTGGCTCACCCTCAGAACAACGTCTAGCCATCCATTTGAATATACGAGGAGCAATGAGTATGCAGAGTAGCACGAAACCAGTTCCACACAAAAGGACCCATAACGAGATAACAGGAGAACGACCAACACCTGAGAGGGCAATAGCTAGAGCGAGTAGAATCCATGCAGCCACATCATTGACAGCTGCAGCAGACATCGCCATTCGACCAACATCTGTTGTTAAAAGCTTGAGTTCAGCCAGGATACGAGCCAAAACGGGGAAGGCAGTGATAGAAAGAGCTACTCCCATGAAGATGAGAAAAGGGCCTTGGTTAACTCCTTGAGAAACAGTTGCCCGGAGAACAAAGGATGTCCCAATTCCTAATGCAAAAGGAACACTGATTCCTGCAAGAGCAATGCTTAGAGCTTTCTTTCCAGTCCGACGAAGGGACTTTGGATCTAGCTCCAGTCCAACAAGGAAAAGAAAAAAGAGGAGTCCAAAATTGGCTAAGGTGTCTAGCACTGTAAGGCTCTTCGGTGGAAATATAGCGTGCAGATACTTCTGGTTGCGTCCTAGAGCAGATGGACCTAGTAGAACCCCTCCCTAACAAAGTGAAATATCGGCTCAAATCAATTTCTTGCACTAACAAGTAGTACCAATGAACATTATAAATCATGTTCTTATGGTGCCATAACACAATATAATTGTGGTTCAAACATTCATCCATGATATCACAACTCATTAATACACGAAAACTCAACCAACATAAATGGTTTAGACTCACAACTAGTGTCATGCATCCAAGAAATTTCATCCCTAATACATTCCTCGTAAAATACTAAGTAAGTCCTTTGCATTCCCACAGTGAAACTCAAGTCAAGAAGCCACGAGAAAATACGAAAGATAGCATGACAAAGCGTTCTGAAAACAGGAACAATAACTACAACATAATAATACTATAATTGAAGTACAAGTAACAGAAATAATTAACTCCTTTGCGTTAATGGCAAATTACCAAGGGACCATGTGTTTTGAGTTAATATCTAACAAAAGTAACAAGAATACTGAACTTTCAAGATAACAATATAAATATATATAACACCAATCATTTTTCCCAACAATGTTTCCAAAAAGAGTGCAACTATATGCTTATTGGAGAAAATTGTAAAACATAAAGTCACAAATGTATAACTCAAGAAAAATCTGAAAACACCAACACATGGGATAACGTGGTGAAAATTAGAGTAAAACTTAAAAGAAAAAACTAGAGTTATCAAGTACTTGTGCTGGTGAAAATAATAAGTATCCACATTTTCAACAAAATACTGAATATATGTGTGTGTATGAGTATCTGGTAAAATAATCAAGGTACATCCAACTAAAAGTAAATTGGAGAAAATTGAAAAGAAAGATAAATAACAATCAAGAAAAGAAATCAAATACAAGTATTCGTAGCAGAGTTACTCGGTATCTATTATACTAATGAGAGGTACTAGTAAGTATTCGAGTGGCAAATATCGCATATAGTCAACGGATTTAACTGAACCCATCATTTAGTGGCAAATATAGTATATAGTCAACGAATTCATCTGAACCCATCATTTTTAACACAAAAGGAATAGCAAAAAAATAATACTTATTTCTTAAATAAAATTGAACCTATAACTTTCAAGTGTAATAAATTCAATAGTTAAACATAATATTCGAACCCATCAAATTTAAATCTCTAAGTCCGATGCTATAGTCAAGATACACAAAAATTGATCTGCATATCACTCGTCTGCATAAGCTAAACCAAACACTATAACAATAACAACATACTCAGTGTAATTTCACATAAAAAAAAGAATAGTAATAACAATAAAATAATACCATAATCGAATCAGAAAGATAGAATACTTACAACAATCTCAGCAATGACTCTAGGTTGTCTCAATGGCCTTAAAATATAAGCAAGAAGTCTAGTAAGCACAAGTACTAAACATATTTGAACAATAGCCAAAGGAAGTGCATAATCCAATGGATTATCCCCTTGAAAAACTCCATTAGAGGCTGCTTTCATTGGTGATGGACACTTCATACTTCCATTAGAAGCCATAGTAAAACAACCCCACTTGATCAAAACTCAAAAAGATTCAATCTTTATCTTCAATTTCTGCAAATTCTCAACATTTTCAAGAAAACAAAAAAACAGAGTCAAGATGAAAAAAAGGGATTTTCTTTAGCCCTTATATTGATAGGACTAATGAAATTCAATGCTGATTTGTATTTCAGTCACTAATTAGAGGGAAAGATTAATTTTTGCTAAAAAATTTTCACCTTCCAAAAAATTAAATTTTAAAAATATGTGCATGGAGAAAATTTATATTTATAGAATAGAGAGAACACCAGGTACATTTAATTTTTTTTTCTTTCCCAAGCAAGATATGTTTAATTAGTTTTAAATAACTTCAAAAAAAAAGATATGTAATTTAAAAATAAATATATTACTATGTGATAATTTAAGTTTTATATTTAAACTAAATAAATAATATTTACATAGTGAAGAAGAATTGTTCACCTTTTCTTTTAATTTATATCCTTATTTAGGCAAGTGAATGTGAATAATATTAAATAGGTACTTACTATTTAATTAAGGATAATTTACTAAAAATAATCTTTAGGGATGAGTGACTTTTTTAAGGAGTGTGTACAATCTAAAATAAGAAAATATTAGGTACTTCAAAATCTATAAAACAATTAAGATTGAAGACTTAATAAGAATAGAACAAATTAAGTTAATTATGATCTATTTTAATTTTTTTTTTCAATTCAAATACTCCTAAACAAGTTAACTTAATCATTTATTTATAAACTTAAATCATTTTAATCTATTTAAATTTATATATAACCCGCTCATTTAACACTCATACGTTAACGAGTTACATTAAAAACTTAATTTGGCTTGTAGTACATAAAATGTGGCAGACTCAACCCCCACCTCCAACAATTAACAAATGCTTCAAAAACCACCTTATTATACGTGTCTTTATTTTTTCATGCTTATTCATTTTCCTCAAACCTTGCCACCTAATTATTTGCATCATCATGATCTCTTTTTCATTTTATTACCTATTAATTTGAATTCACGTTAAATAGATTTAATAAAATAAAATATTCAAAATTTATAAATAAACTCCAATAATTATACGTATCATATCATTACGATAATAAAACAAAATTGAATTTTGAAATCGACTCTCTATGTATATGCATATGTTTATATGTATGAAAATAATAATATAAAATAAAAACGAGCGAGGGAGAGAAGAGAGAGACCTGAATAATTTTCGAATATTCAACAAGACTTGCACTATTGCTAGTATTTTTATGAGTTCTGAAGACGATAGAGTGAGGGAGAAAAGAGAAAGAATGGAACCAAACAAGAGAAGAGAAAAGAAGATAGGCTATTTATATGGTTATTTTGACTATTTATTTTTATTTGTTTATTTTAAATTTTACACGTCTTTTAAGAGACTAGTTTTAGAAACGTGCGTTGCACGTTTATCTCAAAATATTTTATATAAATTTTGTTTTATAAATGACATATTTTCTCCACTTCAAATTTATTGGTATTTACTAAAAAAATCATTGTTTTTACAATTGAAAGTTCATATATCATCCTAATAAAAAAAACGCAAATTCTTAATTATAAAATTGACTAAAAGTGCATAAATGGTTAATTCATGTACTAATATGATGATTTACTATTCAATATTTAGTTTATTAAATAGTTTATAACATTGAAATTTAATGTAGGAATAGAATTGTAATCTAACTTTTTCCTAACATATATACACACGATGATGTAATATTATATTCTTAGTTTACTTAATTAATTGTTAATTATGTTTTCTTTTTCTTTTGTATGTGAATGGTTCATAAGAAGTTGGTATTATTGAAATTGTTGAAAGACTAAAAGATTGCAATTTATTAAGCTCCTAAATCTTGTAACTCTTTATTTTACTACTTTTTGATAATTAAAATTCAAGTTTCATAATGATCTTTTTTGGCATAGACAAGATAAAGATAAAGAGTTAGACTCAACAATTTTAAGATTCAATATGGATAAAACTATCATTGCTACATGAAATTCCTTCATAATACTCTTCTCTCGAACTAATTAAAAAACAATTCATGAGGGTTATTTAAAAAACAATTTCACAAATGAACTGAAATCAAAATATTTATTTTGATTCCTACGTCACGAGAGTATTGAAATATTATTATTAGATAAAATGAAAGAAATTAGCGAAGTCATAATATTCTTGCAATTAACACAACTTTCAAATCTTCTTCAAATCAGAAACATCAAACATCTTAATAGAATAATACTCAAACGTAACTAACTAAATAAAAACAATAGGAAAAAAAAGAGGTATCAGCTTAAATCTTGAACAAACAGACACACCCTTTTCATTTATTCATGCCAATAACATTTTTAACTATATCTACCGGCCCTTGTATGAAACCCTTTAATTGACACATTAAAGATAAATAATGAAAAAGAAGAAGAGGACATGTGGTATTGAAACTCCAGAAGAAAATCTCAATGAATTTACCATGCTTCACTAAAGTGACTATTTATAAAATTCTATAACTATAGTTGGAAGTTGAAAAGACCTTACAAACATTGAATTAATTTAGTAAGATGAAAAGTTATTTTAAAATATTGAAAATGCTGAAATAAATGACAATTGCAAGCATATTAATTCACCTCTTTGTATACCCAAATACTTAATTGATTTTTATTAAAATTTAAATATGCCATGTATGTGTACATTATGGTGTATATGATGATTTTCTTCATTAATGATAGAATATTTAATTAATATTTTTATAATAATTTTATTTAGTGTAGGATAAAATGGTAATTCAACTTTTAACTTTTTTTGTTCCCTCTTATAATAATATATGATAATAATTATTATGAATACTTTATAAGTACTATATTTATATTAACTAATGACTAGTTTTAGGTGTTAAAGAAATAATTTAGGAAATACGTAATTAATGTTAAGAACAAAATAGAAAAAAGTCATTATGTTTTTTATGTATTAAATATATATGTTTTTAATATAATGAACCATTAAAAGTGAACATAATAGAGTAGAATAATATATGTGGCTATTTAAACTTTAAGTGTCGCTAGGAAAAAAATCCCATCTACTTGAATTATTTAGTAAAATTAATGATTTTAAGAGTATATGTTTATAATAATTCTCTAGATCTATTGAATTGGTAAGGAATTTTAAATCTATCACTAAGTGAAAGAAAGTAAATAAATGTCTGAATAAGGTAAGATATTATTGTTATTATTTTTATAAAGAAAAAGTTAAGATATTACCACAAATATTTATTGTTTCTATGTAATTAACCATGACAAGAGAGAATTTCAAAATGCATTAAAGTTCTTTTTAATATTGAAACGCAATAATAAAATTATCTCTACATAATTTATAGATAATATGAATTAAAATTGTGGAGTCAATTGTTAATATGTATATTATATTTTTTGAGATGCGATTCTCTATTCTAAATTCTACGTAAATACGAAATATAATTAAAAAAAAAGTCGTTTAATGGCTGGCAAATGTTAGAAAAAGAAGCAAGCTGCATGTTTTTGCCAGTCAATTTCAAGAGCACGTGCAGTACTTACTAGGCTATTAAATTATTTTTTAAAAAAAAATAATAACTCAAGAGGCTAAAAATTAAAGTTCACATTATGTCTGTGGACAATAATAGATTAAATTAAATAATGTAATTGCCTTTAATTAACCATTTCATTAACAATATTTTACGTGATAAGAAATGTAAATTAGATCAACTTAATGTTTGATTGACATTCATTATCTGTTCTTTTTATCAAGCCTTATGCGAGTTTTATTTTTGAAAAGACCTCACATCATTATCGACACCATAAATAATATCGTTATAATTTTTTCTTTTTAATTATTAATATAAAATTTTATTCAGACATTCGAAAAATAATTAGGGCTAAGTATTAATTAGTACATTATTTTCCATGGTCAAGCCTTCAATTAAAAGTTATATATACATGTGATTTTCCAGAAGGAAAGTCCTCAAAAAGTGGGATAAAATTAAAAGACATCTTTTTGTTCACAATGTACCCTAAACATCAATTATTGAAATAAAAAGAATTTATATAGCTTAGGAATTCGATTTTCTTTTTTGCATATGAACTTTTTTTTAATTAGCCAATGAAAATGTGGATCGCCAAATTCGTACAAATTAATTATCAACTCAATCTAGTTTAATTTATATTACTTAGCTTATCTGAAAGTTAATTAATATGTAATTAAATATCTTTAACAATATTCTTTTTATGTATATTATATATAATTATAATAAAATTTAATTAATTCATCCTACTTTTTATCAAATATAAACTTGTAATTTCATGTGCATGTATCTTTCTGCAATTAAGTATGAGGTGATATATATATAAAATAAAGTGATTTATAGAGCATGTAAATAGATAGGCTTGTGAGTCTTTTTATTTGTTTCTATTTTATTTTATTTTATTTTTTGTCATCAATTGCTTGTAGAGTATAGTTATAATTAATTAATCATGTGACTACAACCATACATATATTACCTTTTGACTTTCCAGTTGTTGCTCAAATTTTCATCTACCAAGTTGTATTAGTAAATTAAATTATAGAAATTCATGTGTGAGTTGACCATATTTCAAAATAGGGTGAAAAGTGCAAATGACATCTATATGTTGCTTGGCCCAAAGCTCTATTGGGTCCAATTGACTCTATCAATTAGGCCCATGCTCGAAATTTTATTAAAACTATTGCTTCTCGGGATAATTGTATAAAATAACAAATTAATAATATAAAATAAATATAGTAGCTATCGTTTGATTTATTTGTGTTTCATAGCAAATTGTTTGTTAGTCTGTATCTCCCTCATATTCTCGCTCGCCACTCTCCATCTCTCGCTCGCCTCTCTCGCTTTATACAATAGAATTGTATAAATTGTGTTTCTAATTGTATAAAGCGAGGGAAAATTGTATATACACATGCAAATACATATATTTTTGTCCTATACACTTATTATTACATAATAAAAGTACTCGCCTGCTCAAGTCTCTTTTGCCTTTCTCTCTTTCTCGTTTTGTACAAATTCAAATTGTATATAATTTCTCTTTTTCTCGTTTTATTCAATTCGATTCAATTGTATATTCCCTGCCCAAGTCTCATTTGCCTTTCTCTGTTTCTCATTTTATACAAATTCAAATTGTATATAATCGTCCTATACACTTATAATTATACAATTCATTTTATACACTTTGTGTTATACACTTTCTTTTATATAATTCTCTGCCCAAGTCTCTTTCTCTTTCTCATTTTATACAATTCGCTTCAATTGTATATGTATAACGAATTATACATATATATGTTTGCTATAGAGCGCAATTATGCAAACTTTGATGTAACATACAAATATAAATTTTATATTTGTTATATGTGAAAGTTGTCCTTGTTTCTTTTAGAAGAACGAAAAAGCAATAAAAGTTTATACTTCAGTCGGTTTTAATTTGCTTGTTTTGTTTAATCTTGACATGGAAAAGTTTTAATAAAAATAAGGAAGATTACGTTAAACAAAAGAAAAAATATATATTTTTTTGATACGATAAAAATTGATACGTAAAAATAAAAGTTCATTTTTTAAAAATACTGAACACGTAAAAGTGAACAATCAATATATTATTTATTGTTTCTTTTCCTCTTTTAGGTGGTATAATGTAATTGGTTACACATGTTGAAACCAGAAGAAATTAAGTTTGAGCCATCAATGGTGGCTCTCCAATTTTTTCCATTAATTATACTAAAATACTAAACACATTTTTTTTTTGTCTGCATTTGATTTCTACCGTTGCTTTTGGTCTATGCTATTCTAATTATATATATATTTTTATGTATTTATGCACCTAATAAAAAAGCAAAAGCAAAAGTAAAGTACCTTAAATGAATAATATTATTCATCTAACCACCCCATTGAATTAATAATAATAGTAATTAAGGGTGTTATTAACTTAATTCCTTCACGTAATCACCAAAGATTTAATACTTGTTTTAATTAGTTTATAGTTAATTAATAAATCCTTCTTAAAGCAAATTAATAAATAAGAAAATAGTTGAGTTAGACATTTCTATTTGTGTGTGGGGAGAAGATTCCAACTTGTTTCTTTCTTTGAAAAAGGAAATAATTATATCGGAGAAGAACAATAAAATATATCGATCAAAGTCCTTCACACAATAAAATATCAAATAGTACAAAATCTAGATCGTTAATTATTATGCGTCGATTGATAATCTAATACTAAAAATGCCCCAAACATTATTTTGGAGCAAACTAAATTTGATGTGTTACTAAGAATTTTTTTTCTAATTAGGGATTGTTTGGTTAGGAGAATTGGAAAATTGATGTTGATATAACTTTAATCATTAATTACTTTGTTGCTACCTTAACTTGTGTATTTGTGCACTTAATATTTTATAAATTTGTTAGTTTGTTATTTCCTCTATCCGGTATTGTTTGTCATGGTTTCTATTTTTAGAGTCAAACTATAAAAACTTTGACTAACATTTTAAGATGCATTTTTTTATCATATTAATATGAAAAAATTATAATTTATAGTACTTTTCATATAGTTTTAGAATATCTATTTTTTTGTTTAAAATATCGAATTAATGTGATCTAATTTACCTTTGAGAATTAGTCAAATTGATTTTCGATAAACGCAAAATGACAAACATTTCTGGACGAAGGGAGTTGAATATTATTCTAGTATATGTACTATATTGCTATATAAAATATAGACATGCAAGTTTGAAAGATTTAATTAAGATTCATAATTTTCCTTAATAAGGATTAATGTTTAATTACATTTGGTTATAACTTATATCAAATCGTTTTCTTTTTTTTGTTATAAAAATTTCTAAATTCAGCCACACATGCAAACCTTTATAACAAATCAAAAAACTTTGAAACATCAATTTTATATTTACCAAATAACATCATAATTCTGTTTTAATATAAGTGTTATTTAAAAATAAAAATTTTCATAAAAATTCAAGATTAAAAAGGTAGTAGTATGTTTTTTTTTATCTAAGGAAATAAATAGGATAGTTTAATAAACTATGCATTGTATTTATTAATTTTTTAATTAACTTAATTTTTATTTAAGATGATACTCTAAATATTTTGAGATGGAGTGAGTATTAAGCTACTATTCTACTTTTGAGCTCAGCCTTTCATTACACTAATTACTAAAAGGAGTTGTAATATTTTTTAATTTTTTCTCAAGTCTTTTTAGAGAACTAGTTTCTGACAACGTGCGTTGCACGTTTAATTTTTACTATTGTTATATAATTTAAAAAAATTGTGCTATCAAATAGAAAATGTTTAAATCAACAATATTAAATTTTACCAATCATATTTCATGTATCAACAAAAATAAATAAAAACGAATTACGCATCTGGCTTCAAGCAAAAAGTATGTGAAATTAATTAATATAATATAGTCTTCTTTAACTTTGTATAAGTCTTTTTATGATCTAAATATCAGTGATAACCTTTTATAGCCATAAATGAATATTAAAAATACATGCTCACTTATTGATAAGATTGCCTATTTTATTTTAATGAGAAACGATAGAGTGAAATATTTACATTATTTAAGTAAGGTTCTAAAATTAAAAGACAGTGCTATCAAAATTATACAAGATTAAAAGCAATTACATTTAAAATATAAAACTGACAAATATATAAGTTAAACACTGAACTTCATACATACATCTATTTCAAAAGCTCATAATAATAGCTACAAGAATACAACACCACAATGAGTTTATTAGAAATGCAAAAGAAATTAGAAACAACAATAATCTTCGTGATGGAGAATATATATCGAAAGAGATATGAGGACTTACCGACTTAGGCATGTCTAAAAAGAAGTCTTCAAGTTCTTCTCCCCACCTCATGTATTCTATTTTTTCATGGCTTTTTTGCCTATCATAGATGAAATAGTTTTTTAATTATAAGTTGAATGCCAATTTCTTTTATTTTTCAATGGTTATCACCTAGTTCTTAAATAGTAGTAAAAATTTCTGTTTAAATTCTATATTTTTCAGTTCTAAATAATAGTCTTTAATATATAGATAGATGGAAAGATGAAAAATACAAATCGTAGTTAAACTTAATAAGAGAATTAACATTACCACTAATAATTATTGCTTTGAACTTGGAATCTAGTCTATTTTGAATGAATAATTAAAAAGATGAAAAACACAAATCATTGTAATTAGTAATAAATGAGGTAATCACAAGTCATCTTAATAATTTATTACTAATTCATCATATATAGTAACACACTTTTAATATCTTAGTAATAATAAATCAAATAAATAAAATCAGTGGCATTAATCGAATAAATGGAGGGCACTCTTTTCATATGTCATTAATTATTCTGGGATAAACATGTACAATTAAAATATATCTTTTCACATTCCAAACATTTAATTATTTATTTATATTTTAATTAAGAATTAATTTAAGGAAATGCAAAAGTCATCTACATTTTTATTAAAATGATACAATTTAATATTTAAACTAAATAATTAAATGCTTTTATAACATTTTAATTTATAGTAAGGGTAAAATTGTAATTCACTTTTAACTTTTTTTGTTCCCTCTTATAATAATATATGATTAACAAAGGCATTAATGTCAGCACTACTGTTGCTTTAGTGGTAATTAAATTGAAATCATATATGTATTTCATAATATAATTTCTAAAAACCCGACGGATTAAAATTATAATTCATCTTTTAATTCATTTTACTTGGTAACTTTTAGTCGTACAATTCAATAATTTTTCATTTATTATTTCACTTACATTTTAATCCGCTTAAATTTAATCGAGACTCATTTATTTGACATTATCAATAATGTATGTGTGGAAAAGTCGAACTTTTGGCGGTTGTTATAATTCTATAATAGTATATTATGAGTGAAAATCATTATGCCAAAGAAAAATTATTGTTATAGTAGACATTTCAACAACAAAAACTATATTTGAAACGTAATTATAAATGATATTAATAAAAATGACCAAAGTCATAAATCTTTATCATCTTGCATTATACAATCTAACATTCAACAATGAACAACTAATGACTTTAATTTGTTCCTTTTTTCATTTAATTTCATAAGTGGAATATGTAAAAATTAATATATCGTAAATATGTACAATGTAAAGAGACTGTTTTTAAATAGACCCTCGGCTCATTTAAAAACAGTACAAAGCAATTTGGAAAGAAAGAAAAAATAGGTGTAAGGAACCGAGAGAAAATGCTAAAGAAAGCGTGACACACATACGTACTAAAATAAAATATTCACTATTATAAAATAATAGAATAATCGAATCGAATTGCAAAGCAATTCTATGACTACTAGTATGAATGACTGAGCTAGTGCACAAGATAGTGGTTTGACAAAATAAAATAATTACCATAAGATTGAACACATGAATCATGATTGTTATTAATTAAATGTACTTTTCTATGATGATGAAGACACTATAAAAGACCAAAAGTTTGTTTTCCTGCATTATTTTCCATAATGTCATAAAGTGGAACAAGCAACAAGAATTTTCCTAGGTGACTATAATTATAACATATTTACAATTTTATATTTTGAATAATCTGCTCCATACATTTGCTTGTCGAACTATTATATTGATTATGTCAAAACATAAACTTTAGACACGTCAAAAGCGCGATACACTTAAAAAGTAAATATAGAAAACAGATAAGTGAGATACATTAATGAAAATATATACAAGCAAAATTAGTAATATTGTGCAGCTATTACAATTTACATAATAAGACTAATGCAGAAGGGAATGCCAAATTATATATATTGTTACAAGTTTCCTTGTTTGGCAATTCCCTCTAATCTAATATGATAATATTATTATTTTTTATGCAAATGTATAGTACTTGTGAATTTTAGTTAGATTCATTTCCATCTGATGTCTCACCATCCTCCAAAGAATTCAAGGCGTCTTGTGATAACTGGCTGCGATACTGCTGCACCACCAGAAGAGAGGCTGTTGTTGAGAATTCAGACGATGTTAACAAGTTTCCGATAGGTCCTAATTCTGGACATTCACTGTTTTTGTTCAAAGATGCAACAACTTGTCCTTCAGGCATTCTTCCAACAAGGAATAAATTGCATTTGTTATATGATTTTGTTGCTTCAATAAGTTCTGTTGAATCTTTAACTGTCTTCTCTTCATATTTGATGGATCCGTCTGTTGAGATACTCTCTTTCAACTTGGAAATAACAACTTCGTCTTCAGGTTGAACCTCAGGATTGGAGTTGTGGCTCATCTTTAGCTTCACACTGCCTCCAGCAAGCGCAGGGTCAACAGAAAAGCGTACCACAACTAGTGTAATACCAGGGTGCTCAGCCATGCGCATACCATAAGAAAGTGCTTCACGGTCATCATGGCCTCCGAAGAACAGGATAGTAATTGTAAAGTCAACATTGCTAGCTGCTACATGAGATGCTCCACCAAGACCTCTGTCTACTAATATGCCAACTGAACATGGTGCTTGCTGCAGAACTTTGCGGTTCACATGCCTTAGATCAGTTCTGGTGGTTTCAAAGTGTCCATCGAGTCTCTGGTGCTTGTGGAATGGGAGGATTATCATGGCAACCCTCTTGTTCTCAGCACTTGTGATGATGTCCTCGTGCATGCTGTTCATGGGAGAGATTGCTGTGGTTGGTCGAATGGATACTTTGCTAAGGTGCTCAAATGTCTCGAAAGCAACCACTACTTGGTTAGAATCAGAAACCTCCCCTTTATTCCAGAAGGGCAGCCCGTTCCTTTTAACCTTGTGGACCATCAAGATTGCTGATGACCTTTCAGAAAGCTCCATAAGATGCATGGCATAGACACGAAGTCCTTCCTTTTTAGCAGTTCCACGTGAAACTTCAATGAGATTGATCAGCGTGGGAATGTTTCTTGTGCTGTAGAAACAGGACAAGATTCGGACTTGTTTGCTCGTGTCTTTCCTCTCAATGGTTCTATGCTTGTATTTAGTCACAGCTAGTTTAGCTGGCCTGTATACTGATATCACAATAGGAGTTGTGATGAATGTAGTGAAGAGAGCCATCAACACCATGATGGCGAATGTTTGATCATTCAGTACCTGCAAAAAGATCAGTCAAAACCATGTAAGCTTAGAAATTTAAATAAACTCGATAATCAACAAATTAGATGTGAAAGTGAAGATACCCCTCTGTCTTTGCCAATATTTAGAACAATGAGCTCGACTAAACCTTTAGTGTTCATCAAGAAGCCAAGAGTCAGAGCCTCTTGTACAGGCATCTTGCAAAGGAGTGAGACCACAATCGTGCCAACGATCTTCCCAAAGCATGATGTAAATATAACAAGAGCAAGAAGACCCCATGATTGAGCCCCCTGAATAGTTGCGACATTTGTTTTCAGTCCACTGGAGACGAAGTAGAGTGGAAGGAATAAACCGGATACAAGGTCCTCAACTTTTTCCACTAGTGCGCCTGCGAATGGTCCTTCCTTTGGTACAAGAACTCCAAGCACAAAAGCCCCAAATAGAGCATGAATACCAATACTGTCAGTGACAAATCCTGCAGCCAAAACTGCTGCCAATGTACCACACACATATATCTCATCTACATGCTCCCCATCCGAACAACGTTTAGCCATCCAGGTGAATATAGGAGGACCAATGAGTATGCAGAGTAGCACAAAACCAGCCCCGGACAAAAGGACCCAAAGCGAAATAAAGGGTGAACTACCATTACCTGAGAGGGCAATGGCAAGAGCAAGTAAAATCCATGCAGCCACATCATTGACTGCTGCAGCAGACATGGCCATTCGACCAACATCTGTTGTTAAAAGTTTCAGTTCAGCTAGAATACGAGCCAATACAGGAAAGGCAGTGATAGAGAGGGCCACTCCCATAAACACCAAAAAAGGGCCTTGATTAACCCCTTGTGATATAGTTGCTCTCAGAGCAAAGGATGTTCCTATTCCTAATACAAAGGGGACACTGATTCCAGCAATGGCAATACATAGAGCTTTCTTTCCAGTCCGACGGAGAGACTTTGGGTCCAACTCCAGCCCAACCAGGAAAAGAAAGAAAAGAAGGCCAAAGTTGGCTAAAGTATCCAACACTGTCAGGCTCTTTGGTGGAAATATTGTGTGCAGATACTTCTCACTGCGGCCTAGAGCAGATGGACCAAGTAAAATTCCTCCCTGCCAAAACAAAAATCCAATGTCACCTCTTGCTCGCGCCAGGGCTAAGTTATTGGTAGGTACTTCTGTGGAGCAATAAATCATGCGCGTAGAAATATGCAAAAGAAATCGAATTTACAACCACAAACCTACCTTCAACCACAAACTGTTCAGAGCACAACAAATTGAATTGCTGAATTAGACTTAAAAGTACCAAACTTAACACATATCATCCTATTCAAAAGTATTTCCATGCACATAGAGCCAAATGTAAGTGCGTTCATTAATGAAAGAAATCCAAAAGCAAGAAACACTCACAATAATCTCAGCAACAACACGCGGTTGTCTCAATGGACGAAGAATATAGGCAAGGACTCGGGTGAGTACAAGTACTAAACATATCTGCACAATGGCAAGAGGAAGTGCATAATCTAACGGATCATCCCCTTGGAATACTCCATTAGATGTAGCCTTCATGGGCTTTGGACAAGTCAGGGGTGCTGCAGGTGTAGCCATGTTGGCTTTAGTCCTTATATAAAACAACTCCAAATCAACAAGAAACAGCCAAAACCTTCAAAAACCTGCATTTCATGATCATGTCCAAAACCAATCAGACTATCTCGAATTACTTTATACACAACATATCCGCGTGACAAACAAATTATAAAATAAGAACTCTAAGTCATAATCCCTTAAGGCCATAGATTTACAAAACATCCCATGTGACAAAGTAACTCTAAATTATCCATAGTGCTCGCACATACACACTATCCTCCCCAGACCTCAACACGAGGAGCACGTACCTCATATGCAATTGAAATCAATACTTAAAAAAAGGGGTTGGTGAAACATATTACTACACGTCCCACGCAACTACAAAAACATATACTAACATCAAATACAGGGGACCCAAAGCATCAAGCTAAAGCAACAAATTTTAAATAAACAACTTTGAGAAGAACCACAAATTGTGGTAATCACATAATGCTTGAAAAAGGAACAATGAAACAATGACATCTACTTTATTCTATTTAAGGAATCTGGAAATAGAGCCCTAGCCATTTATAAATCCTCAAAACTCAAAACATATATATTTTTTTTTATGAAAAGTGCACACACTATTAATTTCCTAAGACTAAATTTTCGTCATGCCGTAATCAGCAATGAACTTTTTAGTGTAAAATGAAATCATTCATCAAATTAACTAGTAATAGAAAATAAAACAACGTAACTTCTCATATGTTCGAGCCTTGATGGACAGAGTTACACGTATCCTAGGCGCTAACACCCCATGCAACTTTTGTTCAAATCCATAAGAAATTAATGCTAGCAAAAACTATATGAGAAAGAAAACAAAACTCCATAAATGAACCACCTAGATCACCATGAAAACTCATTTGACATGTAGCCAAATGCTGATATCACAAAAACTACATAAAAAAAGTACCAAAAAACTTTACAATAAAACAGTAAAATACAACCCTCTCTACCATAATCACTAGTCTGTTTATAATCGCGACTGTTGTCATAGTCAATGAAAATTTTAAAAAATTCATTTCCAAAATCTGCACAACTGCAGTCTAAAACGTGTTATTTCCTTCTATTTCCACGAAACTCTGCCAACTTTAATATTTTTTAAAAATTACACAAAATATCCAAAAATCATCACCAACCACCCTACTACAATTCTTCCAAAAATCGAATTAAAAAAAACAACAAAAAAACTTGGACATATTCAATTTACACAAAAGATTTTCGAGTCAAAATTTCCACTAAAAGTTACATAATATTAAAGAACTAAACACACGCCAAAAAAAACAAAGCAAATAGAATTTCACGTTATTATATATAAAATATAAATATTAAATAATTTTAATTAATTATAAATAGTATAATTTTCCACACTTAATATCATAATGCAAATTTTTTCCTCTCTGACATTTCATCAGTCAACATGCACTCAATCTGTCAAAATTTCGTTCAGACTTATTCAGGCCCATTTCGTTATTTCTTCATATTTTTTCAAATGAGTTTAAAAAAATGGTTTATGTATGCATACCTAAATTTTCAAGAGAAATGGTACACAAATAGAGAGAATCTGAATCTTGAAAACTTGGAGAAGTTTATAATAAGATAAAAAAAAAAAAGTGGGATAAAAGAGATAGTTATAGAGAGAAAAAATGGTGTTCAATTGAATCAATTTTTTCTCTGAAAATTTTGTTAGGAAGGAATAAGAAATTTATAAGTGAAATATTTTTGGAAAATGTGAAGAAGAAACAGAAAAATCGGGAGACGAACGAAACAGAAAAATATGGAAAAAAAAATTAAAAAAAATTGACAGTTCCAAAGAGTGAGGAAAAAGGGCAACGAGAGAAAGAGAAAGAGAAGAGGCCCATACATGGAGTTTTCGGTTCTCCGTATTTGTAGAGTTTGAAATTTTTTTTTTGTTCCGGTTATACCCTTGGATGGATTGGTTATTTACAAGAATTAAAAAATATTTCGGAGAAAAAAATGGGGTTCTTTTAAATTCGCGTTTGGTCATAGATTTTTAGATTTTTTTTTTTTTTAGAATTTATTTGAGTTTTAGTTGAAGATTTGACTACACTTTTTGCTAATAATACTTATTTTTGTTTTGATTTATGTGTAACTCTCTCTGTTTTACAAAGAATCACCTATTTTGATTTGGCACGGAGTTTAAGAGTATAAAGAAGACTATTGAATCTTGTGGTCCTAAATTAAAGTTAGGTCAAATGTACAAAATTGTCTTTGATCTTGTGGTTTTAAACGTGGAAAATTGTTACCCAAAAAGGAAAGAGGTCATTTTTTTTAAATATACTAAAAAGAAAAGAAGGTCATTCTTTTTTAAATAGAAAGAATACTTTTTTTCATATATCTTTTAAAATTTCCATTAATTTGATATTTACTTTACGTAGAACTCTCATTATTCCCATTTTCAAAAGGTTGAATCAAAATTGTCTCACATTTCAAATTTCTCTGCTTGAAAATATTGATTGAACTAGAAATTTTTGTCCGAATTTTGATCAGAAAATTAAAAAATTATAGTTTTTTCTATTTAAAAATAAATTAATCTTTTTTTTCATTTTTAATTGAAATATATTGAAATTAAAAGAATAATATATTCAAAAAGATAGAAATACCAATTTTATGGTTTTTCCATATAAATTTTAGATTCTGTATATATCTTGCATGCTATTTCATATATATAATGTCTCCAAATCTTTAGAGAAAATACAAACTACTATTTTCCTTTTAATATATAGTCATCCTTTTTAAGTGTTTTGACAAATTATATTGGAGTTGCAAAGTGATCATTTTCTAAACTAATTTAAACGTTGGAATTATAACAGTCCACTTTGTTGCACATGAAAGCTAAGTCAATTAGAACTTTGCATTATTAGAGGATCTTCAAATTAATGTAGTAATGCTAGTGAAACATTATTTAATATTTTTTCTATCTCAAAAATATTTGTTATATAGTTTTTTAAAATAAAAATATAGTTGAACTATATATATATTTTATATTTTAAGATATATTTATTACAATCATATTAACTTGAGAAAAATTACAATTTATAATTCTTTTAAGTTTTTTTAACTTAATGAGTACTTTGCTCCATTTCTTAAAACATCAATTAAATTTAAATTATGCATGGTGATTATTAAAAGGAACGTTTTTAATATAATTTTATCTATTTATTATTTAAATTTGATATTTTAATTAAGAATGAAGCATCATAATCATTTTACTAGCATTATGTTGATTATTTCATATTAATTGATCCATGTCGATTTGAAGTTTTGAACATTCTTTTTTAAAAAAATAATTAGAAGTGTATTTTATTAAATTAACCTTATTGATAGTGTTTTGGAACACTAAATTTAGCTATACTACTTTACATAGTTATTTAATACTAAAAATAATATGAAAAAACCAACTCTTTTAAGTAACTTGTTAAAATGTACAAATAAAATGAAATTTTGTGAGTTTAAATCTAATATTTGTGTCAATTGTGAACAAGCACTTGTACTTATGTTTAATTTATATCAAAAAATATTAAATTAAGATCGAATTCATTAACAACAGTTATATTCATAGTAATTTTTGCTATTATAATTTTACGCATATATTCGATTGTAGTAAGTTCATAAGGACATTAATAACCTTTAACTCATAATGATAAAATTATGTCTTTTTCATCAATATTGTTTTGATACACTTTACATCTATGGAAATATTTTTTGTTGTAGTAAGTTACAGGTCCAAGTCAAAATGTGAAAGCAATCACCTAATAATTTTAGGGGCCATGTGCATTTTTGCTCATATTTTATGTTAGTTTTTTAGTTTATGTCCTTGTAATAAACAATTTTTTTATTAAATATAAATTTATATTCTCATATCGTTATATTTTATAAGTCATACTAGGATTTTTGTTCATAGTTATGCCTTTAATTCATCTCCTCGTAATAAATAATTTTTTTACTAAATATAAATTTATATTCTCATATACTATATCGTTAGATTTTACATGTGCATTTTTTCTCAGATTTTATGTTAGTTTTTTAATTTATGCCCTTGTAATAAATAATTTCTTTTACTAGATATAAATTTATATTTTCGTATCGTTATATTTTACTAATGATACTAGGGGCCATGTGCATTATTGCTCATATTTTATGTTAGTTCTTTAATTTATGTCCTTATAATAGATAAAAAAAGTTTACTAGATATACATTTATATTCTCATATAGTTATATTTCACATGTCACACTCAAGTATCAAAGAATTTTAGTTGACATAAATTCGATTTCTATAGATAAAAAATTTAGAGAAGGAAACGTACAATTTTATGTTAATAATCTATTATACACCTTTTTCGAGATATATTCAATTTAATAGAGCTCTATATTAAAAAAAATCATTATTTTTTATTGAAAAATATTCAATAAGTTATTTTTCTAAATATTTTGAGGAAATCAATGAAAAAAAGAAAAAGCAATTTTAGTGAAAAGTTATTTTTCCTCCGTGCATTATTTCGATGATTTGGTTCGGTGAAAAAACCATACTTTATAACACAATTTTTTCATTGATTAACGATGAGAACAACTTTTGTTTGTAATACAAATTTATAGTACTATATTAATATCTTTGTAACAAATATAATAATTCCAAAGTGTAGCTATCACGAGTAATCTTAACAACTATACACTAACAAGGGACAAGGGTTGTGATAGAGCGATAAGTATTCATTCATCCTTAATCAAGAGATTTCGGATTCAAGTCTCCTTTATACGAAATTTCCTCTGTTAGGGAGCGTTTTACTCTCAACGTGAACTTCTCGGCGTGAATTCAAATTCAGTCGAGCTTCAATGTAGGTACTGAAAATAAAATACCAAAATCTTAACAACCATTCCAATTACCATAAATAGACTCCCCTTCAATAGATATAAAATTCCTATGTCTTAATAATTTTAGTGTGAAATTCCGTTTTATCTTGGATATTTTAATTGTATATCTTATTTACCTATTTTCATGATATTTTTTCCATTTCAAGAAATAAAAACTTAAATGCAATCTTTCTATTTTAACCATCTTTTTTATAATTAAATACCCTTTATTATTTCTATTAATGAGAGAATATAGTAATGGTGTTTCAAAAATGTCGCAACACAAACAATTGCCCCCACCCCACCCCCCAAAAAAAAAATAAAGTCTAACATTGTATAAGAAAATATTTTTCAAGTGCTATATTTGCACGACTTTAAAATTGGAACAAATTTTAAATAATAACCTAAAAATGAAATTTACATAATCAGCCTAAAAGTTCCCTAAACATCAAATGGGCTAGTTGAAAGAGAAAATTTCAGAAATAGCAAAAATAATAGATATAATAAGGTCGTATAATTATGGTTTTAATAATTGCTCTTCATAGTTATAGTTCTCTTTTGCTATGGAGTTTGCGGTTAGTATATGCCTTCGTCATTTGTATATTTCACTTGCAAATATACATGCATAGTAAGTATATACAAATGGAGGTTGAGGTTTGTATAATTCACTTGCAAATATACAAACAAGGTTATATACTTGCAAATATACAAACAAGGTAAGTATATACAAATCATGTATTTATACTTTTACGATTTTTCTAGAACTCTGTTTGTATATTTCACTTGACAATATACAAATAAGATAATCTATTATGAATTTTTCATAAATTGTATATATTAATACAATCAGGAATCGAATAATACAAATTCAAAATTTATACAATTAAGAAATTAAATTATATAAATTCGAGATTTATACAACTGATAAATCAAATATCAAAATTTCAGGAAACTATAGATAGTAATTAAAAATAATCAAAACTATAGCTATATCACATAATATACTCTAGATGTTTTTCATTTCCCCTAATATCATTTCTACTTTTATAGCTTATAAAATTGTTTCTTTATGAAATATCCAACAGGTCTAAAGCCCATCAGTACCCATCTTTAGTAAGTCCAGTCCACATGATTGGGCCTAGCAAATAAGGACTTCTTCGTTCTTTATCTAAGTAATTGCGAGTAAATTTTAGGTTTAGCAAACATAAAAATTATATTTGTATGTCATAGTTATAGTTTCTGTTTATATAGTTGAGTTTTATAGTAAATTTTATATTTTCTATGATTATTAATCTGTATATTTCGGTATAAATATTACATAAAAAGAATATGTATATGGGTCCTGCATTTGTATATTTCAATATACAAATGAATCCTGCATTCTTATATTTCGGTATACAAATGGGTCTTGTATTTGTATATTTCAGTTTATTTGTATATTTCGATATATAGATGGATGCTGAATTTGAATATTTTGATATACAAATGGGTCTTGCATTTGTATATTTTGGTCTATTTATATATTTCTGTATACAAATGGATCATGCATTTGTATATTTTGGTATACAATTGGGTCCTGCATTTGTATATTTCCGTATACAAATGGGATGACAAAAAAATAAAATGTTTGTTGAGAATTACAAAAAAAACAAACAAAAGCTATAACTATAACATTTAGTTTAAATCAATAATTTGCTATTTTGTACAATTTTTCCAATAATTTTTCATGCCTTAAAGAATCAATTCTTTATTATTTCAATAATCCTATTGCTGATCATCAACTATAATATCAATTTGCACACGCTAAATAAACTCAAAGATATATAATTAGGATCTTAACATGGTGACACAAACTTCGATTTGAAAATTCACACAATTTTTTTTACAAAATACCTCTTATTAGGAGTTCTCATACATTATATATATAACTTCATTTTTTCTTACAACTTTCGAGAAAAGAAAGGTTATATATTAGCTATTTCGATAGTTGGAGGACATCTTTTGATCAGATAACTCATTAACAACAAGAATATTTATGAACAGAATACGTAACAAAAGGTAAAAATCAATCTATTCGGAATAATATTAGAAGTTATATTAATAATTAAAAGAAAGCATTATGAACAATTATGCCTTCATACCCTACAACCTTGACTTGGTTGAGATAGCAGGACATTCCATGGGGCCACCATATTCAAACCTTAATCAATGCTAATTATTACATATAGTTAATTAATAATTAAGTACTCTTCTTTAATCAATGCTTTAGTTTTTTTCTTTTAATTTCTTTTTTTTTTTGAATAATAAAAATGGATTTCAATGAGAAGAAGACACATCTATAATTTTCTGTGCCTTTTGTTTGGCATGCTTCCTACATATTTCTTGGTATTATAAAACATAAGTGCGGTGTTATATTCTTGTTCGTTCTTACTTGTTATGTTTTATTTTATGATATAATTGATTTGACTTATTTTTATAAAAAAATTGATCAATTTAAATAGTTTAAGTTTACAATTTTAATATTAGAAAATTATATAAAAAATATGATGATTCGTGTATATTGGTTTTAGGAATTTCATCGAGATTTGATATTCTTGTTTTTGTTAAAAGACGAGAATATATATACTTGTAATGTGAAAAAACTCTTTTGATATAATTTATGCTAATCATAATTTAATCAGTAATTTTGTCACATACTACTAATTACTATGTTGTAAGGTTTGGCATATTAGAGTAATTATTTAAGGAATAAGTATTACGATAAAAATAAATATTTTGGGTATCATTGGTAAAATAGTTTGGATATAATAATTGAAATAATTAGTAAAAGATATTACGAGAGAATTTGTTTATAATCCTATCTTTTGAGTTAATAATAATATTACTAATCCTTTCTTTTGAGATAATAATAATAAATTCTACGCCTTAGCCCTTTTCTTTCTATTTTCGGCTATTTTTTCACTCTCTGTCCATTATTAATTTTGATATTTTTTATTTTTAAAGTCAAATTATAAAAATTTTGATTAACATTTTACAATAATTTTTTTATCATATTGATATGCAAAAAATTGCAACGTGTAATACTTTTCGTATAGTTTTTGATTATCTAATTTTTTCATTTAAATTATCAAATTAATCTAATCTAATTTAACTTTGAAAAGTAATCAAATTGACTTTTAAAAAGCAACATCACAAATAAAAAAGACGGTGGGAATAACAATATATCGAGTTATTTAGAAGTCAAAATTCGAAAGTCCAGGTTAAAGTTAAATTCCTTTAATTTATTCATGCATTTTCGTTGTTAATCATGACTGACGTGTCTAGAACAAATATTGATGAAGAAAAAAGCCGAAAATTGAAACATGTCCAGTTGTCAACTTCCTTCTTTTTTTAACACACCGTTATCACCTTTTTCTTGTTCTTTAGATCATATACCATTGAAAATATAAAATATAAATATTTCTACTTTTTACACATATATATATCTCAATTTCGAAATCATTATTTTCCTTTACTTACCTTTTCGAATAACGTTGAGACAATAGTAACCAAAAAAATAACATTTTATTCTGCCACGGTGGGCTGAGCCACCACAACATGCATGCTAGGTTAAAGAAAGTGTAAATAAAAGCAAGAGAAGCTAGCAATGTCAACTTTCACTTTCTTTTCCCACTCGATGTTCAATACACATATTAAAATTTAATTAATCAAAATTCAACCGAATAAAACACTATTCAGAGATAAACCTTCTTACTAAAATAAAAAAATTTTCAAACTCAAAAAACTTTTGATTAAAAAAAAATAACTTTATTCACTGCACCACGTCTTTGATATCAACTTTCACTTTCTAATATTATTACTATATCCATATCAATAAAATACTTTATTACAAAAAATTGGTTTATCCAAAAGGAGGTAAAAATGAGTTGTACTATTTAACATATTAGTCAACAAAATTAAAGGCCTATGTGTCTACATAGAGTTGTTCATTTAGATTTAATCTATGCTCAATGCATACACCACAACACCTATAGAAAAAAACAAAAAAACCATAGAGTTTCCCCTATTAAAGTCTTATTTTTGGTTTTTGGCCATGGATGTTGAACTTAAACAACACAAAGAATCTGAATTCAAAGACTCTACTGATGTACAATACAGAGTAGCAGTAGCTGTAACAGTTACTACAGTGAGTTAAACTCAAATGATAATGGGTTGTTGAAGGGGGGAAAAAGAAAAAGAAAACAATAGAAAATTGTGTAGATGTGAGAGAGAGAGAGAGAGATGAAAAGTGGAGAAGGGACAGCAGAAAAGCAAGAAAATTTAGGGGAAAAGTTGAAGAAAATAGGGAAAAGAGGGGGACACACTACACCAGTAATACCCTTTTTGAGGCTCCAACATAATCATCAACAAAGTGTTGTTGTTGTTCAAGAAAGTGATAGTATTAAAGAAAACCCTTTTCAGAATTCTTGTGTTTCTGCTAGAAAACTTGCTGCAATTCTTTGGGAGCTTCATCAATACAAGATACCTTTTTCTGAAATGCATCATGTTAATGGTAATAATGTTACATCTTCAAGAATCCGCCGTCTTCAGCCTTATCGCCACCATAGACACCATATTTATGAGGATAGTAGGGTTCTTGAACATCCTGATCCTTCACCAAGTTCACCTGACCTGGTAATTTCTCTGGCCTAAACCCTTTTGCTTAGTAGTGGCAGGACTTGGTAGTAATCTTTTTGACTAGATTTTCTTGATTGTTTGTGGTAAAGTTTGAATCTTTGAGGTGATTTGGATAACCTGATGTAGTTGGAGTTGCTAGTTCATCAGAAGTCTCTTCATTTTTAATGGCTCTGTGAGTGGCAATTACCCTTTTGTTTAGTAGTGGCAGAGCGTGGTAGTTTTGCAAATTTGTGTTATTTGGTGATTAAATTTTCTTGTTGTTTGTGGTAAAGTTGGAATCTTTAAGGTTACTTTTGAGCTGACTGATGTTGTTGGAGTTGCTGGTTGATCTGAATTCTCTACTTTTTTTCTTTTGAAATGAAAAAAAGGAGCTATATGTCAATTACCTTTTTGTTTAATAGTGGAAGAATTTGGTAGTTTAGCTAATCTTGTGTCATTTGGAGGTTGCTTTTGATTTGATTTTCTTGATTGTTTGTTGTAAAGTTGGAATCTTTGAGGTTACTTTGAGCTGACTGATGTGTTGAAGTTGCTAGTTCATCAGAATTATCTCCTTTTTCTTAATAAGCTCTTGAATGGCAATTACCCTTTTGTTTAAGAGTGGCAGAACATGGTTGTTTAACTAATCTTGTGTCATTTAATGGATCCTTTTGATTAAATTTTCTTGATTTTTGTGCTGAAGTTGGGACCTTTGAGGTGACTGATGTTGTTGGAGTTACTGGTTTTTGCTGTCCCCTTCTGTTTTTCTGTCTCTGCTGTTTTTGTTCTTATTTGATCTCAATTTGATCCACAAGACTCCAACCTTTACCATCCATCGTCTGTCTAAGATTCTTTATTTACTCAAATACTCCCGAAATTGGTTCTATGATTCAAGTATCTTAGCGTGCAAGAGATACCGCTAGCCTTTTGATTTGGCAGCCTAGAGTTAATCATCAGGTTAACCCCGAAATAAGTTGATCAACAGTCGCGACCAAGTAGATAGACTCTATGCCTATTCTGCACTAAAAATTGTATCCTTGATTCCTTAGAGAATTTCAGTGCAATAAGCTTTTCAGGACCAACATATGGTTATCGACTCTAACTCAGTCTCCGTCAAGGACTAGGAAACTTGTTTAGCTATCGCGTTGCCTGACTTTGTTTTCATGCTTTTTAGTGCTGTGCTGCCTTTGGACTTAGGCTGAGATGATGTCTCTTTTGTATTCATATAGGCTACCCTAAGTTAGGCATTAAGGCACATTTGTTGTATTTTTCAGTTCTTGTCTCTTTTCTAAACTAAAGTTCAATTTGAGCTTGCAAAGTTTTGAAAATGCTCAGCATTCTCCGTTAACATTTGTGTTTTGTTTTGCCAGCCAGGAAGTGCTGGCAGTTTGAGGCGGCATGTTGCTGCATCGTTGATGCAACATCATCGATCGATTGAAAGGACCAATCATGCGATTCAACCTGTATCTCCTGCAAGCTATGGCAGTTCAATGGAGGTAAAGAGAGTGCTAATCTGCATTGACGACATCTTTAAGAGTGATACTTAATCAAACTCCTCTCTAGGTCATTTCAACACAACATTTCATTAAGGAATTTAGAGCTGATGAAAATCTCAAAGTAATTTAGGTAATAAGATTTTATACTCTTTAGCATCGGGAATTCCCGAAGACTTTAGTTTTGACTCCCTGCAGCAATAGAACATTCTAATCTTAGAAGATTCTCTCACCGCAAACATCTTGAGATCATTAGCTCCAGAAAGTGACTATTAACTTAAAACATTGGCTCCATATATAGTATCCCCCTCTTGGTAACTATGGAACAGTTATCACCATCTCTAAACCAACATGCCGCATGCATGGTCTTCTCTTTAGTTCATCTTCTACATCTGTTATTGTTAGACCAATATAATGAAATGTCTGTAAACTAGTTAGTGAGGATCAATTTTCAGGAGGGTGGATATGTTAAAAGGTTTTAGCTAAAATGAGCAAAAACATCTTTGCAATAACTCTTGTGATTATTCTTTTTTCAGATTGCACCTTACAACGCTGCAGTTACACCGTCTAGTTCTATAGACTTGAAAGGGAGGATTGGAGAGACAGGCTACAGCCTGAAAACATCTACAGAACTTCTAAAAGTGCTGAATAGAATCTGGGGCCTGGAAGAGCAGCATGCGTCAAACATGTCACTCGTGAAAGCATTAAAGAAAGAACTAGATCATGCTCGTGTGCGGATCAAGGAGCTGGTGCGAGATCAGCAAGTAGATAGACATGAAATAGATGAATTGATGAAGCAGATAACAGAGGATAAAGTGGTAAGGAAAAGTAAGGAGCAAGATCGAATTAGTGCTGCGGTTCAGTCTGTCAGAGATGAACTGGAAGATGAAAGAAAGCTAAGAAAACGCTCAGAGAGCTTGCATCGGAGACTAGCTAGGGAGCTGTATGAGGTGAAAACATCTCTTGCCAATGCTTCCAAAGAGTGGGACAAAGAGAAAAAGTCTCGACAACTTCTTGAAGACCTTTGTGATGAGTTTGCTTGGGGAATAAGACATTATGAACAGGAGTTGCATTCTGTAAGACATAAATCTGACAAAGATTGGACTGAAAGGACTAATAATGATCAACTAATTCTGCACATTTCCGAAGCATGGATTGATGAACGGATGCAGACAAAAATGGAACCTCAATATGGTCAAGGTGATAAAAGCTCAATCATAGAAAAATTCAGGTCTGAAATAGAGACATTCCTTAAAACTAAACAAACCGGTATTAGGAATAATGTTAACTTAGGGGATACCACCTACCGACGAGGTTCTCTGGATTCTATCCCTCTTAATGTTGCTGGCAGCGCTCCGCAAGATGAGGGCGATGAAGAAGATTCTGTTAGCAGTGACTCGCATTGTTTTGAGTTGCAAAAACCAAGTGCTTCTGACTTGAGATCCCGCGAGAATGGTGCCAAGGAAAAGAGTGCTGAAGAAACTATGAGGCCTAATTACGTATTGAGGAAACCTGCATTACACGAAAGGTCAAAGAGTAACAGCGTGTCCAATTTGCAGGTGAAGTTTGAAGAACAGATGAACCGGGCTGCATTACCAAGTGAAAGCAGGAACGAGTTTGACGGTAATGATCTGGGAGAAACCAGTGAAAAGAACCAAGCTGAAATAAGCACTTCGAACAAGTTTGAGATATGTGAAGTAACAGAAGAAGGTAGTTCTGGGAAAAAGAACAAAGCTGATGGAACTCCTGGAGTTAACTCAAACTATATGATTGATGAGTTAATTAGAAGCCATTATTTATTGTCAGAAAGTGGAAACATGCCACCTGAAAATGATTATGAGTTAACTTCTTATACTACTTCTGTTAGAAGGGCTCAAGCTAGTCCGGTCAGACAATGGACGGAGAAGCTTCCCTCAAACGAGAACATCTCGGAGTCATCAACTAAAATGCCACCAGATTTAAAGGAGAACACTTTGAAGGCCAAGTTAATGGAAGCAAGAACAAGAGGTCAACGTTCACGATCACGATTGAAAGGTACCAAGATCTCCCTCTAGTTATACAATCAAATGTTTTGGTAACTTGAAACATTTTATTGCATGCCACGAGGATCCGTTCTATGTGAATATTTTAATTCGTTCCTAATAACCACGAGATGATACACATATTTGGACCCCTCTTCTTGCTTTACATAAAGAGTCATTGTATAAAACGAGACGAATCAAGTGGATCCTTTTATAAAGATGGACGAAATGGCAAGTTCAAACACAACAGAAGATCCGTCAGCGCTATGTTCGAGTGCCTCTGCAGATCTAGATGATAAATGTCATGTACATTTCTCAGAAAGGTACTACAATGGGCCTTTGATCTTTGGATGATTTTTATACCTTAAATGTTTCATTCAGCTTTCAGTACATTAATGCAGATACAGTTACATGAGAAACTTGCTTCTAAATTACATAGGATTCTTGTTCTGGTGTTTTTTTTTGTGTGTGTGGTGGGGATCCATATATAATTGGTGTTGTTCTTTTCATACAAGTCTGCAACAACTGTGCATAGGGTATATTAAGTACAACTTCATAATCAAGCAAATTTTGGTACTTGTATGGGGTAGCATGTCCCCGCGGAATAGTTGAGGTGCATGTAAGCTAGTTCAGACACCATCATGTGTCTATTGGGAGGTAGTAGTACGGAATGAAATAATCGAACATCTTTCATAGACAAGGTTCCCTTAATTAAGAATCTTCACATAATGGAATTTTTATTAGATCATCGTTGTCGAAAGATTCCTTTTGAGCAAATTAAAAATTTTATGAGAAAAATGTTAGAATATGGTCAAATTTTTTGTTAGTTGCTAATATTGTTCGATGGTATTTAAAATTATAATATGAGCAGATATTAAATCCGATTTAATGTTATTCAAAAGGGTAATTTCAAGGGAACAATTTTAAAAATAGAAATGGGTCTAAAAATAGGTATATTTGCATAAATCAGTCCTCTATATTGTAAAATTTTCACTTTTATAGTTTATAAAATACTTTATAGCCCAACTTCTTGTTTCAAGTATTTTTGTTTTTATTTTTTATAAAATGGGCTTCTCTATTAGTGTGTTTCATTTATCAATATATACTTTGGGCCTCACTCCAACAAAACATGGAAGTATGGAACAATCAAACAACTTCTTATGTGTTAAACGATTTTAATTTTTAACTGGGCACGTGTCTCTCCGTTAGTATTAGGGGTTAATTTTTCTAAAGTGATGATGATTTTAATCTATTGCGTATAATATAGAGGCATATCAGACCATTTTTATCGTTATTATTATTATTGACGATTATAATCCGATGGATAATTTTAATAGTATTGCCCTCTCATGTTTTTGCTTGCGATATGTACTAATTAATTAATTGTTCTATTATGCTCTTGCTTTAGATGGACAAAGATTATGAAATCTTAACTTAGCTAGTGGAGTTGACTAAATATGATTTTTTTTAAAACTTTGTTGAAGACAAATCTAAATGATATCTTATTGAAAGGGGCATTTTTATGTTGCATGATTCTTGAATTTATTTTGTAATTATGCATCATTAGTGGACCAAAATTACCAATAACAATTTAACAACCAACTCCAAACTTTAAAGGAGATATTGTAGCCAATCGTATTGATTATTTAGGATCAAGCACTTATTATTATGCCAAAAGTTATAGCTAATAATAAAGTCCTTCAGATTTCAAATAAACGTCACGTTCAATCATGACTCTGACCTAAACCACCCTGGCCGCCTCATAAACCTTGTCATCGGCAGAATGTTGGTGTTACCCAACAATCAAGCTTCCAAAAATCTGTCTCATGCATTATGTTGCTCTTGGTAATCGAACTCATGACTACTACTTAGCACATGGATGTGTTTCAAATACTAGGCAGTGCGAGCTAGATTTATTCCCGTTGGAGACTATAAGGGATCATCTGGTTAAATCATGAAGAGATAGATAAGGATATCTTATGAATCGAGATATCCCTTGAAATAAGTGAAATCACTTTCTATATGGTATACGTAGTTAATCTTTATCATTTTAGTACAAAATATATCTTGAGACTAATTAATGCTCAGAATCAAAAACACCATTAACATTAATTATTATTATGTGATATAAGAGACTAGAAAACACCATTTGTAAATTCATTTTTTGGTGCTAGGTAGTTGAGGCCCACTACAAGTTTTGACTTTTTATTTTCTTGAATTTGTTTATAATTAATTACCCATTTCAATATAGATTTGCAACACTTGACTATGTAATATTCAAGATTTTATGAGATGATGCTTGAAAAGATAGTAGTGATTAATAAACTAATCAAGTTCAATTCACACTAATTTTTTTTCCCTCTTAATGGGTTAAAATACATAGGCCCCATTATATAAAGGTAAATCAAACTTTAAAATCTTCCATGTCTTGAAACCAACTAGCAAAATTTAATTCTATGTCATATCTGAGGAATTTTTGTAATGTGATACTTTTGCTTTTTCATAATTTAAATTATGTGAATTCTAAGTAGTTAAAAATTATATATATTTTTATGGAAGAAGAATTGAGAAAAAATTTATTCCAACAAGGAAAATTATAAATTAACTAGTATAGAGACAATAGCTTTGAATAGACTTTAGGTGCATTCGATATGAGGAAAATATTTTGCATAATCTTTTTTTATATTCGAATGATTAAAAAAAATTGGATAATCTTTTTTTTTTTTTTAAAATAAACTCCTTAAAAGAAGAAGAAAATCATTTTCTTCATGAAAGTAGAAAAAACAAGTTTCATATTAGAAAAAACAAGTTTCATAAGTAGATTTCAGGTTGATTATGTCATTCTCACGTACAGAGGCGGACCTAGAGTATGCTGAGAGGGTTCACCCGAATTTTCTCGGTAAAAAATTACATTGTATATTTAAGGTATTCTTAAGAATTTTTATGTTTATATATTGATTTTGAACTTCCTGAATATAAGATTAGAGGTTGACTTAGTGATTTAGAGGTTCAAATCACTATTTTCTTTTTTTCGAAACCCCCTTAATGAAAATCTTGAATCCGTCACTACTCACGATTATCGAATCTTCACCCCAGCATTTGTATCGGCCATGGTATTTGTTAAGATTATAAACAAATATTCTAGAATAGTATTTCTTACTTAGATATCAAATGTAAATAAATTTCTTTTTCTTTTTTTATGAATATTTTTTGTTGAAATATTTCCCTCCATATCAAATACACCCTTTGTGTTGGTTAAAGATGGTGCATATCCTTCAATTATAAACTTTTAGATTATTTTTTGTTGAATTATGGGAAAGTAGGACCAAAGCCCTAAGCATAGTTTTATTTGAGTTTTATGATGCATATCCTAAATAACAAAATGTTCAAGAATTTATTTACATCATGTTGAAACAAATATATAAAAATAAAAATGTCAATCTTTCAAAGATTCCTTTTAAAGGAAAGGAGAAATAATATGGGGTAATTTTTGAATGTTTCTATTTTAATCAAATAATGGTTAGTAAATGTTAGTATTTCAATCAAAATACTTATATTTTATCTAATCTATTGAAGTCCTATTTGATTTGAAATATGATTAGTAGGTCAAGATTCTCAATATCAATTATATGCATTAGTACAAAGTTGATAAATATTGATGAAATATAAAAATAATATATAGAAATAAAATAAAATTTACAACACGTTCTCATTCCACAAATGTATATTGTGGAAAAGAATAATCGATCATAACATATATATATATAACAATATAAAGGGAAGTATACAAAAAAGACAAGAAAAAAGGTCGGACAATAAGAAGAAAATTAGTACAACTTTTTTTTTTTTTAGTTTTCCATCCGTATCATATATTACATAATAGGATAAACCGTTCTCTAATAAAAGTAATTTCATACTCATAAAATTTAAACTTGAGATCTTTAATTAACAATATAGAAACACTTTATTACACCAAGAACCAAAAATAAAATAAAATTATATTTGAACTTCATCATCTTATCATGATGTAGTATATATCTCAACAATATAATTAAAAAAAATCCATTCGAGAACTTCACAAAAACCCTAAACATCCTTGATATCTTCAAAGTCAGAATCGGAATTTAAAATTTATGAGTTGCTGAAATTGAAACTGAATAATACAAGTATAAAGTTTAAAGTAAAAAGTTATTAAATTTATCTGAATCTGTACCTAATATGGTAACTCCGCCCCGGCATCAATAGCTAAAGCTTCACATAAAAACAGCTCAAGGTTAAATTAGGATCAGGCAAACATAAGCTGCAAAAAAAAAAAAAAGATAAAGATATTAATTAGTGTAAACCTTAATTGATTAACCAAGAAATTTCAAGTGTATATTTAACCCTAGCAAGTTAAACCATGCATGAGCACTACTATATATATGTTTAATTTGTCGAATTAATATTAGGTACTCAACAAAATAATCGATATGAAAAAAAGGTAAGAGGGAGCTCCCTTCAGTCCAAGTACAGGAAGCTCAAGACTCAACTTGTACTCCCGCTTCATTCACTCAGTTGCTGAGGTGACATTCGATTATCAAGACCTCAACATTTGGATGAATGAGTCGGCAGCAAATTGAACCCTATCGCTCCCCATGTGTGGACTGAAGAAAGCTCTCTTCATATATATATTAATCAGATAACAATAATTATTATGCCTCAATCAGATACACGTCGTTCCATTTAATACTATAAACCTTAACCCTATGACACAAGACATTTGCATATTATTATTATATTTTTTAATGTAGATGATATGAGAGAAATATATATAAAGGGGTAAAGAGGAAATGTGGAGTACTAGCTAGGTGTAAGCTCATGAGATTTATTAGTAGAAGAAATGGGCTTTATATAAGCAAGGGAAAAGGCAATGACAAGACAAATATATGATGGTTAATTAATTGAAATATTGATAATATATTTTATTGTTATTATAGTATATATTATTATTATATGGAACAAAGTTATTCATATTCTTCATTTTATTTTTTAAATTATTTTTTCTTAGTTGCCTTGATTAGCTAGCCTTTGTATTGTACACTCCTTCCAATCTTTATGCATTATGGAAAAGCCCATCACTTCCTTTGCATATGCTTTGCTTTTTATGATTTTAATATTGAAAATATATGCATTAAATATATTGTTTAATTTTTTTTTATAAGAATCATTATTTATAACTATATTTCATTATAACAGCTAAATATTTTTTGGAATTGTTTTTTTTTTATTTTATGTTATCTATTATAATATTTTGTTATCATAATAATCAGACGATATCTGAACAAATAATATTGTTATAAAAGAAATTTGATAGATTTGTAAGGAGCATAGGCAAGAAAATGAAAAATAAGCTGTCTTGCACTGACAATTAATCAACCACTTATAACATTTGATGTTGGGAATTTGTATTTATTTATGTATGTGAAAGTTTTGGTCAAACATTTTATCACTTCCCTTAGTTTTTTTTTCTGTACATTCAACAAACTAAATATAATAGTTAAGCTTTTATATACGTTAATGGGAAATTTAGGTCGAATAATAATAGGACATTGACTATGTTATCATATATCACACACTAAAAGTTGGCACGTATAGCTAGAGAGGAGAAGTGTTCAAATTTTATTTAAAACTCTTCAATCGATTTGATGTAAGATTCTTTCTATCAACGTTACTTTTACGTCTGGAGATGGATATTTTTTATCTAGAATTTTACCATTCATTTCGAAAAGTGACATTCAAGGGCCAAAAAGAATATATATTCCCTCCAATTCCCAAACACACAAAAAGAGTTTGTAGGTGTTACAGAAGACCCGATAAATCTAATTATGATGTTATGTCAAATCAAATCTTGAACGTACTATATAAAGTTTTGAAAAAAAATAATTAAATGATGCATCATAGAAAATTATGATGTGCTTAATTGAAAATCTTCATATTCACCGTCAAATCATTCATGGTCTATTGAATAAAAGACTCGATTCACAAAACTCCTGCATAAAATTCATAGAAATGCCAAATTTAACCTTGTAAACGTTTTTTTAATAACCTTACAAACATTGTATTTATGTAAAAGGTTATCTTTATGACTTCAACTCGTGATCTCCTAATCATACAAAGATAAACTTTTTTCATATGCCGATTAATGATTAAATTAACCAACTCTGTTGATAACAATCTTAGATATAGTATAATACATTAATCCTCATTTAGCAAAAAGATTAAGCACCTAATTAAGACAAACCACTTTTGATGTACAGAAAAACCCTAAAGATTTTATAATAGACCCTAATTAGCTCTTTCTTGATTAGGGCCAATTAGTATATTAATCCTAGTTTGACAATTACTCTTAGTAGCCTTTTTGTTATGTTCATTCTTGTCTCTATGTGTCTCTAGCCTACTCTTTTTATTCTCCTAGCTATATATGTAGAGAGATAAATAAAAATAAATTGATCTTATAATTTTTAATTAATATCAATATTACATGTGTTAGTATACAATTTTCTTATTTGATTATTAAAATACACATTTTCTTTAGTTTGGTATAGTACTTCTAGTACGTGTTTGAACAATAATATTTAATTGAAATTTCAAACTCAAAATCTAGAAATAGAAAAACTTCTGTGAAAAATCTACTAACTTTTACTATATAACGAATATTATGCATACTAAATCTATATTAATTAAATCAATAAATATCGAATATCAAATAATACCTAAACTAAAAGTAATTCTTTTATGTGTCATTTCATATAATTGATCACACCAAATAATGCACCTTGCCACTAGACAAATACCTCCAAAAGCTTGAGCAGTAGGGAATTTTACACTATATTTAGAATGATATTAAAATAGAATTAAATAAATGGAATATTCAATCATTGAAGTTCTTGATAATTTAAGGAGAAAATGTAGCTATTTTTTTTAATATACATTATTACTTTTTTAAGTTTTATATTAAATTGTTCACATATTTAATATCGAACAGTGTCTAAACATGTTAAAATATTGAAAAGAAGACTCTTATATCGAAGATGAATGAGATGAATTGAATTATAATGACTTTGAAAATAAATCTTTTTTATTAAGCTAACTTGTGATGTTAAATTAAATAAATTTCATTTAACATAATATTCAAATTGAACTTACAATACTCATGAGCTTGTTTGGACGTGCGGGGTGAGCTCGTTGAGATGAATTATTCTTATATAGTCTTGAATGATCTTTTCATCGTAAATTAGCTTTTAAGATTGATTTAACTGAGATTATCTATTTATATATACAACATCATTAGTATTTTTCAAATGTTATTTATATGCTATACATAAACTTATTTTTATATTTATAGAATAGAGAAACTATTTCCGATCACTCAAAATAATATCACATGCTGTATCCCTATGATGAAGAAAGAACTTTAATAAAGTACACATATATTCCTGTCAAACACAATTATTCGAGCTATAAATGTATAAATATCAAATTATAAAATTATATCAGAATTCTGAACCCACATATCTCTGTTGGCCACAATATTTTGAAGTTCAAATCATATCTTCCTCCCTTCCCCACCATTTGGAAGGGGAAAAGAATTGGAAAAAATTTGGCTTTTGTGTGAGCCATTTTATAACAATTTAAGTTATATACATCGTTAATATTATTTTATATTACATTATTTATGAATTTTCAACGCGTAATAGTAGCTAGTTATCATTTCGTTATCAAAATTACTAATACTATCATAACATTTACAAAAGACATAATAAGTAAATGTATAATGAGACTTAATTTTATTTGATATTTATATGTTCTTTAATTTTAAATATGCACAAATAAATACACGTAACACGTTACGTGTTTGTAGGTCTGATTTTTCTCTCAATTATTTTACTGATCATATTCTCTCTATTCCAATTATCACAACATTTGTTGACAGAAGACAGACATGAAATGAATAGTGAAAAAATTATAATTTTGTAGGCTAGATGTAACAAAGCTAGAAAGATCAAGAAGAAATGCTAACATGAGTTTTATGGTGTAGTAGTGCAGTGGCAAAGTCAAAAGTTTTAATACGGGGTTCAAAATTTGAGAACTAAACGAACTACTGGAAGGGGATTCAATTTCTATTATACATACCTAAAAAATAATTCATCGAAAGGGTTCGGATGAATCCCTCATTATATGTTGTCTCCGTCCCTACAGTAGTGAACTGTTCCATCTTTAATTAGAGATCTTGAATCAAATTTTCAATTTATATACATGTTTTAACTTTGTCATTTGGAGGTGATATGACCCTCGTATAGGGGTATATATGTGTCATTTTCATAACGAGGAGTATATTAGTTTTAAATGACAATGTTGAAAGATATAGTAGACATTTTCCCAAGAAAAATAACTTGTTATGGACCCTGCAATATGTAATTTAAATTTAATCGAAACTTTAATATAGATTTCGAACATCAGGTGAGAAATTAAAATAATAGATGGCTGAAGTATGTAATGTACTTTATCTGTTAGATATTTTACCTATGTTTTTATTAATGTTTCTTTCCTTTTTTTCACTCGAATAATTAAAAACTCCTAGCTAGAAAATAAAAATTATCTAAATATTTCTGGTACTGCTTGTACCAGTTTTTATTTTATTATTAATAATTATTTTATTTCTGCAACTTTATATATTCTCTGAAATATTTACTGTATTTATTTTTATTTCTTCATTTTCATCATTATAACCTGTTAAATCCAAACATCAATTCAATTGCCAGCAAATTACACAACTGCCCACATGCCATTGTCCTTTTTTTCTTCTTCTAAGTTTTCATTTCATCAATCCATTATTATTCTTTTTTCTGCATTTTGTGTCATTCTATAGTCTTTTCTATTTCAAATTTTAGTTACAACTTAACAATAATTGGAATTGGACAAATTAGTTACACTTCATGGAAATGGAAATATCCTAGTTACATTAGGTAACTGGTATTTCGATTAAATTTAAATTCGTGTTATGAAAGTTACATTGATATTTTTTTTTAACCTAAAAGTACATTTGTTGTTCTTTCTATCCCAAATTATGTAACACGTGAGTGTTATCCTGTCGTTTTGACTTTAATATTTAAAAATTACTTTTTAAACATAGAATTATAATCTTTCTCCAATGTCACTAGGGATTTGAGAGGTAAGAGAATGAATATTAGAAGTTTATAATTAGGGGTGACAAAATTGATCCATACAAAAAAAAAAATCCATCCAATTTGCTTAAGTTTGGGTATATACCCTAGGTTACTTGACTTGTATGTTTTTGAAAAATTTTACGAGTTACCTTATTTCAAAATATATAGATTACGATAATTATATAAAACTTAACATGCAATTGAAATTCAAGCAAAATGACGGAATTTTAGACATATGACTCAAAGATATTTTATTTGAAGGCTCTGTAATGTCGAGATCTCAAATATCACGTAAAGTTATTCTGAAATCGATAAACTTATAAATTATACGCGCTACGACTATGACTTAAATTATGATCCAAAAGACTAGCATCTCTCATTTTAATAAACACGTTTGAATAGTTTTCAAAAGAAATTCCATTTAGAAAAAATTTCCTAACTTTTTGTTTGAAAATAGAACAAAACTTTAATCTCTTCCCTTGAGACTATACATTTGGTTCAAAAATAGTATACACCATGTGTAATTTATTTTATTCTAGCTTCTTGAAACAAAAAAGAAAAGGAATAAGGAATTTCATTTTTCTAATGCTATATGATTTATTAAAATTCCTCAGCATATTTCATAATTAGATAAACATACCTAATGACATGACAAGTATTAATAATAATAAATATACTATTAATAGATTTGCAATATATAAGGCTGCCAACTTCCATGATCCTTGGTATATAATAATAATTAATTTAATAATAATGTTCTTCATGTCTGGCATTTAGCAATAATATAATTAAAGTATTAAGCAAATAATAATTTTCAAAATCTTTTATCATTTTTTTATTGTTATGTTCCATGAGAAGACAGCATTCCACTTTGGTACTGTATTGGAATAAATAATAATGATAAGAAATTGTTGGATTTGTACTAACAAAAGAATAAATATGAATTAATTATGACCCATAGGTACTAATATTAACCAACCAAATTTAGCAAAAATTATTTTGTTTGTTAATTAGGAAAAAAAATATATATATTCTAAGTGCATATTAACATCATCAAATCTTTTTGAATGACCTTATTCTTCTTTTGTCTTCTTTTAATTTGGTTCTTTCTTATTGTTTAGTACTAATTTGGAATATAACAATTGAAATTTTTACCCTATATGAGTTTAATACTTTAGTGATGTAATTTGATATGCTAAATTCTTCTTTAATAAGTTTAAAAATAGGAAAAAATGAACATTTTTGGTAAATATGAGTAATATAGAATATTGTATGTTCCATATTTTTTCATGTTATTTTTGTGAAATTAGTACAAGAAGCCGCGGATATACTTCAGGGACAATCACAGTTAGTATATCTATTGTGAGCGTTATGAAAAATCGTATAAGAAAATATTAGACAACGATCTAAAAATATATGTAAGTTATTGCAACGTTAGACGATACTTTATCTGTAATGATTGAACATTGTATGAGTAAACATTAGACCCGAGTCTAACATTATCCATAAGGGTAATTTTTGGTGACTATATTTGCACTTCTTAAAAAAGGAACAAAATTTAAATTATAGCCTAAAAAGAGACATTTGCATAAATTAGCCCATTTTCCTTGTCATTTTCTTTAGGTTGGGCTTTTATATATTGTGGGTTTGGGCTTTACAGGAAAATCCAAGCCCATATCTGTATTTATGGAAACATCCTAATTTGTATGAAAACATTTGTTTAGTTTCAGATTTTGTATAAATTATGCAATTAATTGACTGGTTGATCACTTATAATTTGAATCGCAGTATCACGAGTTTGAATTCCAATAACCTTATTATCATGTTTCCGATTTTAATTAGGTAAATAAAAGTAAAAATTAATATTCAATTATACTCGTAGAATACAATAGGACTAAACTTTTCCTTTTTCAAATAACTTTTTCTTATTAAAAAAAAGATATAGTTTTCGAATAATATATTGTATATTATAAGTGAAATTTAAATTAAACCTCTTCTTCAGTTGCTATTAGATGAGGTATTAACCATGATTTTTCTAAAGTTTATTTTTTCTAAAACATGTTAGCTAAGCTTTTATAGTAATAAAAATAGGGAATAAAACCAATGAGAATATATATGTTTAAAACTGAGTATAAAGTCAAAAACACATTTAAAGTATTTTGATATTTTGAGTTTCATATCTACACTATCAGGTATGTGAATTTCTTATCATAACTATTAATTTTCATTAATCTTACTAAGCCGACCCTAATTTAAGTGAAAAACAAAGAAAAGAGGAACATGAAAATCGTATTTTGAAACTAAACTTTATTATATGTATGTACAAGTCTTTGTTCCTTTTCTCTTCTTCATTTTCAATGGAGTTGATAATTAGTTGGACTATTTATATATATGAAAAATTAATGAATTAAAATAAGTGATGAAGGATCAATTTATCATTAATCAATTACATAACATAAATCATCAAATATTAATTAAAATTCGATAATTAATCATATTATAACATGTTTTTTAGAATCAAACATAACTTCTTACGACAGATGTAATTTGAAAATCAAAGCTAAAAAGAAAATTGAATAAAATGCAATATATATCCTTATCAATAACTTAATTAGTACAACATGTTATAAGCAAGTCATTGATTAGATGATATTTTAGTTACACACAATTAAATTTTTGATCACAACCCCTCTACATAGTCTTGACAAGAAAAGAAGTATAATTAGTATCCGATATCGTACTGTTATTTTTAATTCATATTAATAATAATATAATAAATATAATAAATTTTAAAATAATAATCATAAAATAATTTATTTTCCAACTAAACAAGTCTTTATATGGTATGTTTTTAAAAAAAATATTATCTTACTCATATTGAATTGTCTAAAAAAAATAATTTTACCTTCTAAATTTTATCTTATTTAATAATTTTAAAATTTTACCTAACATATATAGGAAGTACCTAATTAAATGAAATAGTATTTTTAAATTTTGTCACTAAATAAAAATCGTACAAACAAATTAAAATTGGAATATTAATTTTGATAGATTCCATACACATCCTTCAAAAATATTTAGTGAGTTCATCAACATACTACTCCAAAGAACATAAATTGGAACTACAGAATTTGATTTTTGATTTTTCCAACTACTTTATATAATTGATTTGAACATAAAAAAACAAAAAATTAGCAAAACAAACAAACAGAAAAAGTATTCTTTGAAGAAATTCACTGTAATTTCTCAATTTTCGATTTGGGTTTCAGAAATGTTTGTTTTTTTCCCCATTTGTGTTTGAGTTAATTTCTGCAACTTGATTCAATTTTGGGTGAAAAAACTGTACAGTTTGATATCCGGGGTGATAATGAATACCCATATCTATTCCGGGCGTGGGTATAATGGGTCAGGTAATCAATCGGACTATGGGTTTGCTTTCGACGATAGCAACTTTTCTGATCGGGTATTGAAGATTGAGGTCGTACCGGACTTGCCGGAACTGAAAACGGAGGAAGGTTTGAGTTTAGTTGTTGATTGGGCTCGGAAACGGAAGCGAAGGAGAGAAGAATCAACAGAAGAGGAAATGGTTTGCTATTCTCAATTTTAATTTAGGGCTTGTTTTTTTTTTTTTTTTGAATGCTTGATTGATATTTTAAAATCTTTAGAGTTTTGGGTTTCTGTTATTATTCATTACATTTTAAAAAAATCATCTTTTTTTCCTTATTGTTTTCATGAATGATACAGAATTTTTGTTATAAGAGAGAACAACAACAATATACCCAATGTTAATGTGTATCCGTACAGTGTGAGGCAGTCTGAGGTGGGTAGAGGGTACGTTAGGTCTAAGGTGGGTAGAGTGTAAGTAGACCTTTAGAGAGGTTGTTTCCACTAGACCTCGCCTCAAGATAAAAACAGACTAGAAAAAGATGTTATGAAGTACAAGAGACAATAGGTAGTAAAACAATAGACAGTAGCACTAGAACAAAATAATACTGCAATCGAACTGTACGAAACAATAGACATCAACAAAGTCAAAGAACAAGAAACTACAAGCATAGCACTAAGACTACTAGTAAGAGCACCAAGATAACACACTCCTACCTACTAGCATGAACACACTCCCCAATACTTCTTCGGTCTATCTTTACCTCTCCTAAATCCATTTTTAGCTAATCTCTCACACTAATCCTCATCACATAGCCGGACTATTAAATGAAATAAAATGGATTTTTCACTTCTTTGTAAGGGTTTAACACCTACTTCATTAATAGATAGGGTTTAACTTCTTTTATTCTATTTGGTTTCTGGTCTATACATATAAAGTCGGTTTTTTCATGTGGGAATTTCTTTTTGGTTAATGGATGGAAAAGACAGTTTACAAATCCAAATGGAGTGGAAGCGATGTAGATGAATCATATAGCTAGACTCAACTAGTTTAGAGTTGAATTATAATAGTAGTTGTTCTGCGGAATTAGAGTCGAATCTAAGATTTGTAGAACATGAGTGCACTTCTAAGCAAAGAAGGAAAAGATGTTTTAAAGGAAGAATTGATCCCTAGTCCTCTAGGTAAATAAGTCTACATTCAACCAAGTGCATCATTTAGTCTTCTTGTAGGATGGGTGCCACGTGTCAACATTTAATATTATACCCATTTTTGAAAATATAGAGACAAAATACCTAATTTTTTACAAAGAGACCACGAGTTCACGTGCCCCAGTTTTAGTGCATAAATTTGTCCGGGGCGAAAGAGAGTTTATGGATTTAGTGCTCTTTTTTCTTTGCAGATATAGCTACTGCAATTTTCTTCTTCAATTTAGAGTTCTCTTTTTTGTTAAAATAAAGGTTAGAATGGATGAGCATTGATTTTGTTGTTGTTAATATACTATGATCTTGCAGTCCCTCTTCCAGTACAAGTGTGTTTGCCAGTTAAATTTTGTCGCAGATGCTATAGTTTTTAGATGCTGCTATTGTTTGTTGGCTGTTTGAAATCACAGCGGACTTAATTTGTGTGGCTGATCGAAAATATTCATTCTCAAAAGTTTGTGGCCTATTGAAAACAAAATATGCTTCGTCTTGTAAACTTTCCCTATTAGTTGTATATTTGGGAGTTCTGCAAACTACTTGACGTTTCCTATTTATTTTCTTCCGTATGCTTATCTCTTTCACTTGTAAGATGCGGATATGGTCATGCAACATGATGAGCAGGTTGTAAATTATACTGCTCTAGAAGTGGAAGAAGGTCTTGCTGATGATGAACGGGAAGAAGAAGCTTAGTAATGCTTGATGAATCGCCTTCTTGCATAGTGATGACTACAAATCTCCTCGGTACCTATTCACTTCCTTATAATGGCTGTCTTTTCCTTCTATTTCAAGGATATCAGTCATTAGTGATTTTTGCTCTTTCCATAAAATCCTGATTATCAGAGTATCTGAGGTTAGATTCTGATATTGCACAATCTTCTTCATATATACTCTGCATGAATAATTGAAAAGACAAAATTTTCGTTGATGATAATTGCATTCTTAATTTTTATTCTACGTGGTCATTGGTTATTTTTCAAGGTTTTGATGCATTTTATAGGCGATGAAGAAGAGTCTGAAAATGACGATTCATCTACTGACATGGAGCCCTCAAACCCCCTTCGTGTGAGAACTTTACATATCTCCCCCATATTGGTGGCTCAGAGTCAATTCTTTTACAAGGTGAGTAGTCTTTAATGTAATACTTTGGCCTTAATAATTAGGCATTCCCTTTTTTTTTGTACAACTATTTGTTTTGTTCGTAGTTGTTCCCAAATGGTATGAAAGAGTCGGCGTTACGGCAGATAACTATACAAATCCATGCGTCGGGTAATTACTTTATTTCAACTACATTTCCTTCTCAAGGCAAGGTTGAAAAGAATGCAATGTTTGTCAATAGATGAACCGTCTGCTTCTGCTCCCAGCGGCTATTGTTAGGGTTAAAAGCTTAGAATAACTAGATTTTTCTCTAATAGGAAATTTGAATTTTGTACGAACCAGATACATTTTCTGTTTATATTTTTCAATATCAATGTACCATCAATAAAAATCATATTACCTACTACAATGAATTGAAATTGAGATCTTCCTAGGGTTGCCAAAGTCCAAACAACTAGATAAGTAAACACCACACTAGGGTCTAGGAACTTCGGTATTTAGCGCGGGCACATGTATCCAATATTTTTTATTTTTTTATTATGGGATCCTTGACATGAATTTTATATGAGATACTCTTGAAGAGTCAATTTGACAAGGATTATCGCGTATAATGTTTGCAAGTTTAGTAGTATTCTCTTCTCTATACACTTGATGGTTTTTATGTGCAAAATATCCTGCGCACCTCTTTGTTTGTTTCCCCTTCGTTTTAAGAAAAAATTATATGCATATATTTTCTTCTGTTGTTGGTTGACTAAAGAACTAAATTTTTCCTTTCTCAACTTTTTGAGCAGAAGAAGCTGCGCTCATGGATCTCTTGAATTTTATGTATAGTAATACTTTTTCAGCTACAACACCTACTGCTGTGCTTGATGTGATGATGGTTGCTAACAAATTTGAGGCTGCGTCATGCATGAAATACTGCAGCCACTTACTGCGGAATCTAAGCATGACGACTGAATCAGCATTGCTCTATTTGGATCTTCCTTCCAATATATTAGTGGCGGATGAAGTTCAGCCGTTAACAGATGCTGCAAAACAGTTTCTTGCTCAATGTTTCAAGGACATAACCAATTGAGTAGCTCTATGTAGACATGGTTCTCTATGGTTTGGTTGAATTTGAGAAAAAAAGTATCTTCATTTGCATTCTTTTTCCTTAAATCCTTCAGGTTCCAAGAAGATGTATTGAGTCTTCCTCTTTTGGGAATTGAGGCTGTTTTGTCAAGTGATAATCTTCAAATTGCTTCAGAGGATGCTGTCTTTGACTTTGTGTTGAAGTGGGTTCATATGCATTACCCAAAACTTGAGGAACGACGGGAAGCATGGAGCTCACATCTTCTTCACCTCATTCGATTCCATGCATGACATGCAGGAAGCTGAAGAAAGTCGTGATGTGCACTGACTTTGATCCCAAGCTTGCTTCAAAGCTTGTTTTCGAGGCTCTTTTTTATAAGGCCAAAGCACCGTATCGGCAGCGTTCAATTGCTGCCGAGGCGGGGAATGCGTTGTACCATCGTTATGTGGAGCGTGCATACAAGTACAGACCTATTAAAGCTCTTGAGTTTGAAACGCCTCAGCAGCAGTTTGTTATATACCTAGATTTGAAAAGAGACGAATGTGCTAGCCTCTTTCCAGCTGGTAGAGTTTATTCACAGGCTTTCCATTTGGGTGGACAGGGTTTTTTCCTGTCAGCTCATTGCAACATGGATCATCAAAGTGCATTCCATTGCTTCGGGTTGTTTCTGGGCATGCAAGAGAAGGGGTCTGTGTCATTTGCAGTTGATTATGAGTTTGCAGCTCGTATCAGTCCAGGTGAGGAATATGTGAGCAAGTACAAGGGAGATTACACCTTCATTAGTGGCAAAGGCTGTTGGCTACAGGAACCTGTTTGGTGTAGCTTGGACCCCGTTTTTGTCTGAAGAGAGTTTATTCTTCATCAATGGAATTCTCCATCTTCGCGCAGAGCTTAGAGTCAGGGAATAGAAAGCCAGAGTCCTGGAGATTTTTTACGTTGTAATAGTATCTTACTTTCTTGCTTAAAGTGCTCCACATATGAGCTAGAGTTTTGTGGGTTATAATGTTTTTTGCCTGTTGCCATAGTTGCACTGTTGTAAATTAGTAAAATCAAATTTGTTGAGTAGTTTCATATTTTGATCTTTTAATGACTTTGATCATGCTGATTCCAGTTGCTTTGGGATGTGTATTTAAGTACATTCCATCGAAGCTTCAAATTCTATTTTGGTTGTGGATGCCAATTCTGCTAGATCATCAATGCATCACAAGCTTTGACTGCCTGCTGTGTTTGAACTTCTAGCATACACAGTAAATGTTGGTTTTCAGATTGACCTAATGCAGGTACTCTTTGCGGCTCGGGGTGGCAGAAGAGAGCAATGCCACCCTTTCCATTAAGCTGTTGCGCACTACATTCTATAACGAGGATCAGAAGGCTGGGTAACGAGGAAAAGCTTGGCAGAGCGTCCTGAGATAACAAGACATCGATGTCCAGTGATGAGAATGGCAACATCCTCGTGTAGCTGCTCGAGATGGTAATGTTTTTTTAACTGACTGTTATGTTTGTTATAGCATGCTTCTTCTTTGACTCTTTGACATTGAAGAATAAAATGCTCCTAGGGAGTTCAAGAGACTATTTGATTCAGCTGAAACACTTTTTAGATACGCAGCTACGTGTTTGATAGGTTTCCACATCACAGGCTGTGCAATGGAAATACAGCCTAGATCATGACTTTCTTGAGTACTCATCAAACTGTCCATATAAATCCTAGTTGTTCCAACTTATTATAAAGATTTGTCTGCAAAAATACAAAAGAGCATGCACTAAAGTCCATGTGATAAATGATAATTTCCGCATTCTATGGAATATCTATGGTTTCTTTTATCAACAGACAAAGTCATCATTGCTTCACCCTAAAGGTGTAATTCCTATTATTATGCTAATGGGACCAACTTAAGCATGACTTTGAGCATAATCCTACTCCTTTTTTCCTTTCCTTTGTCTTTTTATTGATAATGATGAAGTCTGCGTACATTCTATCCTCCTCAGACCCCACTTATGTTTATACTGGAATTCAGACCGCCTTGATTTTCCACGATTTTGACCCACTTCATTATCACACCCTTGGTTATAGTCCTACTTTTAGTCCAAAAGAGAAAAAGACTTCCCATCTCCAACCCCTCTTTCTTCCCCTCAATTTCAGCCATTTTCCAAGCTTAAAGTCCTTCATAACGTTAAAAGTAAAGCAAACCGAATAGTTACCCAGATTCAATGAAATCCAAGAATAGATCACAATGGCCAAGAAGATCAAATTTTGTGCAGAACTTGTACATACTTCTGTTATTCCTCTTCTTGAAACTCTTTGTTCTTGTTCAATGTTCTAATAATAACAGCTTTACGAAATCATTAGATGTTATTCTTCATGAACATGCTTTCAATACTTTGATTCATCAACATACTGGATCTTTATATAATGCTACTGTTCCTTCAAGTCTAGCAGGAATGAAACTCACATTAGTGAGGTTAAGAAGCAGGACATTGTGGGAAAAAGGTGCAAACTTCAGTGGATTTTCAATTCCTCCAAGAACAATTCCAGTGCCTTATGTCAAAAGAATCCATATCGTGTACAACGATATGGGGAACTTGTCTACTCATTACTTCAACATATCAGGTTACAATCTCTTGACTTCTGTTATTGGTTTCATTGTTTATGATGCACCATCACATATTAGCACCATCACAAGTCTTAGAAAGCTTGATCTTAGACCAATGGGGCAACCTATATCGATCGAGTTCAAGAATTTAACAGAGATGATCAAGGGAAGAAGCACAACAAAGTACTGTGCAATGTTTGATGAAAATGGAAAAGTTTCACTTAGTGAAATGAGGTTTCACAACTTATGTTACACAAGAAATCATGGTCATTTCACTATAGTGTTACCTTCAGGGACAAGGAAGAAGAAGAGAATATGGGGTTTTTTGGTTATCGGTTTCGTTATCGGGCTATTAGGTGTGGGATTGGTGGCTGTTGTAGGAAGGATGGTGTTGGGAGTTTATAAATCCAAGAAAACATGCGCAATGGAAAGGGAAGCAGAAGAAGGTGAGATTTTGGAAAGTGTTATGGTTGGTAGAAGCAAAATGCCTGTTGCTATGGTTGCAAGAACTCACCCAGTACTTGAAGGACCATGTTTTCCATAGTTTAACGTCAACTTGTTTGAGACTGAGACGTAGTTATCATTACATTGTTTTGTGGTTTTTAAAGATAAACTCTTTTACTTTGTAAGAACCCATTTTGATGAGTTATCATTTGTTTCTTTTTACTCTTGTACATACAAAATAATCTGGTAAATTGTAAGAAATTCATTTTTTTCTCTCTTGAAAAGTAGTGCATAAAGAAAAAATAAAATAAAGTCATGAAATTATTGCTTTTGTAAATATAAACGACAATTAGAGAATATGATCACAAAGAAGAAGAAAACAACAAAAATGCTATCAATTAGAAGAATTAATTTTGAATTTGGCTTTTATTTTTTGTTTTATTTGCGTTACAGGACAAATGGAGCGGAAGTGATCTAAAGGATTAATATACAACTAGTTTAGAGTTAATTATAGAAGTAGTTGATGTGTGCGAAATACTATTTATGAAATGATTGTTTTTTTGAATTTGACTTTTATATTTTGTTTTATTTGTGTTCCTAGACAAATAACCATGAAAATTCGTAAACTTTATAACTCATAATGATAATTACAAAAATAAAAAAGCAAAACACTTATTTAAAGTGCTTCAATAATTGATTTTCTTCAATTTTCACCTGCATTTCTCCTAATTTTCTCTGTGAAATAAACTCTGTGTTTCATATCAATTTTGAAAATAAAATTTCTACTTACTTCGAATATATCAGAATCTCAACTAAGCTATGAATTTGCGATTAATAACATTAATTACCTAGATCAATGTTGGTGATAAAGATAGTATCCAAATATGTGTGCAAAATACGTGCCCAAATTTGTACATGTATCATAAGAACTAATATATATAAATATTAAAGTAGATCAATTTTGAGTTGTCATGTGTAAAAGACAAAGCATTACCGAAGTTCATTTTGTAACTGATTTTGTGATTTCATAATATAAAAAAAAAGATTTGAAATATAGAGATTTATCTCAATATGGTCTTCCGTTTACATATGGGTTTTTTCTTAAATTTTCACTGTATTGATTCAATTTGTGAAAAAACTCTAATGATTTTGGGTACACAATTTGACTATTCATTTATTTTTAAAGAGTGAAATTACTTTGAAATAATATACGCAATGGAGCTATGAAGAACTTAAATGACAGAAATAAAAAAAACAAAACAAAAAACAGAGCCACAAATTTAATGCTTTTAAAAGTTTCGATACAAATTAGAGATTTGGAGCAATGTCATCTAACTACAGAAAGAAAAAGAAAACAAGAAAAAAGGTATAAATTGGAAGAACTAATTTTGAATTTGGTTTTAATATTTTATTTGATTTGATAAATCAGTTACACTGATTAAGATAATTACAAAAACACAGAAACAAAACACTTATTTAAAGTGCTAAAATCAATGATTTTCTTCAATTCCTTCCTGCATTTCTTCCAATTTCTCTGTGAATTTTTTTTGTGCTTCGATTCAATTTTGAAAATGAATTTTCTACGTATTTCGAATATCAAAATCTTAATCAGACTATGAGTTTACTTTTAATGACAGAAATTACTCAAATCAAGTGTTGATGATATATATATACCTAAATACGTGTGCAAAATACGTGTTCAAATTTGCACATGTATCCTAAAAACTAATATTAAAATATTAAAAAGACCAAATTCTTAGTTGTCATGTGTAAAAGACAAAATCACTGAAGTTCATTTTGTAACTGATTTTGTTATTTGACATAAATAAATAAATAAATAAACTAATTTGAAATACAATGTTATCTCAATCTAGTCTTCCTTTTACATTTTGGATTTTTTCTTAAATTTATTTGCATTGATTCAATTTGTGAAAAACTCTAATGAATTTGGATACACAACTGGATTATTCATTTGCTAATTATTGTGAAATAATAATATTCAATGGCAGAAAAAAAAATAATAAAGTCACGAATTTAATTCTTTTGAGCAATGTCATCCAACTACACAAAGAAGAAGAAAACAAGAAAAAAGGTATCAATTTGAAGAATTAATTTTGAATTTGCCTTTGATCATATTTTGTTTTATTTGCGTTACAGGATAAATTGCCATGAAAATCAGTAAATTATGTAACTACTTAAGATAATTACATAAACAAAGAAGCAAAACACTTATTTAAAGTAGTAACATCAAATATGTTGTGTATTTTAATATAATTTATGTTTAAAAATTTCATAGTAAGAAATATAAGATACACGATGTGCAAAATATGTGCCTAAATTTGCACATGTATCCTAAAAACTATTATATAAAAATATTGAAAAAAAGTACAAAAATATCAACTTTGTTAATCAGTAACACGCATAAAAAACTTTCAATCAAGATCGGATAGTCATATTTTAACCAACATTAATTTCATATTAATAATATTTTATATATTTGCACGTATATAACAATAATAATATATTATTCGACCCGTCCTGGACTGGCCTTGTCACTAACACTAAGCTACAATGAGCTCTGAAGAAATTACATGGCCAAAAACATAAAACAAATCATGAAATTAATGCTATAGCAAATTTAGATAGAAATTGGACAGTTGGAACAATAAAGAAAACAAGACGAAGAAGAAAACAGATTAGAAGAACATAAATTAGTAGACCAAAATTTTGAGTTGTAACTGATTTTGTGATTTGACATAAATACAAAAAAAAAATAACAAAAAGAAAGAAGCGAACACTTATTTAATGTGCTTCAGCCAATGATTTTCTTCAATTCTATTAATTTTCTCTCTGAAAAAAAACTCTGTTCTTCGATTCAATTGTGAGAATGAATTATCTACTTACTTCGAATGTATCGGAACCTCAACCGGACTATGGATTTGCATTTAATAATAGAAATTACTAATGTACACCTAAACCTGAACTTGAAGCTTTTTATACAATGTACACCTAAACTTTATTTTGTTTTAATTACCCCCCTGAACTTGCTTATTCATCCTACACGTACACCTTTTCCGTCCACCTGGCATAGAAACTGAAATCAAACTCTAGACGGCGCGTGAGACAGCAATTTTTTGCCACATCATAAAGTTACAACGGTAATATTAGTAAAAATCTATTTTTTCTTTAATATTTGGGTTATTTTAAGATTTTTTCTCTCTCTATTCTCTACCTATTTATTCTTCTTCATCCCTTCTCCCTTTTTCAAATTTCAGATTTTTCTCACTTTTTTTATTTTAATTGTTATTGCTAAATTCATGAACAATAGCAGGAGACTTGTTTGTTTATGTGGGGCTCCTCCAATTCTGAAAATTTCATGGACAAATGACAATCCCGGACGTAGATTTTTCGGTTGTAGACACTATGGGGTATGTATTGTTACTCCTTTTTTGCTTTTTATTTGACAACTTCGTATTATGCAATTTCATTTTTTTAACTTTGATTTTATGAATGCAGTCCTCATTTCGAAATTCTTGTAAGTTTTTCGATTGGTATGATCCTGAATTTCCGACCCAAGCGAATATTGTAATTTTGGGTTTGTTGAAGAAAACCAACAAACAAGAAGAACAGCTCAAGTGCAAATGGATATTGAAACTGATTTTGGGTATTAGTTTGATATGCAATGTGATATTGTTCTTTTATTTAGTTTGTTGTTGAATATTTTTTTAATGCAATTGTTATTAGTTTGGTTTGGTGTTCCTTGTTCAACAGAACTAGGAACTCATTTTGTGGATTAGTTTGGTTTGGTATTCTATTAATGTATGTTTTTGCTGTTTTTGCTGATCAATACAATTACATGTAATGGGTACTATGATACCATGAAATAATAACATGAAGGCAACAAACATAACATAACTAGTGCTTTCTTGATCATAAAAAAGAAGCATCATAGTGTTTCATTGTTTCAACCAACAACCACAATAACTTAAGTTAACTAGCAAAACATAAAACAATCACTACTTTAAGGTTAGTTGAATAACCACACAAGCACCAACCAACAACCACAATAACTTAAGTTAACTAGCAAAACATAAAACAATCACTACTTTAAGGTTAGTTGAATAACCACACAAGCATCAACCAACAACCACAATAACTTAAGTTAACTAGCAAAACATAAAACAATCACTACTTTAAGGTTAGTTGAATAACCACACAAGCACCAACCAACAACCACAATAACTTAAGTTAACTAGCAAAACATAAAACAGTAACTACTTTAAGTTTGTTTGAACAACCATAGATTCATCAACACATAAAACCACATAAAACACTATTTCAAGTTTGGTTGGACACCACAACCACACAACTAAGAAGTTTTCTTTGAGAGTGATTTTCCTTTGGCTTGTGACCTTGTTTGAATGCCATCAGCTTTTGATCTGGTTTGAATACGACGCACAACACTTTCGACTTGAAGTTGTCTTTGAGTCATGGCCTGTTTGCCTTTCCACTTCAGTCCCTTGGTAGGTTTAAAACCAATATCACCTGTCACATGTGCAGAACTCACCACACCAGTATTAACCCTCCTTCTGCTAGACAATCCTTGCTGCAATATCAACTACATAGTTATTTTGGGATTCACATTTAGAAGACAAATATAATTTTGACAGTTTATAAGACACTTACATTAATACACGTATATCCAGTATCAGCAACAAATACACCTTGTCCAACAACTTTAGGCCTCTTCTTGTAACCACTTCCTGCACCTCTTCTTGTACCAGTCTTACTGGTGCTTGTTCTTTCATAATGACCTCTACCCCTCTTTTTTCCAGTGGTGGACTAATATGATTGGAAAAAGAACACAACAAGACATTAAATTTAATAAGTAATCTAACATAATTTATAAAAGCAAATTAATATGAATGTACCTCTTGAGTGGGTGTTGGTGTAGACTTAGTTTTAGGATTTTTTGGACAATTTCTCTTGTTATGATTTGGTCCTTTGCAAAGTGAACATGTCATTACTGTCCCCATTCTTGGCAACTTTCCAGCTTTTCTCACTTCACCAATTTCTCTTCTTCTGTTCTTTGGTGGCCTACCAGGCATTTGTCTTGCCTCAGGTGGTTCAACCATTGGGTTTCTACTTTCAGGCCACATTTCCATGTTTGGGACTGGTTGAATGAAATGAGAATATGTCTTCATATATGTGTCTTTTCTATACCAACTAGATATTGCTTGTGATGCATCCATGTTCAAGTGGTTCATTGCTGCTATACCATGTGCACATGGGATACCTTTTAATTCCCATGATCTGCAACTACATTTTTGTTGACCCAAGTTCACAGTATGCTTGTATACCCCTTCTAACACTTCAAATCCAACATCACCATTCCATTCAATGTTGCACTGCATTGATCTTGTTACATTTGTATTGAATACCATCATTGCCATTGGAGATATTCCATCTGTCCATGTTTCAGCAAATGCTCTTGACTTACTCACTCTACTCATCACCTTAACTCTAATTTCTTCCAACATAGTTACAATGGTCTTGTTCCTAGGTCCCAAGATCCAAGAATTGAAACTCTCTGCCATGTTGTTATCTATGCTATCACACTTTGAAAATGTTTGAATAAAAGCTTTACACCATGTCTCCTTGTTGTATTTGATAAGGGATTCAACAATACCTATTCCCAGCTTGGACAGGGCATTTATATTGTACTTAAATTGTGCCTCAAATGTTGATCTAGCACAAGCCCAAAATTTCTTTCTTCTCTCTAAGCCTCTGAAGTTTTGTGACCAATTTGCTAATATGTGTCTAGCACACATTCTGTGCTCACATTCTGGAAATAGTTCATCTACAGCAGCTATTAGTCCCTGTAGTTGCAAAGCAAAAAAAGCAAGTTAAATTTTAGTCAAATTAAATTAGCAATTACATGAAACATAAACAAAAGAAAGATATTCAATTACCTTTTGCATATCACTAATGATAGTTAGCTGGGAACCATTTCCTAGATTAAGATCATCTTTCAGAATGGTCATGAACCATTTCCATGTCAACTTGCTTTCAGTATCAATTACTGCCCATGCTATTGGATACATTTGGTTGTTTGCATCTTTAGCAACAGCTACCAAAAGTTGACCCCTACAAATTCCCTTTAGAAAACACCCATCTAGCCCTATACATCTTCTGCATCCTTGTTGAAAACCCTTTTTCATAGCATCAAAACAAATATAAAAAGAGTGAAATTGTTTCATCCCATTTCCTGATTCTGAATCTTTAAGCTTCACAACACAAGTGCTACCAGGATTTGTTTGGAGTAACATATCCTTGTAGTCTAGGATTCTGTTAAATTCTGCCACATGATCTCCCATAATTTCCTTTAAAATAATTTTTCTTGTTTTTAAACAAACTGCCTTGCCTACATGAACATTCAACTCTTTCCTCACCAATTCTTGTATCTCCCACCCTTTTATACTAGGTTGAGAAATAATCCTATCTTTCAGATACTTGCATAAGAACTTTGAATTACACAAAATATTATTGGTGGTCCTGGTACATTTGTGCCTTGGATTGTATGTCTTGATAGTAAAGTTCTCACTCCTTCCTTCCTTGCTTGCATACAACAGCCATGGACAACCACTTTTACACTTCACTCTCACTCTAGTACTCTCATTCACATACTTATCTAACTCAACTCCTTTTTTTATAGCATATTTTGTAACTGCCTCTCTAAATTGCTTTACACTTTCAAATATCAAACCACACTGCCATATTACAATATCACAAGAAGAATCATATACCACCCTATTACTCTTCTTTCTCCCCCTTAAACTCCCTCCTTCAAGTTCATCATCAGAAACAGGTTCTTCTTCATCACTTTGAAAACTATCACAGTCAGAACTGTCATAGTATGGCTCATCCTCTGTTAGCTTACCCTTGAAATTCTTTTTCCCTTTTTCAATATCCTCATACCCTTCATCAAATCCAACTTCACCTAAAAAACCTTTTGGTTTTTCCTTCTTCTTTCTCCTCCTACTTTCTCTAAGTTTTCTCACATCTTCCTTAACAATTCTCAACTCCTCATGCACATCACTACCATAGTCAATAGACTGGTCAGAACAGACAGAATCACTGTCTATGTCTTCCTCTGCATTTTCTTGGGTAATTGGCTCAACTTCTTGTTGAATAGAAGGTTCAGTTCCTTGTTGGATAGTTGGTTCAACTTCTTCTTCAGTATCAGTCCAATCTATTGAAGAATAATCATCATCACTTTCTTGTTGGCATTCTTGTTCGACCCTTGCAATCCCATCATTTTCAAGTCTTTCAGTAGCTGGAAAGGAAGAAGAGGAACCTAAACCTAGATCTGATTTTTTTGGTTGTGCAGTTAGAGATTCCCCATGTGAATTAAAAGACTCAACCACTTGACTTAAAGATTGACTAATTTGACCTTCACTGGGACCCACATCATCCAGAATAGTGTTATCACACACATAAATATCTATTGTGTCCCCATCATGCATAAATAATGCCATGCTACAAATGTCCATGTCATTTTTCAATTCCACCAAATCACCCCCTAGAGATGGAGCTGCATATGTTTTTCCTAACTTACTAATCCCAAAAGACTTAGCATAATCTGCAAGTTCAGGAATTGATAAATGATCTTCATCCACATTGTCTACATATGCAGTCCTACCCCCAACATATACTGGACCTACCTCACTCACCAACATACCCCCAAATTTGAACCTTAAATTGAGGTACTTACTAGTCATACTGTCAACCTATAACCACAATAATAATCAGTATATTGTACAATGCAAGCAACAAAATCGAAACATATATAATAACACCAAAACATAAGCAACAATTGGTACTTAGGATAGTAGATGTATTACTCAACAACATACAATAGGCATCCCACACAATATACTTAAACAAATTATAAAGGCTACCAATTATAAAATACCCCACCATTTAACAATACCAGAAACCCTAATACTTAGAACCTTAATTTTACCAAAAAGCCTAAATTTCATGCATGAATAAGGTAAAAAGCTTCATAATAATACATTCATTAAGTGAAAATTCTAGTTGAAAAGTATTAGACCCCTAATCGGAAACTCAATCGGAAACTATGGCGAAACGTTAAACGAAATAGGCAAAATAGGCAAAATATGTATGAAAAAGTAAAGAAAACAGACAACAATACATCAAGACTACGCGAAATCGAGTGGATAATCACTTACTTGTAGACACAATTTCAGACAAGATCCAAAGAAAAACGACCAAACACTTCACGAACTGCAACTGGCACAAATCTACCGTTACTTTGTCGAATACACTTGCCAAATCTACTCGTTACTTTGTCGATTACACTTTCGTGAGAGGTTTAGAGAAAATCAAAGAGAGATTTAGGGAAAATCAAAGAGAGGTTTAGAGAAAATCGACCAAACACTTCACGAACTCTCTAATGGCACAAATCTACTCGTTACTTTGTCGATTACACTTTCGTCAGAGGTTTAGGGAAGATCAAAGAGAGGTTTAGGGAAGATCAAAGATAGGTTTAGGGAAGATCAAAGAGAGGTTCAGAGAAAATCGAGAAGCTTCTTTCAGAAGTTTACATTTGAAGGTCGGTATTATCTAGGTAACATAATAATTATCTAGGTGGCAAATTATTTATCTAGGTGGTAAATTATTTATCTACGTGTCATGCGCGTGTAGACACGATCATATTGAGTGGACGGAAAAGGTGTACGTGTAGGATGAATAAGCAAGTTCAGGGGGGTAATTAAAACAAAATAAAGTTTAGGTGTACATTGTATAAAAAGCTTCAAGTTCAGGGGGGTAATGAATACTTTTGCCTAAAAACTATTATATAAAAATATTGGGAAAAGGTACAAAAATACCAACTTTGTTAATCAGTAACACACATAAAAGACTTTCAATCAAAATCGGATAGTCATATTTTAACCAACATTAATTTCATATTAATAATATTTTATATATTTGCACGTATATAACAATAATAATATATTATTCGACCGGTCCTGGCCTGGCGTTGTCACTAACACTAAGCTACAATGAGCTCTGAAGAAATTACATGGTGAAAAACATAAAACAAGTCATGAAATTAATGCTATAGCAAATTTAGATAGAAATTGGACAGTTGGAACAATAAAGAAAACAAGACAAAGAAGAAAACAGATTAGAAGAACATAAATTAGTAGACCAAAATTTTGAGTTGTAACTGATTTTGTGATTTGGCATAAATACAAAAAAAAAATAACAAAAAGAAAGAAGCAAACACTTATTTAAAGTGCTTCAGCCAGTGATTTTCTTCAATCCTCTTAATTCTCTCTGGAAAAAAAACTCTGTTCTTCGATTCAATTGTGAGAATGAATTATCTACTTACTTCGAATGTGTCGGAACCTCAACCAGACTATGGATTTGCATTTAATAATAGAAATTACTCAGATCGAGTGTTGATGATAGAGGTAGTACCAGATTTGATGGAGCTCAAACCAGAAGATTGTTGCAATGTTGATGATTCAGCGTGGAAAGGCAAGCGTAAGAGAGAAGAAATCAAAACAAGAAGAAATGGTTTGTTTTTCTTAATTTTGAATTAGGTTGTAGTTGCATATTTTTTTTCATTTTTGGGTACATTTTTTGTTTGAGAAGAAAAAAGAATCACGAAATGCTTACCTAGATTTGAAAAGAGATGAGTGTGCTATCCTCTTTCCTGAAGGAAAACTCTATTCACAGGTTTTCCATTTGGGTAGACAAGAGCTTTTCCTGTCCGCACATTGCAACATAGACCAACAAGGTGTTGAACATTGCTTGGGGTTGTTCCTCGGTATGCAAGGGGAAGAGTCTGAGCCAATTGCAGTGGATTACGAGTTTTCAGTGCGTTTGAGACCAGACAACGAATTTGTGAGCATGTACAAGGGAAGCCACACCTTAAATAATGGCATCGTTGTGGGGTGTCGCAACCTTTGTGATATAAGTTGGACCCCTTTTCTCAATGAAGATTGTTTGTATTTCATCGACGGAGTTCTCCATATTCGTGCTGAGATTAGTGTGATCAGGGAATGAATTATTTGCAAATTAGTAAAATCAGACTTGTTTAGTAGTTCTAGTGACTTTGGATGTGTGTTCTATAAAGTTCCATCTATGCTTCAAATTCTATATTGCTCTGTGGATACCATTTCTGCATACAAAGTAAATGTTAGTTTTTAATGTTACATTCTCTTTAACTTTTGTTATGGATTATGATGCATCCTCCAGGCGGATCACCAGTGTTCTCACTTACTATCCAGCCTGTAGGCTATCAAGTATATGCCTTTCAGAAACATTTTGTCTTACGACATTTAAACAGTAGTAGTAAAATATATACTTTTTTTAGTATATATTTTTTCGATTGTTATTTTTTATTAAGAAGATGAATGTGAGAATTATGGTTTCTATATTTTGGGTCATTTTATTGAGATTAGCTACTTCTCTCTCGAGTCTCGACCTATAGATGCATTGGTCGATATGTGTAAAGTTAAGGTAAGTGAAAAGTTAACAAAAGTGGGCATGCAACCTTAGACCTAAAATTAAACGCAAGGAAGTTATTTTGGAAGAAATTACATGGTGAAAAACATAAAACAAGTCATGAAATTAATGCTATAGCAAATTTAGATAGAAATTGGACAGTTGGAACAATAAAGAAAACAAGACGAAGAAGAAAACAGATTAGAAGAACATAAATTAGTAGACCAAAATTTTGAGTTGTAACTGATTTTGTGATTTGGCACAAATACAAAAAAAAAAATAACAAAAAGAAAGAAGCGAACACTTATTTAAAGTGCTTCAGCCACTGATTTTCTTCAATCCTCTTAATTTTCTCTCTGAAAAAAACTCTGTTCTTCGATTCAATTGTGAGAATGAATTATTTACTAACTTCGAATGTATCGGAACCTCAACCGGACTATGGATTTGCATTTAATAATAGAAATTACTCAGATCAAGTGTTGATATGATCTACCTTGCACTCGTATTTTAGTTTTTCGGTTGTTACATCTCTGTGTTTAGTAGATTTTTTAGCTTAATTTATATAACTTTAAAATTCTTATTAATGAGTTCCATATTGGTTACTCATATGTATGTCAACATGTTGAGAATGTGACCAATATTCATCAACAAGCTGTCCAAATAATGAACTTTCTTTATTCATAAGTTCCATTGGCTTATCATACTCTACCAGCTTCCCTGTAAAACAAATATTTCATGTTAATATAATATTTTTCGTCGTATCGAAAACAACCTTGATGAAGTAAGTAAATATTCTGTTGAATCTTACCATCACTTATAGCAAGAACCATAGTGCAATCCATTACTGTTGGGATTCTGTGAGCTACAGTTATGACTGTGCAATCCTCAAATTCTGTCCTAATTGTTTTTTGAATTATTGAATCTGTTGTATTGTCAATTGATGCTGTTGCTTCATCAAGAACTAATATTTTTCTTCTTTGTAATAATGCTCTTCCAAGACAAAATAATTGTCTCTGTCCCATGCTCCAGTTTGATCCATCTTGTGACACTATATGTAGTACTTTTGATTGTTAGTACTATATAACTTTTCTATGTTGCTCGGAATCATCAAAAATGTTGTTACCACCCGTGTCATGAGGAGGAGATCAGACACGAACTTGGTGACATTTTTTGAAGAGTCTGAGCAGAGGATTTAAGTTATCATCATGATTACCTGAGGAGTATAGTCTTCCTTCTTTCTGTTGAACAACGTCTTGAAGTTGACATTTCCTCAAAACCTTGCACACATGATGATAAACGGAAATAAGTGTTTGAAATTGATTTTATAAATAAATAGTTATATATGTCAGGATAGAAGTGTATAACGTGATAATACAAAGTTAATGCGTTTGGTAGAATGTGCTGACAACACTTCTGTTTATAGAGCGACAGAAACGCCTTTTACATCATATTATATTATAAGTGGGAAGGTTCAAAGTACAAAAGTTGAATTACCATTTTATCCCTACAATAAATCAACATAATATAAAACAATAAATAATAGATACCATCCTTTAAAAGTTAATTAATCATTTTAAAAGAAGATAAAAAAAGATTAACTTCTATTCGTCATTCCTTTTACCCCCATTTAATTCTCTTCCAGATGTTAGTCAATTTATTTGATTAATTATATCAGTTTCACCAACTGATGTGCGAGACCATCAAACTTCTCTCCAATAAGTATATTGATTCTCTTAATATCCTGTCATGTACTAATTAATGTGACCCCTCAACTTCTTCGTTAACTATAAATGTAATTCATTAATTTGCAAGATATATAACAGCGATAAAGACATAAAGCTCAAGCAATAATGTCCATTTATCCAGATTCGTTTTAATGGTATGTATATAGTATGTATAACTTATAAATTTGTAGTTCATATTTTTTGCAGGTATATAGTAGTAAATATTTTAGATTGTTATCCTTTCTTATTAGAGTCTTTCTAATAATATTTCATTGCTTTAATAGGGAAAGCATGACAAAAAGATCATATATTATTACAATAACAATATTAATTATATGTAGATTGTGACAAAGGATTGTTGGAGTTACGTTGATACTTCCATTATATTGTCATATGTTAATATCAAGTTTCTTCTTCTTGATTGAAGGGTGAATATTCCACCTGATCTTTTATATAACTAAAATCTTTATGAAATATTGAGTTGTTCAATTTTGCAAATTTACACTATATCTAATCACTCATTCAGCAAAGAAGTAATTTTATTAAGCTATTTGCTCATCAATTATCTTCTATTCCTTTAAAGTAAAATCTCAGAAATAATTTTTGTTTTGTTTCCTTTCTCCATTTCAGATGAAAGTCAGTGCTAAGATGTAAATTCTATTTTATTTTAATAAATTTTCTTTTCTTATTTCTCTCAATAATCTTTCCTAATGTAGTAGTAAAGTACTGCTTGAACTAAGGGTCCATGGTAAACATCTTCTCTATATCTATATTTATATTTACATTTACAAGTAACATGCTAGAAGTAAGGATGCATATGTATAATTTTTTTAAGACCTCACTTATATAATTACATTGAAAAGGAACCCAAAAACCAACGAAAAAGAACTATATAACGCGAGTTAGCTCTATAAGGTAATTTTGCAGCAGAATGAAAACAATGTTTATAAGGAAGTGTTACCTCCCATATCTCCTGATCAGTGTGCTCTGACAGTGGATCAAGATTGTATCTGACAGTTCCGCTAAAAAGCATGGGATCTTGTGGAATGATTGATAAAGAGGATCGAAGATCATGAATCCCGATTGTTGAGATGTTTATGCCATCTATGATGATCATTCCTTCTGTTGGTTCTACCAAGCGAAACAAGGCGCTGATAAGAGTTGTTTTCCCACTACCTGTCCTGCCAACAATTCCAACTTTATATCCACCTTCAATGGTGCAGCTAATGCCTTGTAGAACAAGTGGAGCAGTCGGTTGATATCTGACCTGGAATACAAATCACGTATGATCTATGGTCTACATCGATGAATAAATGAATATCGACAACTAAGGAGCTAGGATACTAACCTTTAAATCAACAATCTCCACTTTACCAATGGAAGGCCAAGAGGGATCAGGTCTATTGTCTTGTAAAAATTCAGGGTGTTCGCTAGGAATATGCATGTATTGCTCTAGTCTTTCTACTGAAATGATGGCGTTTTCTAGCATGCATTGGGTTTGGACCGAAGCAACTAGGAACACGTTCAACGAAAGAGCATACGATAGAGCCATGCCAATATATCCTGAAAATCAAATACAAAGTCTTAGTATATGAACCAAACTTCATTTTATTATGTAATGAATTTCATTACCTGAGTCAGAAGCTTCAAAGGGAAGTAAAACCATGGCTAAGGCTGAGGATGAGAGAACTATGGCGCAGAGTATTTCTAGACGTTGGATCAACCACTCAGTTGCTGAAAAGCTGTGGAAAAATGCAATTGCATTTCTATCAACAAGGTGTAGATATTCTGTGCAAAAACGATCCTCCTCCTCGAAAGCTCTGATGGTCATTGCTCCCGCTATGGCTTCAGCAAGATGGCTAGCAACAGCTGACTTTGTTGTGCCATCAATTCTCATGAGTTCCTTTGCTGAAGCAAAATAGAATCTCTATGCAGAAAAATACAGTGAGACTAAAAAGTTGAGCAGGTAGTCGATATAAGGACTAGTAACGAACAGAGGCGGAGCTAGGATTTTCAACAAAGGGGGTTCAAAATCTGTAGAAATAGATACCAGAAGGGGGTTCGAATACTATATATACATATAAACTTATTTTAACCATGCATAAATAATATAATTTTCCGCCGAAGTGGGTTCGGATGAACCCCCTTGTATGAAGGTAGCTCCGCCCCCGGGTAACGAATCATGAGTAGTTAATATGCTCGCCTGTAATATCACTGTCATATAAATCATCGGTATAATGATAATCAAGATTGGCCAGGTGAGAGCAGCCAATATTCCTAAGCTGAAGTATGTGGTCAAGGTTGAGGATGCAGCCTGACTGAATCGAAATGACAAGTCGAGATCCAAAACACTGAGGTCTGAAGACAACTGAAAAACAAGACTATGTTAGTTTTATATATACTGTCAAGCATTTTTGTCATAGGCTAGCTTAGGTTGTCATTTCTTACCCGACTAAGTATTCTTCCGAGTGGTGTTGAGTCGTAAAATGACATTGGTGCTCGGAATATAGACGTTAGTAACTTAGCAAAAATAGATTTTGAAGACTTGAGGCCTAAATTAAGCACTACATAGGACCTAAATAACAAGGTTACTGACATACCAAAACCTATGGATGAGTATATTAGGATGAGACTCAATTTGCTGGTTCTTGAACTCTGTAAATCAGCAGCTAACAAAAGATTTTGTCCTAGCTGGCCAACCATATATAGGAGGTGTGAAAATATAACGAAAAGGAGGTAAAAAAGGCCGTTGCTTTCGCCAAGATATTGTTTATACGGCTTAAGACCGGTGTATCCTGTTTCTCGTTCTTCTTGCTTGATCAACTGTTCACCAACAGGTGTTATCAGCTGTTCTTCTGCACACAATGGATGAATATTTTCTACCGAGCTTTTGGTCCTTTGTTGTGGAGAACACCCTCGATTACTCTCACTTTTAATCGCCTCATCATGTGCATGAATGAGGTTTTGAAACTCTTCACAAGAAAGAAGCAACTGATCAAAGGAAGCTGACTGTATGATGTTTCCTTCAGACATTAGCTAATGACAAAATAGAACTCTGTTAGATCACGTACTTGCATAAAATCTGCTAAAATAAGTCGGGCACACAAGCTCATCGAAATGAATGCAGAATAGATTACTAACCAATATTGAATCAAATGTAGGAAGGAAATCTACTTGATGAGTCACAAGCAAGACTGTCTTTCCAGAAAGAGCTCCCATGACATATTCCTGATAATATGAGATTCAAGGTTAGTTATCTTATAAAATGCTTTTTCGATCTCTAGTTTGTCGAGATAAATGTTCTTACATTAAATAGACAGGTTGAGGTATGTGCATCAACTGCGCTGAAAGGATCGTCCAATAGATATATGTCTGCATCTTGATACAGTGCACGTGCCAGCTGAACTCGCTGCTTCTGTCCACCACTGAGGTTAACACCTCTTTCTCCAATAATCGTCTGGTCACCAAAAGGAAACATTTCAAGGTCCTTGACAAGAGAACACCTATCAAGTACTTCTTGGTATTTGATTTGATCCATTGTGGAACCAAAAAGTATGTTTTCTCTTATTGATCCTGTCTGAATCCATGCATTCTGAGAGACGTATGCCACCGTTCCATGAACTTGAACCTGAAAATTGAGAAGCCAATGAAACAGGTTTTTAGCATTTGCTGATATCCAAGTATTACACAAAAATAAAATGACAGTTAAAAGAGAATGAGAAGTTGACGTGAAAACTTACCAAGCCATCAACGTATGGTACCTCTCCGAGAATTGCAGCTAAAAGAGTCGATTTACCAGAACCAACCTCTCCGCAGATAGCTAGTTTTTGCCCTTGTTTGACATGAAGGTTTACACTTTTCACTGCAGGATTATGTGAACTTGCATCCCATGATATCCCTTTGGACTTGATGATTATAGAATGCTCAAGTTGCTTTCCCTGGTACTTCTGCTCAATACGTCTGTTTTGCAACTCCGGAGCCTCAAGAAATTCCACAATTCGAGATAACGAGACTTTTGCTTCTATGGATACTCCAAGAATATCAGGAACTGACCTAACAGGTTCCTGAACAATGCGTAAAGTGGCAAGGAATGTGAAGACATTAGTGGTATTAAGAGGGACTTTGAGTAGGTAGCAAGAACAGAAAGTAACCGCAGATACTATAATTGGCGTTGACCAAAACAAAACCAGGTAATAGCCTTTCTGCATCTGCACTGCTGATAGCCATCGGTATTCGTCTTCTCTTAGCTTTTCAATTGCATTCTTAAAATGCTTCTCCCACGCGTATAACTTCAACACTTTCATACTAGTAAGAGCTTCAGTTATGGCCCTTAGCATTCTGTCTTGCGCAATCATAAGCTCTGTCAAGTACTTGTGCTGTGATTTAGCAACCGGAGAATTTCCTAGCACACTTGCTACAACTAATAGTAGCGCTGGTACGGTAGCCAGTCCCACAGCATAATACATTATGACTAGTGCAATGCATACCTGAACGCCCGTTGTCCATAATTGATGACACCAATATGGAAATTCACCAACTTTAAAGGTATCAACTGTGGCATAGTTTATTATCTCACCAGGTGAGTGAGTATTCTTAGCAGTGTTTGAAAGACGGAGTTGCTTATCGTATATAGCTGCAGTTAACAAGGATTTAACTTGAAGACCGATTAATCTAGTCCTGAAAAACCATTGCCTCTCTGCTAATGATTCTATGCATTTAGCGATAAGGATTCCCCCGGCTAACACATAACCTTCATATTTGAAAGCTCCATTTCCTTTAGCAAGTTCAATGAAGGCATAAAGAAACAAGGGCCCTATTGACACAGTCACCGTCTTAATCAGCGCGAACAATCCAGATACCACAATGGCTTTCCATTGACAGCAGACTATTGCTGAAAATACAGAAGGCCGAGCATTTGAAACTTGCTCCTTAAACAACGAGTACAACATCCCAGCTTGATCCTCCGGCCTCAACTCTGGAATGTCCTCATCATTGAGAATTTTCTCCTTGCCCTTCTTCAGTAAATCATTCAACCAGCAAAATGACATTCTACTAAATATTCCAGCTTTGGCAAATGGAGTTGTTTTCTCATTCGATTCAACTTTACCACAGGCATTATCGGCTTCTTCTCCCAGAAGAGGTTCACAAGTGCTTAATTCCCGTTGGCCTTTGGATGCAGAAACGGTCATTAAAATCACTCCTAGTAGTGGTAACATGTCCAAGATTGATTTTGTGTACACTACATTCTCTACGATTACTTGCCATACTGATGAAATACAAAGAAATGCTGCTAGTAAGCTTGCAAGAAAAACACACAGCTTCCCTGGTGAAGAAGTATACTGCTTCTTGTAAATGGAAAGTAAACTCAGTAGCAACCACGTGAGCCCTTGTGACAACGGAACTAGCCATTGATGTAGCGGTAGAACAGTTTGTTCCGCGATGAGTTTCTGCAAAACTTTCCATGTCCCAAAACTCAAGTATGCTAAAGCTAAACTGCCATTGAAAATGTAGGAACAACTTGACAAGATAGAATTGCCTTGGAACTCAGAGGACGCCACGCTCTTTCGTGATGAGAACTTGGTAGAAAAGAGGAAAACAAGAATCATCAGAAGCAGGATATTTGCAAAAATGATCAATATATGACTGGTGCATGAAAATGTATCAAGAAAAGTTGAACTGCAACTCTCTCCAGCCTTCTGTGAACACTCATACTTCCCACAGAAAACCAGCCAGAGATCCATCATTGTATGTCCCTGAATCAAGTAAGAGTATCAAAAGAAGAAAGATAATAGGAAAGGTTCATTGGATTTTCACAACGACGACAACTATAACTCTATGCAAGTGAGTCAACGGCTATATGAATCCTCACTGACCGTGTTACTCCATTTAAGCTTGTTTCAGTCCTGTATTATACAATTTTTCATGTTCAGACTTTAAAGAAAAAAATCCCGGAAACAACTATCAAGAAACAGTAAGTTCAGAAATAAAATCACCTTTTGATTGCAAGATGCCAACAGCTGAAAGTGCAAATCATTACTCTTTCAAAGCTGGTTCATTCTAAAAGGCATAATACTTTAACTTGGCCTCAGCCGACAACTAATTATACACTCCAGCTTTGAGTACGCACGTCTAGACACCTCAACTCATCTCCACTGTGTCATAAGTTAAAAAACTCCAATTTTCAAAATGATCATCTAGACACCTCCAAATTTACGTGTCACATTAGCATAGGTGTCCACAAGAAACATCGGACACGAATTTGGTGTTTTAGTTGTTAGTTGAGATGTCTAAATGTGCACTCTCAAAGTTGGAGTGTCAGTCCGAGTTTGAGTGTCTGTTTAAAATGTACAAATGGAGCATCTTTAAATGTACAAGACATCAAAAAATCCAATAAAAAGCATCTACTTTAATCAAATAAGGTCCCACTTTCAGACAAAAGGGAAAACATATCATAAACAAGCATTTCCATTATTGGGAAGATCTTTTTGCTTTTGTTCACCATTTCTCTGCCTTAGACCTTCACTTACGGATTCAGCAGAACTCAATAACTTTAGTCTAAACTCTATAATATCGTAAAATATTCATCAAAATATACAAATTTTAAAACTCACTAACTCAGAAAAGACTATAATCCCGAACTCATAAACTTCAAATCCTGACTCCATTTCTAACCATTGTAGGTTGTAAGGACAAGTACTAGTGCAATACACCCTAAAAGCACTAATCTTTGAACTTAAAAGTGAACAAAACACATTAACATAACTAGCTAAAGTATATCAAATCAAGAAAAAAAAAGTAATAAAATCAAAAGCTTTGGAATTTACCTTTCTTTGTCTATACGTCTCAAGCTATGAGAATTTCCTACAATGTTCGTGAAAAAGTATTTTTCGTAAGATCTCCAACAATGTCAGCTCCAAGAACAATCTTTTTTTTGATCCCCTCAACTTCAATGAATTTTTTAAGTAGTTTGTGTGTACACTATAATATAACTCCATTCTTGTTTGTTGAATACCATATTTGTATAAAAGTGTACTAATATTATGTTCTGGTAACTGTTAAAATATGGCAAAATACCAAAAGTGTAAACTTGGGAAGTTTCATTGCTATGATTGTTATTTTTTTCACACAAATTTCAACCACTAACACTTGATGATATTTTATCTTTTTGTGCTTTTTGATAGTAATAATAAAAAGTTTTTGTCTGTTTCAAAGAATATATTTGTTGAAAAAGAAAGGGGTAGAAGCCAAAAATCTTTGTTTGCTTTAAATTTGTAAATTATTCTAAAAAAAAATGGGTTGTTAGAGAATCAGATGCTATCAGACAAAAAAGTATATTCATATTTACATCAAGAATTCAAGATAAGAGTATGTTTAGATCAGTTTTGAAATCTTGATTTGAAGTTAACGTTCTATTTGGATATATAATTTTAATTTTTTAAAGTTATATTTTTTTCGTAAATATAAAAATAGAGATAATAATAAAACAAAGTCTTGTTAAGATTTTGATCCGTCCTATTTGTTCCATGCATACATGCATTCTTCAAACTTTTTAAAATAAATTAAGATACCAAAAGTTAAATTTAAAGTATTAACCACAAATTGAAAAATAATAATAATAATAATAATATTAAAAAAAATCTGCCTTTTGCAGTCTGCTACAAATTAAAAACTGAAATATTTTGGTCTGCCCCGACCCATTATGATTTTAACTTATCGTGAAAACCTTACGAGTTGTGAAAAATATCAAACAAAATTTAATTTTTTTCATAAATTTAATAAATGTCAAATGGTATTCATAAAGAAAACGCCAATACATAATTGTATAGGGATTCATTAATCAACAATAATAATAAGTAATATAATTTTGTGATATAAATAATATCTTCGAGTTGAGAATGAATTTTTTTTTTATAAAGTTTTAATTCTTAGTCTTTCTTTACCAATGTTAACTTAGAGGTCGTTTGATAAATATATAAAAAAAATGTTTTTATAAATATATTAGAGACAGTATATACGATATTTGATAGATATATAAAAAAAATTACTCATATACATAATAGATTAAAAAAATAAAATATATATATAGGGGTAGGACAAGTATTTTATTTTTTCAATTTATCTCAACACTCAATCATGAAATTAAAGTTTTGCTTATTTTCAAAAATTAAATTAAATACACCAAAATGCTGTGATATTGAGTAGTCCACACGTCACACTGTCTTTTTTATTTCTTTTTTTGGACAGTTGTGAACGTCAGAGCAACTTGTTTTTGTTAATCTCCATCTACTTTTAATTATTATCAATTATTTTTATAGTATCGAACAATAATAATTTTAATTAATATTTTATAGTGTATCTTTTTATCATATTGATTTGAAAAAAATTGAAATTTATAGTACCTTTTATTGAATATTTAATTTTTTTTTAAAATACCGAATTTATATGAGTTATGTTTTAATTTATTTGAAAAAACGTAATATAACAATTAAAAATGAACAGAGAATAATACGCTAAGCTCGTACTTATTTAAGGACTGAGTGATAGTCAACAACTCGAACACAAAACTCTCGAGTGAAGTCAAGTGATAATCAACCAAACAATGGAGAAGAACAAAAGCTATGACCATACACTCTTTTAATTGTTGTTCAGTGTAAAGAGTTCAATATAGAGTTTTATACAGCAAAATTGTTTTACTTCTATAAGAATAAATAGAAGATTAGTGAGGCAAAGGTTTCTGTCTACATTGCCAAAAAAAGATTGCTCATTTCTTAGTGAAAATTCTATCAACATTCTATTCTAACAGCACCACTTTGAGATGAAATAAATTTGGGTTTTCTATTGACTTGCTCCAAGCATTGGATGACATCTCCAACCTTGAAGTCATCCCAGTTTTGAATCACAAGTCCACATTCATTCCCCTTTCCAACTGCTTCAACATCCTGCTTCTCACGCTTTAACGATGCACAAGATCCTTCGAAAACAACCTCACCACTTCTAAGTAGCCTCATTGTTGATGATCTGATGAGTCTGCCATCTATCACACGACAACCAGCGATCTTGACGTCCTCTCCCTTAGCTTTGCTCCTTCCTTTTAGCTCAAATATGCTCAGTATCTGTGCCTCGCCTGAAACCTGTGTCTCAAATGTACCTGGGGCTTTTTCAACAATAGAGTTGCCAATATCCTCTAGAAGATGATAGATCACACGATGGATTTTTATCTGCGACAGAATCATAATAAGTATGAGTTTAACGTTTTCAGCGTGTAATAGGAGCATTCAAATGAGAAACAGTGACCACATTAAGTATTGACCAGAAAAAGCACCTTAATGCCAGCTTTGTTTGCTGCTTGACTTATTGAACCAGGTGGAGTTGGTATGCTGAACCCAACAATAAATGCACCACAAGCTTGTGCTAAATCCACGTCGGACTCAGAAATAGGCCCAACACCTCCATGGACAATATTCACAAAAACCTATAAAAAGGGCAATTTTCACAATTTTGAAACTAAAATTTCTCTAGGAAGTATGAAAAATGCGGATGAACACTAAATAGAGCTGATCAATGCATCTGAAACACTACTATTTGTCTCACCTGAGAACTATCCAAACTCTTCAATGCGTCTGTAACGGCTTGGACAGTTCCCTGAACATCTGCTTTTACTATTATTGTCATTTCAACCCTCTTGGGCTTCTCTTCAACCTCACCTTCTTCATCTTCTAAATTAGATTCTGGCACTAGAGCTCCTAATTTTTCTGCGTCCATCTTCCTCCCAAGTCTATCTTTTTCAAATTTCTTTTTCCTCCCAGCGCTAAGCATCCTTGCCCTTTCCTCAGTGTGAACGACAATAATGTCATCACCAGCCATTGGAAGCCCCTTGAGTCCTTCGATCTCTACAGGCATAGCTGGCCTAGCCCTATCAGTTGATTTTCCTAGCATATCCCTAATAGCCCTGATTTTTCCCCACTCGGCACCTACAACAACATGCTGACCACAGACAAGGGTTCCTGCTTTCACTATTGCAGTAGCCAATGGACCCCGTCCTCTATCAACCCTTGCCTCGACGACATAAGCTTGGGCTGGTCCATCTACACGTGACTTCAGATCCATCATCTCAGCCTGGAGAAGCAACGCCTCCTCCAGCTTATCCAATCCAGTTTTTGTTACAGCAGAGACTTCAACAACCTGAATATCTCCACCCATCTCCTCCAGAGCCAACCCTTCTGTTGCAAGCTGGATTTTCACTCTTTCAGGATTTGCTGCCGGCTTATCACATTTATTGACAGCGACAACGATTGGAACATCAGCTGCTTTTGCATGGGACATTGCTTCCAGCGTTTGTGGCATAACACCGTCATCAGCAGCCACTACCAATACAACAATGTCAGTAACCGCTGCACCTCTTTGTCGCATAGCGCTAAATGCCGCATGACCAGGAGTGTCAAGGAACGTGATAGATGCCCCAGAAGACATTCCAACAACAAATGCTCCCAAATGCTGAGTTATGCCTCCAGCTTCCTTAGCAGCCACAGAAGTCAGACGTAGAGCATCTAAAAGGGATGTTTTACCATGATCAACATGACCCATCACTGTGACCACAGGTGGACGTGGAAGGACTTCAGCACCTTCGTTAGAATGCAGCCTCCTAACATTCACTCCAATTTCCTGCAAAGGGAACAAGAAAACATTTATTTTAGTCCATATCCACAGATAGCATCCTGCTTGGAAGGTCAGACACTCAAATTGAAAAACAGAAAGGAAAAACAATTGCTTTACCATCGCAACAAGCTCAGAAATATCGATGCTAAGAGGATCATATTCTGAGTCAACCTTCTCCCCCACATTTTTAAGGATATCCTGCACGACAGGTATTGACACGCCACAACGTTTGGCCAGCTCAACAATGGTCATGCCCTCGAATATCTCTACAGTTCTATCTGATAAGGAGGAGCTAGCAGTTTTTTTAAGCTTGGGAGGGACATAAGGAGCTTCAACGGGTGGTGAGGAATCCTTTGTCCTTTTCTTGAACTTCCCTTTCTTCTGTATCTTCAAACCCAAAGCTTCTGGTTCTTTTTTCCAAGCCAGTGTTTCTGGACTGGCATGAAAACACCTAGAGGAAAAAAAAAACTATATTATCTCTATTACGTCAACCAAAAGGTAACACTGTTAGGTTTTTCAGGCTGCCCACAGTCTTTAACTTATCTCTATCACGCTGCCTATGATCTTAAATTTCACCTATCAATGTTTAGATAAACCCTCAGAGAAGAAACCACTGTGCAAATTTATCCTTATTTTCTTTGGAGTGTTATAAAAAGAAGTGCAATTAACTTTAAGGGAAAAATAACAGCTCACCATTGGCGACCAACTTGACCACTTTAGAAGTAAAACATTATTCGGTTCTGCCAAACTTATTACTTGACCATGGCAAACCACTAATCTGAAGAAAAAAAAACACATCTCCACACAATGTCACACAAAACTTCAGTTAACTTGCAAGTCGCAACGAAAATATATTTTAAACTTTAACCAAATTCCCTTGTTGAGTTGAGATTTAATTTTACTCATGATTTGTTGTTTTGATGTCAATCTTCACCACATTGAGACCCCCAACTGAAAAAGAGCAGGCCAAAGATGTAGTGTATTCACTAAAGTTGTAGTGAAGTCTCTTTCTTTATTACTATCCATTGCCTGTTGTTTGAAATTATTGATTAAAAAACCTGGCTAAACCTTTTATTCTTGCATAAAAGTTTCCACTCAAATTGATGCTTAACAGCTACCTCCTGAGTTGCATAAGTCTTAATTCCTGAGTTTCATTATTCAGCAGGCACTCTATTTCAAGATTTAACCTCTTCACTGAAATTCTTATTACTGGACAATGCAGGTAGCATCCACCACTTTTTTGGTAAGTCTTTTGGTACAGGAGTGCTAAATTATACTCTTATGCATTTTGCTGAAAAGGAACTGTTAAAGCATTTTGTTTGCCAATAATGATTCCCTCCATTGCACCGCCTAACCAATAATGATTCCCTTCATTGCACCGCCTAGCTGTAAACTTTTTCTTTTAAGTGTTCAAAAATTTTGTTACACTAATGTAATTTTCTCTTATTGATTTGCCAGTTTGATAGCCTTGATAATAGACTACTAACAGAAATCTGCAAACCAAAAACTTTTCAAAGATCAAACTTTGTGCTTGCTTCAAATATAGTTTTTTCACACACCAATTTCTTCTCACATAATTCTCCCCCCTTTCAACCACACAGAGAGAAGAAAAGCATTCAAGAAACCAGCAATTGTAGAATTAAATGGTTGAAAGATCATTCCCTTCAGCATCTGAAAGGGATTTCCTTCAACAGGAAAAACTGGAAGCACTAGAGTGTTCTTCTAGCTAATTAGTAAGAGATCTCCACTTGAGCACAACATAATTTTGAAGAACAAAATAATTAGCAAATGGTTGATAGAACTCTTTCCGAACCAACATGTTCATTATGAAAAGCAAAAAGTTATTTCTGACCCATCTTTTAATTTCTTAGGGATTCAAGTTCTTTAGCTTGTGGAAAATATCTTATCCTAATTTTGGCTGAAACTGAAAGGTAAAGGTCTTTCGGAAACAGCCTCTCTACCTCAACAAGGTAGGGGGGGCAAGATCTGCATTTATTCTACCCTCCCCAAACCCCATTTATGGGATCACACTAATTATGTTATTGTTGTTGAGAAGGTAAAGTTCTTTGAGAAGCACTAGAATGTTCTTCTAGCTACTGTCTGCCACAGTTCAATACAACATAAAATAAGAATCTTGAACATCAGCACTTGCCTCATTTTTTAAAGGAAAAAGATTCTCTTTGCATTCTAAAGCAGTTGGGTGTTAAGTAACTTACCATTAGTCATTACCCAATATGCAACAAGATTCAAGATTTTTATTTAGTGAATTTATTCATCTAATTCCATATTTCTTAGAACACAACTTATCATCAGAATGATGTCACTTACTTCTATAAATGAATCAACCAAAAAATCCCTGGGAAAGTTAAAGTAAAGTTGTGGACTTCACCTTATTGAAGTTCTGTAAGTTAGGAGGTTGGTACAGTTCGACTTCCATTGAGCTGCTATCAGAAAGCATCCTGCAGTATAAAGGGAAAATATATGATACATGCCTGTACATCATCTGAAGCCATGTTCTCATTTAATTTCAGCTCTCAGAAAATATAGCCAAGAATTAGAAAATAAGAAGCATGTCACCCAGATGTAGCACGAATAATCGGCCTTAGTAAAACTAAAACTTTTGTATTTCAAGGGACGTAGAAAAAAAAACAACGTCTACAAGCAGCGGAACAAGAACTAGAATTATTTGCCTCTCCTCCTGTACCAAAAACCAAGTTCAGAAAAATAGGGAAGATGATGAGCTCGCAACCCATCTGAGTTAGAAAATCACCAAACAAACTATTCAAAGGATGATGATTAAGCACAATGCTTAATATAAACAAATGAAATTAAGTGCAGACCTTGTACTGAAGATGGTTAATATAAACAAATGAATAAGTGCAGGCCTTGTACATGAAGAAATCAAGAAAAACGAATGTACAGACCTTGTATTTGTCCAGCCAAAACTGGAATTGTTCTCTGCACCTCTTCAAGGTTAGATTTGGAAACTGATGCTGCAGTATACCTGGATCTTACTGCCAATGCCTTTGTAAGACTAGTGAAGGTACCCTGCAGAAACACTCCATGTAAAAGTCTGCACAGAACTACCTCGAAAGCACACTAACTAGGCAAAGAGGGAGTCTCAACAATGGCATAGTAGAATACATAATATGTAGACAGGGGTGGACAGATTTGTGCATTGGCGTACACGAGAGACAAATCAGATAATATCGGGCGGTAGCTTTTCAATAGAAGTGATTAACCAACTTATATTTGCTCAATGCAGAGCACAACAGCACATATTTTGGGAATTCATTTGGACAATGCAGTTTACATCATCGTTGGAGCTCTAAATAGATCCAAAACAACACTTTGCAGGAGACGGTTCCACATAACCATCTAAACATACAACCCTCCTGTTTTTGCTAATGGAAATGTTATAGATGTCGATGTTATGAAGTACAAGCATGGAAAGCTAATAAACTCTCTTTTCCTGTATAAAACCAAATAGACTATTTGAAAGGTCAAGGATCAGTTATGAAGTGATTTCCAGTTGAACCGAATAGAAGAGGCTAAAAACACACCTTTTTCCCTGCCGCCCTCCACGCCATTCATATGTATTACAACCTCCAGACCTGTAGACAATAAAACAAAAAGAAAGGCACTATTATAAGCCATGCTAGTCTAAATTGACACTGTTAAATGACTTGAGACAAAAAGGCTAAATAATGTATAGAACTAACCTCAAAAGAAAGAATGTACCAACCAACTACGTTATCCTAAATATATTTGGATTCTGCTATATAAATCCAGGGGAACTACTACTCTCTATTTGGGCCCAATTCATTCCAACACTACATTGCCTAAGGAGTTCACTAAAATAATAGAATACATTAATGTGAATCAGTAAGGCCAAAAACACTGAGTTCAAACGGAAACTGAAGGTATACCCAGAACATCAGGCAAATCACCCAAATCCCCTCAGAATGAGTGACTCTTAACATAAGTTTGCTTCATAGAGAAGTTCAGATACATACATAAAACTAAAAGAAGCTCACGTTTTTTATGTGAACTTCCCATTGAAAAGACAGATATTGGTTGCCTCTCATTTTCCAAACATCAGCAGGGGAAGATGGAATACAAATGATAGAGCTTTTCCGAGAATTATAAAGGTAACAATATCCTAAAGCACGAGTAGAATCAACCTAAATCGAAAACAGTGATATTGATAAACGATAAAATACAGTAATGCAAATCAACAACATGACCAAAACCCTAAGCTAACAATAGAAATGCATACCTTACACCCTAAGAGCTAAAAACAGAAAATAAATCCATACCCTCAAATTTCTTCACCAAACCCATAACACCCCTCTTCCCAAGGGAGCAAATCTTAGCATAAGATTGGTTCAATACTTAAAAAGCAAGTAAAGATGCATACGTTGTGTCCAAGCCAGCTTACCCTCAGCTCAACTAATTCCACGGGACACCTGCCACCTCCCACTAGCAAAAGGTACTAGGTAACACTGTCTACCAAGGTTAGGACAGATACAAATAAATCACCTAATGTTTTTGTCTCCGGATTTGAACCTAAGACCTCACCGCTCTCAACTACTTAATTAGCCACTAGGCCACACCCTTGGGTTCAATTAACTAAAAACTCTATATCCTTTCAGTTCTATCCGAGACCATTTTCATATAATAACAAGTACAGACAGATACATATAAAAACTGATAAAGTTCACATTTTTATGAAAAAAATGCATTGAAAAGATAAAATTCAGATATTTCCAACCCCTAAACAGCTTCCAACATATCAAAAAGGCAAGATGGTATGCGAAAAAGAAAATCTTTATGGAAATTATACAGGTGAAATTACAATCTTTGGTATATAATGAAGTAGAATAAGAAAGAAGAGGTTCGGTATAATGACCTGATAATGGATCTACTAAAGAGGCGAGGAACTGATGTTGAAATGAAAACTGCAGATTCTTGAAGGCACCCCACAGAGTCTAATGGCTTTTTCTTTCTGTGTTATTGTTCGAAAGTCCCAGAGGGTGCGAGACCAAAGAGAGGGAGAAGAGAAGAGGCTCACTGGTAGAAAAGGATTTTATTTTATTTTTTAGTAGGGTAAACAGAGTCAAAAAAACTAATTAAGGAAAAAATCTTTGAAAAGCTTTATTAACCAAAAAAAAAATATTTTTGAAACGTGCAATTTTAGTTTGATGGAGTTCTTTTAAAAAAATTTATTTGTGAGAAATTGCTATGCCCTACTATTAGTAGGATATGATGAATTTCGATGAGAAGAATTAATTTTGCTTATGAAGTTATTTGTAGATTTGATGGATTAATTATACAAAACTTAATATATAAAATAATTATATGAAATTGTTATACAGTATAGAAATTGTTATATGATAAGCATTTTTAAAGACTTAACTATTGCATACGACACCTTTTTCTTTATTTCATACTTTTTTTAATATGTAACTTATATTTGTTTACTTATTTAATTATATAATGCTTGGTTTCCGATTGTAAAATCTGCCTAACTGGAAACCCAACAGTGTTAGAAAATTAATGCATTCCTTCTCTGGTTTGTATTTAGATAATTTTGCAAATTATTCCTGTTACAACTATCATTTATTAGTGCTATTATTATTATTACTATTAATTAATTATAATGGGACTTTTGGCCTTTCAAGATTAGTATTAACAAATTTAAATTGTTAAGTCCATTTTCTTGAGCTGGCTCATACATGACAACATATGGAAATTATAAGGATAATAAAGCGCTGACATAGAGATGCGAATACTTCTATTGATAAAGTATGGAGAGCCATCAACTCCGAATAATTTTATTCTCTCGACCCAGCAAACTCAGGGTTCCAGCGACTTATACTTATTGTACAACATTGAAAACGAAAATATAATGTTGTTGAAGAAAATATCCCTTTAACATGAGTCCGTTATAATAGTATATAAGCACAACAGTGCAGAGAAAAAGGAAATAGTATACGAGCAGGTGCCATTTTCAGAATATCCCAAGAGTCGCGAGCAAAAATGCTAATGCTTCTCATGTAGTATTAGACAGCAACTTGACCGAACAGACACTTGCGGATCTGCATGCAGAGACAGATTGATTAACACAAACGAATTATTAAACGAATAGACACTTGCGAATCGTCGGAAACCAATAGAACAAACATTTGAGAAATACAGTACCACTTGTCTAATGGAGACAAATCGATGGATGGAGCTACAGTAAAGTAGGTTATGGTTTGTTTTTCTTTTTCTTTTTGATTGCGGATTAACACTAGCATCCAGACCAGCTTGCACCCACTCAACATACGTACCAAGTAACTTTGTCATTGATGGCTTACATATATGGGAAGAAATAAGTAGGGCATGCTTATAAGCCCTATTACCAAATTATAGGACACAACCATAGCTAAAAGTAGGAGATCTCCTCGTGCTCTCGCACATACTTCTTAGGAAGACTAGAAAATGTTAAACCCGTCAGACTGGAATGTGATCTTATTTTCTCATCCAACACATGTTCTCTGGCATTGTTGATGTGGTTATCTAAGTCTTAGTGTTACCCTACCTCAAACAGGCTGAATTACCTATTTGTGGTTTTGGGGAGGGGCACATAGTCTAACATCATCAGACACTAGTAAGCAACAGACTTGCCCCCATCACTACCTAAGTTCTGTACCAGGAAGAACATAAAAGAAGATGACTGAAGTTTTTTAAAGTATAAACCGTATTTGGTAAGAGGTAGACAATGTCTATAACTTAGTTGAAACTTGAAAGTACTACGTGACGTCTAGAACTTGCTGGGGAAAATTAATCCACTGAGATGCCTATCAAAAACATGTAAGATTTTGTAGCTCATTTGATTGACACCTCAAAGTAGAAGGGAAGAGCTAAAGTTAACCATGAACGTCAAAGTAGAAATTTGACAACATCAATAGGAAATTTTCAAAAGTACAAAAGGACTGAGGAGCACAGAGAGTACCTCTGGTAGCTTCTTACGGAACACAACTTCTAATCTGGCGTCAAGTGTATTTTCACATACAATTTTCCCATCTCGAGAAGCCAAAACTACTCCTCCAGAGCTGTGGCATAGAAAGAGAAAGAGAGAGATCAGTAATGGTACCTAATTAGATTCTACAAGCTTGAGTGCTTTAACTTTCTCTGTAGAGCAATGATACACGGTAAGCAAGAGAAACAAAAGGCCAATCCAAGTCCAACTGCACATGAGTCGCCTCCATCTAGTGGAGCGACAATTTGAGAACTAAGAGCTTTCTAAAGTCCCTATTGAAAGTAAGAATAAATGGCAGTGTACCAGGAAGGGCCATGAGCATTGTGATGTGATGGAGCTGGTGGAAGGTAGATCTGGTCAACTATGACCTCAGGTGCGTGAACTTGAGACTTCTCTGCATACTCTTCCTTTGCTGCATCCAAGACATCTTCAACCAAGGGAACATCATCTTCCCGACAACGTAGTAGGACAGAAGGCTCTTTAAGTCTGAGCAAACTCTGTAGCACAAAGAGTTGCTTTTTAGTTATGTCCAAATAAGGAAGCAATATAAGTCCCAAAAGTCATCAAGAAATGTAGAGAAAAACACAAACTTTGTAGCAACTTTGGCACAGCACTCAACAGTTTCTAAGAAAATGTGATAACCTTCATATTATCCCTAAAAGAATGTTAACCAGCTTGAGATACTGAAAATAAAACATCAACTTCCAAAGGATCCAACTTGAAGGGTAGAAGCAATAGAAGATTTCATTTCAGGCTCAGGCTATTCAAATGATACTCTAATATCTTTAATTGCAACCACTCCTACAATATATCTTCACATCTAAACATTCTAATGCACAATCAGAACTTCATACAAGATCACATGAGAAGTCATATGAAAATAGATTGTCTTTCATAAAATAGCCTGCTCATTTTCTACGATACAAAGTATATTCTGCCAACTCCAGTAAGAGAAAAAAGAGGGAGGCAGTGACAGAAAACTCATGCAGCTTATTGCTGTCAGCCAAAGTACCTGAACAATAAGAGCTTGCAGAAGCTTCTTATAGATATGGTGGTTGTGGTGATGGCTGACATTTAAAAGTTCCTTTGATGCTGCCTCCTTCATGGAGCAGACCAAGTCATCCTGAGCTTGAAGAACCTTGATTCGAGAGGCATTGAGTTGCATGGAGTACTCACTGCAAATACAGTATCAAGAAACTTTAAACACTCTACTTTGCCCAAACAAAATTGAAATTGGATTACTTTAGCCACAGAAAATGTTGTGTTCACAGCAAAACAATTTTAGAGAATCAACTTTAGACTAATAATACAATGAAATACGTTTAAAGAAGGTTTATATAGGCCAAGTGGAGTCACTAAAAAATCTATCAATCAAGATCAGTTGTACGAATTACTTCAGTTGTTCAGAAATTTTTTACATGATATAACAACAACATGCCCAGTGTAAATCCCATAGGTGGGGTCACGAAAGGGCTGTTCCAGTAGACTGTTGGCTCGAGAAACACACATCAAAGCAATTTAAAAAAGAAAAATACAGAAGTAAAGAGGACCTCACAAATAATAGGGAATATGACTTTTAGCATATGTCAAGGCCAAAACACTCCCGCAAATACAGATGTTACCACAAATGCTTTATCCAATCAATGCCCAATAAGATCACAGCTAATCCACGGAATATAGACTGATGATGTCATGCAAAACAAATTACAATATTGTCTGTTCAACCTCATAATCACGGAGAAACAAATAAAACCACCTGAACAGCTCCAACTTCCAAGTAAATTTTAAGCACAATTTTGATATTTGTTTTATGTTTGTAATACGTGTCTGAGAGCATTGGAAGACCACAAATCCAGACAGAATTAATTGCATAATCTTTTTTTAATGACTGGTGTCAAAGATGGATGAAAATTGCTATACAAACCAAATTGGGGAAATTACATTTTCTTGCGAACATCAACTTGTTTCTCCTTACGCTCGTATTCCTGTCTGATCTTCTTTTTCTCTGCTTCCACTAGCTGCAACTTCTCAATGTTGAATTCCTAAAACAATCACAAATCCGACATGCTCAATAACACTCTAACAACAGAATCAGTATGACTAAACACCGTAAACTTTCCAATTGGAGCCAAATTTGTATAATTATGCCTCCATTCTGCCATGAATGCATTATTACTCTAAGACGAGATAAATATAATTAACAAACTCCATTTTACTTAAAGATGAGCATAATTTGTATAAGAACAGCTTACTTCTTCGCACATTCTTACTCTAAGAACAGCAGATATATCTATGACTAAACTCAAATTAACTTCAAATTTGTTGTGTAGATTTTATAATTACTGTTTAGTACTTTGGAGCAAACGTTATTACTTTGAGAACGAGAGATAAACTGACTACCAAACTGAGATCAACTGCAAGCGGATCAACAGCATGTCTAGCCATACTTTTAAAATCAGCTCATTTTGAAAAGTGTTTTTTACTTTTTTTCTAAAAGCGGTTTTCGAAAAAGTAATTCTTGTAAGAAGCATTTTGTGTTTGGAGAAAAAGCACATTTAAGCAACAATTAGTGTTTTGCCGAACTTTTAGGGAAAAACTACTTTCTTAGCTTCAGAAAAACAGCTTATACTACTTTCCAGAAGCTCTTATTTTCTCCAAAATTTTGGGCAAACACCTCACTTTTAAAAAATAAGCATTTTTGGTCTCCCACAAGCTTGGCCAAATAAGCTATGAGTTATGTACACAGTTAGTACAAAGATTTCTTATTTGTCGATGTATTTTGACCTTTTGTAAAATATTACTTGCAGTTTCCTTTTAAGTGACTTGATGTCGTCCATGCATAGGACTTATATTCACTTCAAAATCGGACCATGATTTTTATAATTAAGGCTTACTTCTCCAATGCCACATTATTACACTATGACTAAATTTGACAACAATATTGGAGCATATCTTGAAAAAATAATGCTTACTTCTTTCATGTACACATTATTACCCTAAACTAAATTAACTTCAATATCAAGCCATGTTTTGTATTAGTAAGACTTACTTCTTTGATGCGCGAATTATTACTCTATATCAAAATTTAACTTCAACATTGGATCAAATTCTGAATGACTAAGGCTTACTTCTTGGATGTGCACATTATAACTCTAAGACTAAATCAACTTCAACATCAAGCAATGATTTGTATTACTGAGCCTTACTTCTTCTATGAGCACAGTATTACTCTGTAACTAAGGCTAAATTCAAAATTAGAGCATATTTTTTAACAACTGAGGTTCACACTTTTTCAATGTTTCATATCATTCCTCTAAAACTTAATTTTCAACATCAAGCCATGATTTGTATTACTAAGCCTTACTTCTTCAATGAACACAAGCACATTATTACTCTATGACTAAAATTAAATTCAAAATTAGAGCATATTTTTAGATAATTAAGATTTACAATTCTTCGATGCTTCATATTATTACTCTAAAACAAATTAATTTCAACATCAAGCCATGATTTGTAGATCATTACTCTATGACTGAATTTAACTTCAAACTAAGAGAATATTACTAACAAATTAGGACATTATCACTCTGAAACTAAATTAACTTCAACATCAATCCGTGATTTGAATTCGTACTCAATAACTAAATTAGCCTCAAATTAGAGCATATCTTATACTTATTCAATCCTTCGAACTACTAAAAACTGAATTCAGTTCAAAAAATAGTGAATAGCAAATAAATAGGGCATACTTCTTCGGCGGAGACGGAGATCTCATTGGCTTTTTCTTCAGCTTCCTGACGGATGAATCTGACCATCTGCTGGATCTGCTTTGATACATCTGCATCGTTCATCTTCGCAAATTTTGGATCGTAGAAGAAATGTGGATTCTGATATTAGCGAAATGAGAAACTTGTGGAGGAGGAGTAGTAGTTTTATTGATTCTCTGGTGAATTCACATGACTCACGTCTCCGATTTTTATAGGCCAGCAACACACATCGCATCAAATCACACTATAATTGAAATAGTCGAAATTTAAATTTATTTGTCTGAATTAATACTAAATATACTAGAATATATAAATTATTCATCTAATAAATTTTAAATAATTTGAGACGAAAGTGATATTTCAATAAATATATATGGTATGTAAAGGTAAATTTTAATCGAAATATAATGAGTGAATTCATTTTATTATTTTCTTTTCCTACTTTCTTGAGTTTTCTATTATATATCCACGTCATATTATATAATTTATATGCAATATATATTGAACAAATAGCAATTACATATTAAGAAGAAAATTAATTAGCATTAGGTGGATAAGCTCAAGCATTTTATATACTATAAAGTAACAAACTAAGCTGTTATATTGATTAAAAAAAGAACTTACAAAATTGTTATCAACTTAAGTATTTAAAGAAACCAAAAGGAAAATATGGAATGAAGATTTTAGATTGCTATCACAATTAGGTAATGAAAATAAAATAACATGATAATGATAATAGCAATAATAATAATAATAATATAAATCTTATTAGTTTATTTTTCTCATAACATTTTCTTAAAGTTTCAAATATTAATTAGATTTATGACATTTTTGTCACTGTTTAGACAAATGACACATGTTAAGGAAGTTTCCTCCCCACATGGTCCCTTGTCCTTTAGTATAACTTTTTTCTTTTCAAAATGTGCATTTTTGGCCGGAAAATGTGTGTATTTTTATTTTTATTGAGGATTTAAAAAAAATAATATGTGTATGGCGCGATGATAAGGTTAATTGTATAATAGTCGTTGGATGGGTTTAGATGACATAAATTTAGGGTGAAGAAACACAATTTATATGTTTACTTCTGTAGCACACATGGATTAATTGATTTTTGGGAGACTTAAAAAGTTAAACTGCTGGATATTTTTGCCTAATTTGAATTGTAAACGTAGTCAATTTCTTTGAGAAATAGTCACCATTCATTATTGTATAGCCCCAATTGATTGATTATAGTTTTACTCTACATAAATTATTGTTATAGCCCCCCAAGTAATTAAACATAAGTTGTTGATATCAATATTAGATATGTGACAATTGATACTCATATAATTTGGGGAACTAAAAATGATGACTAAATCCCGTTTCTATAAATATAGTTCTCCTAACCTTATAAGAATTGATTCCTAATTATTGGTAAGGTGAAATAAAGATAAATCACATAACATATTGTACAATTAAGTATTATTGTGTTAGTTCTTTTTGTTTCTGACTTATATATAAAGGTAATATATATATATATATATATATATATATGTTTAAATTATGTGTATTATTTACGGGATAATTCAATTAATTTAAAAATGGTTATTTATACAAATGATTATTGATCTCTTGACATTATATTTTAAAAGTTCAACGACAACTTATATTTTAAAATGTGATTTTAAATAACACAATCTCTAGAATTATTTTTTTGCTTAATCAACTCAAATCGTAAATTAAATGTGACTACTAAAATACAATTTAAACTAACCTCATCTCCAAAAATATTGGCTTGCTCAATTAACTCAATGAGGTATGTTAACAACACTTCATATATGGCTCCACATATTTGAAATAATTTAATAATTTTATGTTTCAATGATCATTTTCCAATTTTTCGTGATTCTTTTTAACTAATATTTGTCAATTGGTCACTTAATCATATGAATTGTGATTCTTTTTAACTAATATTTGTCAATCGATCACTAAACCATATGTGTAGGGATAATAAAATTTCGTTAAAATTATAGAGTATTGTTTTTCTTTTTTCAATTTTGTCATGATATAAGATTTAAGAAAGAAATTGAAAAATTTCATAATTTTTTAATGAGTAACTTTCACATATAGCAAACATAAAAATCATATTTGTATGTTATAGATATACTTTGCATAATTGCACTCCATAGTAAATATAAATATGTATATTTCGCTATATATATAAAAAATTATTGTATAATTTGCTATACATATACAAAGATATCAGTTATATAATTCGCTATATATATACAAAAGAAAGCAATTGTATACAAATCAATTGTATAATCTGTGTATGTATAAAACGAGAAAGAAAGAAAAACAAAAGAAAATTGTGCAGAGAAACATTTTTATTGTATAACTATAAGTGTATAGGACGAAGATATATGTATTTGCATGTGTATATAGAAATTTCTCTCGCTTTATACAGACAGAGACACAATTTATACATTTCGTTTCTGTTTGTATAAGCGAAAGAGACGAGGGTGGCAAGCGAGATCTGGGAGAGGGGAGAGAGAGGAACAAAAGTATATGTAAATATATAATTTTCTCTCGCTTTACACAGACACAAACACATTTTATACATTTGTCTTTGTATAAAAGCAAGAGGCAGCTAGCGAGAGAGGAAACTGACAACCTGTTTGCTACATGACATAACTAAATCAAAGTGTAATTATAATATTTAATTCGAATAGTTAGTTTGTCATTATATACAAAAAAAAAAAAAAAAATTAATTACCTTTTATAGAACCTTTATTTAAGTACCTATCAACTTATTAATGAGTTGCAATGTATCAGTAAGACTATTTGCATCCTTAATTAATGTCCCGAGTTAAAATTCTGAATAGGAAAAAAAATTCTTAAAATATAAAAATAAAAAAATATCCCAAATTGACAATTGGATCGAAAATCTAGGCAATTCAATCAGCTCCGATCAGTCTAAATTCCTCCGATATCAATCGACGTATCCGGCCGCTGACGAGTACTGATCCGTCGGAGTCGACGACGTATAGTAGAAATGAATAGCAGGGGTTCCGCCAACCGGTTATCATCCACCTCCAATTTCCGATCTCGAATCTCGTTTCTAATGCTCTCTATGTTCTCTACAATGGCTGCTCTTTATGTTGCCGGCAGGTTGCTCTCTCTTTTTGTATATATATTTATTTGTACGTCCATGCATAGCTGCACATTTTCCTTTTTTTTTTTTGGTTTGTTTATTATTACACTGCTAGTGTCGTGAAATTTTGTTTTAACTTGCTGAATTTGGCTATGCGAGATTTGCTAAGTGGAGATACGTATTTAGTCCTTGATAACAGGGTGTAGTTGATAAATGGAATGATTTCTTTCAATTAGCTCTATCATCATTTGCTGTTTATGGTGTTTCAGTTATAACACTATTTTGTTGTTGTTACTGTTTCCTTATTAGTTTCTATGTTTGTTTTATTATTGTTTTTCCTTTTCATACCTACTTTGATTTGTTGTAGTCAGTTGAGAGTCCTCTACGAGTTACGGGAAACCCCACTTGTGGGATTTCACTGGGTGTGTTGTTTTTGTAGTTGACGATGATGATTTAACTGTGGCAACTGGTAATTGCATTATTGGCAGGTTGTGGATGGACTCGGAGAATAGGGTATATCTTATTCAAGAGCTTGATAGGAGAACCGGACAGGTATTTCTCTCTAATGGTAATATTGTTCTATTCATGTGGTAGATAAAGCTGATTCATTTTCCCTGAATTCTCCAGTCATCTTTGTTTTAGTAAGTTGTAGTATGTAGGATCAAATAGGCTCTATAAAGATCAAGGTGGTTGTCATGTCAGGATTATAATAGCTGACCATGAGGTAGTCTCCTTGATCTGAATATAGAATATGATTGATTATAAAGAAAATACAAGGTTCCACATTATCAAATGTTAACTAGCCATCTGTATAGGTTTGGTGAAGAGTGCATTTCCCTCATGTAAGACTCAACATTGTCACAAGTTTTACTTGGGCTAATCTGCTAGAACTTCACCCAAGTTGAGGAACCCCCATACCGTGCACCAATAAGATCACCAAAAGCCTTTTATGCCTGGTTTTTGCTAGTTGTTCACTTGTTCTAGTAACATAAAATGAATAGAGCTCAGAAACAGGAAGAAATTCTATTGATTATTAGTATGACATAGTCATGCCAGATTATGCACCAAACCCCTTTTACATGAAAGACCTGGGTTTTATTGCTATTTAAAGGGCTTAGGAAGCGGCAAGAGTCCTCTCTTTCTTATGTTCACCTGAAAATTCATTCACGAGAGGAATCTCAAGGTAAATGGTACTGCACTGCTCAGGCTAGCCCTTCTAAAAAGCCTTCGTTACATATGCCTGTTTATGCTTGATATCCGATGTAAACTTACCCTAATAAAGATTCTTTCTTCAATTATAAGTTTTTTGTCAAAAAGTGTACTTCAAAAAAGGTTTTTTTTTTCAGATAGTTTGATGAAGTTGGCATTGAGATCTCAATTTTTTGTTGTCTCATTGGTCCTGATGAGTTGAGTCTTGAGATGGTTAATGTTATATCAAAAGTTATGAAGCATGCTTATCTTCCTTTGCAGGGCCGTTCGGCTATATCAGTAGATGATACACTGAAGATCATAACCTGCAGGTTAGATGATTGTTATTGAATTTCAGTCATAGCTTTGATGGAATTTCTCTTCATATTGGAATTTTATGCTGGGATTATACAGGCTGATGTTGTCTTTGCCAGGGAACAACAGAAGAGGCTGACTGCACTTCAGATGGAACTGGGTAAAGCCAGTGAGGAAGGTTTTGTGTCAAAGCATCTACTGGATAACAATGAGAAGGATTCAAAGAAAAAACTTCTAGCTGTTATAGGTGTCTCTACAAATTTTGGCAACAAGAAAAACAGAGACGCAATTCGCAAAGCATGGATGCCTACTGGTTAGCTTGCTTATCCTCTCCCCTTTTTCTTGATTTCTTTTGGTAGGCCTTTTGTGAAAGCTAAAATTGAACCAATTCGACTAAGATGCTGAAGTTATATTTCAGCTCACCTTGCTGATAAAATCATTGTCTGTTGAACACATTTAGACTGGATTCCTGTGGAATTCCCTAGTAATATCATTTATCTTGTCTTAATCAGGAGTATCTGCAGTACAACTGCTATCATGATGAGTTAACTTTTGAAACAACTGATTAAATTCTAAATTTGTAAGTTACTTTTGGCAGGTCCTGCTCGTAAAAAGTTAGAGGAGGAGAAAGGTATCGTAATTCGATTTGTCATAGGAAGAAGGTACCTACCTTGATAAATCTGAATTAAATAAAGGATACACCATAATGCTCTTTGAAAATAAGGAACTAGATGTTTCTTTCAATCAGGTCACTTACTCGAATTTGCACCTCATGCAGTTTGAATCGTGGAGATAGTTCGGATAGAGCCATTGATGATGAAAGCAGGAGTTTCGATGACTTCATCATTCTTGTATGTGAAGCTTTTGCATGTCATTTTTTATAAACTAAGTTTCTTGTTATCAACTAAAGATAGAAATTTTTTGTTTATTACCATTAAAGAAACGAGCTTTAAGAATGTTAATTTAACCGAGAATTGTTAGTCGTTCTAACCTATCAAAATCAGTGTTGTGAAAGGCGATCGCCTCGTCGCAATGGCAAGAGGCGAGGCGAGGCGATCCTCATCGACTTTTAGCTTTGTGGCGAGGCGATCTTCAAAAGGCGATGCCATGACGACAAAAGGCGAGAGGGAAGAGGCGAGAAAGGCGTCGCTTTTTGTATTTTCTTAAAAAAAGGCGACTAATTTAGGGTTTTAAAAGTTAAAAGGTAATTTTAGGGTTTTCGACTAGACTCCTCCGGCAACTAGACAGTCTTCTCTGGCGACTCCAAAGTCTAACCAATACATATTTCTTCTTTTCTTCTTCAGATTTCTTCTTCCTCTGTTGTTTTTCCTTCTTCTTCTTCTTCGGACTTTAGAGTCACTTCTACCCTTGTTTTGACTTTTGTTATGTTTTTTTTCTCATTCAAGTTCTAGACGTTTAGTATGTACTATCTATTTTTTGATTTTGAATTGAAAAAATTGCTAAAATGTTACTGTTTGATTATTTACATCCGCAATTAAATATTTTAATTTTTTGGTATAAAATGGTGCCACACTTCAAAATGGCGAGCGCCTCGCCGCTCGCCTTGCCTTGTGGAGAGGCAGACCCTTGTCGCCTTTTATCGCCTTTCGCTGTCCAAAACACTGATCAAAATAGATTAAATCTTCTTGAGTTATTCACATCCTTCCTCCACCAGAGAAAGAAATAGTAGTAAATTAACAGTAATCAAATTCCACTTTCTTTTCGAGGAAAAGAATTTTTCAAATAATAAATGGGTATCAATTGTGTTGTTATATGTCAGCACACTCATGTCGTGTTAGCTTATTTGTATGTTTTTATAAGTATATCTTACCGTTCTGAAAATCGGTTACTTTACTGTGTAATCTAGTTCTTGTAGTACATATTTCTAGAAAACTCAGTATGTGAATATTATGTTCTTCCTGAGCAGAATGACCATGTGGAGTCCCCTCAAGAGCAATCAAAGAAGACAAAGTCATTTTTTGCTCACGCTGTTGAGCATTGGGATGCTGAGTTTTATGCCAAGGTCAACGACAATGTCTATGTTAATTTAGGTAACAAGTATTAGGAGCCTCCAATATGTACGTTAGTGTATCTGTTGTTCTCTGTAGTCTGTGCTCTACGAACTTCTTTCCATTATCTATGATTTAATTTTTTTCCATTTAAGAAACTGTTATGGTACATTTGAAGTCATTAAATTCTTTAGACTCTTAAGTGTAGGAAAGAGATCGCGAAAGAGTTACCTAATGTATGTCAGCATTGGCATGTTGAATTTGGAAATGATAATGAGGTAAAGAACAGAAAGAAGTTGTACCTAGGTGATTTTAAATTTCATTCTTGTCAAGCTGTAGTCTTCTCAAAGAGACAGTAAGGTCTAACATAAATCACAAAAAATGTACAAAAGCAAGACAGTGTTGAAGAGGTGTCATGTTACCTAAAATATTAAAGGCACGGTGCCTGTTTGTGGCCAACCAGGTCTAAATTGATTTCCCTGAGTGAGCAAATGTAGAATGCGCCATATTGTGTGAAAGTTGCTCAAAAGAAAAGTTGCCTCATTTACAAAGCTAGGACCAGAATGAATCCTATTGAATTACGACTTGGAGCGTTCAAACAACTACCCTGAGTTCTATATCAGGGTTTCTTTTGATTAAATAAAGTTTGCAATAACCTTGAATAGTCTATTTATTCAATAGATTGTATCAAGATGCCAATGAGAATCTTGTTGTATCTTCTTACTCTACTCTCTAACCATCGCGAAATTGATTGGAGATGATCCCTTGAGATACTATAATCCTAGTGATAGAATCTCGATTGGCTATGTCCTTCACAGAAAATTGCAACGCCATAACCACTGAAACATAATATTATAACGCCATATCTATGATGTTCTTTGCTGAGGTCTTAACCTGTTAACACCTACAATGTTCTTATGTTTTTAGAAAAATATGTGCTGTATGCTTACGGGCTTTAGTTTATCCACAGATGCTATTGGAACTGTACTTACCACCTATTTGGATAAGCCTCGTGCCTACATCGGGTGTATGAAATCTGGCGAAGTTTTTTCACAGCCGTAAGTTTCTCCTGTTTATTGGATGATTGCTGTTTTGCTGAAACAGTGTTAGTTCTTCATAACCTAATTTTTGTTTCTTGTTCACAGGGAACAGAAATGGTATGAGCCAGAGTGGTGGAAATTTGGGGATGGAAAATCGTGAGTACTTCTGTACTATTTACTGAAATCATCTGGCTGAAGCAGGCAGTGCTAGATATACTGCAGAGACCCACTGCTGCATGTATTGTAGTTATACCTCTTCTCTGTCTAGTGCTAGTTGCTCGTGAGTCTTGGTTGGAAATATTGATCATACATAATTTGAATCTCAGAGTCAGCCCTCATAAACTGAGGGAGAGGACAATCTTTTTGCCGAGATAGACAAGAAATATATTAATTATGGTTTCTGACATATATGTTCCAAACAAAAATGAAGATACACTATTTCAAATGATCAAAGGAAAATAAATATAGTAGTATTGCAAAAGAGGAAAATTGTTGGAGAAGGAAAATAAATATGAGTATATATTCAAGGGAAATTGCATTATGAGTGTTGGATTCGTATCTTCTTCCTTTTCTTCTTTCTTTATCTTTTGTGTTAGCAAACTTGAAGAGTTTTAATTTCATTAGTTATGTTAATATTTGTTGTAGAAATTGCACAAAATATTTGTGAATGGAGATTACTTAATTTTTTTGGTCATGCTGCTATTCTGCTGATATCGATCAGGCATGACATGCCAGCATCTGCATGCTGTTGAGTCTTCAACTTGTTTAGATGCTAATTCTTCCATTTTTTTGTACTCTTTCGCAACCAGATACTTCAGGCATGCTTCCGGTGAAATATTTGCTATATCGAAGGCCTTGGCTCAATTTATTTCTATCAACAGGTAAAATATGAGGGATTGACTGTGTACTTATTATCAGAAAAAAGGTGGATTAGCATTATGTTTTTATTGCATGTTGAAGTAGCAACAACTGAGGTGCCAAGAACCTTGAGCTGGGTTTCTACTCTCAGTAAAGGGTCGGTTTTGTTTGTAACATGTGTTTACTTCTCCATAATTGTTTCCATGTTGGATTGATCGTATCTGTTAGTAGGCTATCTTTTATGCACATCACTCCACTTAAAAAGAAAAACAAAGCCATATGTTTCCATTAATTGTGATGGCAATAGTGAAATGCTTACTGTTTTGTCTCCCTCCACTTTGTAGATCAATGCTTCGCTCATATGCTCATGATGATGTGAGTGCTGGATCCTGGTTCATTGGACTTGATGTGAAGTATGTTGATGAAGGGAAGTTCTGCTGTTCTTCCTGGTCTTCAGGTCTCTCTTTCTCTCTCTCTCTCTCTCTCTCTCCCTCTCCCTCTCCTCTCCCTCTCCCCCCATAGGAAATAGGAGAGAGAAAAAAGTGATTGGCGCCTCCTTTTGCAGCAGTTATTGACCATATAAACGAATTGCTGTCTCTGTATGAGTTGTGGATTGTTTTATTTAGGAGGTTCTACGGGAGTATCTCTAATTTGAGTATGAAAATTGTTAGTTCCTATTAGAAATTGATAATTAGAGAGCTATTTATTTATAAATAGTTTTTTCCTCGTTAAAAATATAGATGATAGAGCGGTTTGAGTACACAGAGAATTATTACAAGGAAAAAAGAAAGTTTTCACATATGGACATCATTGTTATAATATACTGATAACATTGTCTTGGTAATTTTTGGAGTAAATTTTACTTGCATCCCATTTTCTTTTTCCTTCTATAGAAATAGAACTGATCCACTTTGAAGGGAATGGTAGAAGATCCACTTTGAAGTGAAAGGTAGAAGAGATAAATCTTGGTGCTAGAAAAGGAACTGAAGACAATTGTTGCCAGAGTTATTGTGTCAGTAGGTGTTTTGGTTAAAGAAAGCATATATAAAGAGGGGTGGAGAAAAAATAACTCCTGTATTGGTGAGGCCAGCTGAAGTTACTCCTGTCTTTATTTAGGGAACTGTTTTGAGGTCAATTACTTTGTTGTTTTCATCAAGCTTAGGTCATTTTGCTCTCTTGCCTGACGAGTTGAGACATATAGATATTGTTTGTTTGTATCTTGAGAGTCGAGAGATGCTCTATACAATTGCGTCGTAGAAAATGAACAAGGAATTTACTGCTATTGTCACATTGCTCCTTGTGACATCATGGTATACTAAATTGCTCTTCTTTTTTTAGGGTCTGTATGTGCAGCAGCTTGATTGGATCGCCTCATTTAGTACATATAGAGAACAAGTCACTGGAGATCAGTTTTGCTGCAATTTCCTTTTGGTGCCCTGTACAAAGGTGGTTGAAGTTTTTCACTCCAATCATGAAGAGCCGCGTGATAGAGAGAGCAGACACCTTAGTTCTTGACATCACCATGCCTTGTAGTAGGAATGTAGAAAGGGTTCTTGGAGTGTAAGACACTATGGTCAGAAAAGTTATTTGCATGATGTATTCACAGAGTGCACATTGTCCATTATTTAAGCATGGACTATTAATATCAATGTTATGCAGATATTAAGTTTGTTGAACTATGTGAGGATTGTCAAATCTCTTGAGATTGCTTCTATAGCAATTTCAAATATGAATTAGTGAGCTTTGAACTTGAACTTGAACTTAGGACTTATATCGTGTAGATTTGTGCGATCACCTTATTTACAAGCCTAAATAGTTAGATACGACCCATGAGTACGTGGGGTCAAAAGTTCAAGATCAACCACCTTCAAGACCCACAACTACTCAATATCATGAGCTATGTTTTTCTCCAAAAAACATCACATTTTCTATCTTAATTTGAATTCGTGATGTATGTTTAACTCACGTATCACATGTTCTTACAAATTGTACCAAATCAAGATCCCCTCAAATTGGAATTAAATCTTCTTTAGAGATTTGAGCATGACACAATATCACTAAATAACGTGTAAAATGTAATTGTGCATAATAGTCAATAGGTGAAAAGATCTAATAATAATAATAATAACAATATTTATGGAAAAGGTCTAATATGTTGTGGACAGGCATAATGTCATTTCTGTTTTTACTCAGTCTCATATATTTGCTCCTTTAGATTAATTCATCAAAGACATCAACTATGTCTTAAATTCTTAATTAGTTCGTATCTTGTATGCACTTACTCTATTATTATTTCGATATTCATATATATTCTAATTATGAGATAAATCATAAATTAAAATAAGAATGTGTGGATAATTAACTAGTGCTATTTATTTGGTATATATTGAGTATACGTAAAGACATGTGTCATGTATCCCTTTATTTAAGCTAAGAGATATGCAAAAACTTATGTAACATGAGCTTTTGTGGCTATTCTAGTGACACACTTTTAAAATTCTCATATTAATGATGATGGGGTAAGTGATGTTATATGAATTTTGTCATTTGGTTTTGGGGATGGCCCTATATTTTATGTTGAGATGGCTATGGAGTTTGGCATTATTCCTCAATCCAACCATTTGTCCCCATGTCCCTTTTTGTTGGTTAGCTAATTTATGTATAAAATAATTATTTTTACAAAAAATAATGATTTGATCTATGATGGCGGAGACAGAATTTATACATATAGTGTGATTTTCGATAAGGTATGTCCTTAGTTTCGCTTCTCGATTTGATCGAATCTAACAGTTTCGATACAAGGAGAATATGTTATTATTATATTGATTTTTGAATTAATAATTTTAAAGGTATAATTAATTCAACGATAACTATCTAAAGATTGAATACATCAAATCTAACTAATTATGTTGGCTTGAAACATCCCTCTTCATCATAAAAGAAAAAGCTTTATCCAAAAAATTATTAGTTAAAAATATTGTTTTGTAGCTAAATTTTAATTATTTGACAAGTACTTTTATTCTACTTTCGAAAATGACTGCCATTTGCTTTCAAAATATTGAATAATCAAGGTCAAATATTATTGTGAAAATTTGAAAAAATAAAATAAAATTGTTCCTAGGAGTCAACTTAGGACACATAATTAGATAGCATAAAAAATAAAGGACATTCACTGATATTTACAAATTACAAAAATGGGCTAATTATTTTACAAATGGCAATAATAATTATAATATGATTAAATCCAATTATTGACTATCTCTTGTTCAAGATAATTATATTTGATTCTATATATACTTTCATTAAAATATTTATTTTAAAAAATTGATGACAAGTGCTTAAATCATGTTGGAGTCACTAGCCATCCAAGTTGTGCTTAAATTTGAACTATATTTGCAATTTATTTAGTCAAAAAATGGTAGGGAGCATTTCCTCCACCCTGGACTCTACGTGACATAAATTTAAAATAATTTAGCTTTATTGTAAATATCTGACATCGAATAAAATGTTGATTTAACTTTTTTTACTCTCCCTTTTTATTTTCTCCTTCTTTGTCGCCCTAACATAAAAACAGTGGGACTAAGTTCAATTCCAGAAAATAAAATCATCTTTAATAAAAAATATTTTATTATTAAATGGACTCTTCAATTTTAAATAAATTAAATCCTAATATAAATATCAAAGTCGAATTACAAAAAAGAAAAGAGAAAAAAGATATAGTTGGATATTTCAACAACTATATCCCTACTAATTCAAATCAAATTCCTCCCCCTCCTTGGAATTGACTCATACCATATTAAATCTAAGAAAATTAATTAGATGGTTGTTGGGAGAAATAAGTAAGAGAGAAAGCTAAGTAAAAATAATAATAATAATAATATATTCGATATAATTTTATAAGTGAAATTTAAGAAAATGGTGCATATGTAAACTTTGGTCATGTGAAGATGGCAAAGTGATTTTCGAAAGATACTCTGCTCAAATAAAAATGATTCAAAACAGATTTGAAAAAAAATTACAGAAGTGAAAAAATCAATATTAAATTCTATAGAAAGAGAAAAAGTTACACCAACTAGCAAAATGAAATGGATGAAAAAAAACTTAAATAGAAACAAATTAATAACGTAATATGAGTTCAAAATTAATAAATCTCAAATCAAATACCAAATTCCGAAACGAAAAAAAGAAAATATATAACATGTTTCAACAGCTATATACCACCTACCAACTACAAAAGGTTGGTTCAATAGTCAAGGATGATGCTTTTAATCTAGACATCTTTAATCATGTTCCTATCAAATAAAATTCCTAGGATGCTTAAAAAAGAAAACAAGGTATAAAATGACAAAAAAATTATAAAAGTTGACGATAAGAGCAAAAAAATATTATGCAATTGGATATAATGTATTTGATCATTACAAGAATGAAATATTATCCTTCATATATATGAAAGTTACTATATAGTCATTATGAATAAAAAGAAAAAACAAGACTTATATGAGAATTTCTTAAATTACTCTAATACAAAATCTAATGTTATAAATTGTTCATGATTAAGATGTAATCGAATTTTCTTCTTGAATTTAATAAATATTTTCATTGATAAGATTTGTTATGAAGTAATAAATATTTTTTCATGATCAACATGGATTATGGTGCAGTGTGAATTTGCTTCACCCTAAATTATATGTTTCGAATTTGAACCCTAAATATGAAGCTTGGAGTTAGTCGAGATTTCGAATAGTGTGTGGGAAATCCAAAAAAAAAAGAAAATATGAGTTGTGACATTGTTTTACCCTTGGTATTAGACGTTTTCACATATATTTGAATTTAATCAAGTCATAAACCGAGTCGGAAATTAAAAGTTAAAAAAAAGGAAAAGTCAAGAGAACATATGTTTAGACCAAGATTGTCTTCAAAGGCCGTTAATTCAGGTAATCAACGTCCAATTAAATGTTGAAATGACAAATTCTAAGCTTTCATAATATAATTTAATGTAATGTATATACATTCATGCTCCACATTTTTTCTGTTCAAATATCTGACTTTTCTCAAGATTAATTAATTTTCTTTAATAGCTGCAAATAAGTCCAAAGAGTCATTATGATAAAAAGAAAATAAAATCACTATTTGAAGAAAATAATTGGTTAGAGAATTTGAATCATCCCTTTGTTGTTCTTGAAATTCTACAGAACTGTAGATTCTTGGGGTTGCTTCATTTTTGGAGAAAAAAGTAAAAAAGTTCAAATCTTTTTGAGTAAAAAAGGGTATTTCTTGCTTTTAATGGTCATTAATAATTTCCACAAGAAAGATAAATTAGTGGAGTTGAGTTTGTTAGGATTTTGGTAGACTTTTCACAGGAAAACTGGGATTGTCACAAGGGGAAAAGTATCAATTTTCAACTGCTTTTGAGTAATTGCAGCTCAAGTGTTTGTTGTTTTGTCTAAATTAGAAATTTGTATAAAATTTAGAGGATTTATGCTGTGTTATATCAGAGAAAAACACAAGATAGTTCTTCATATTAATATCCAGTTTGTGTTGTTGAAATGGATCATTCTGCAGCAGATAAGGATTATAAAGCTGTAGAATTTGCAAAGGATAAGAATGGGGTTGGTCAAGTTTTGCTTCGAAGTCTACGTGGCGCTTCTGTTCGAGTTAGTTTACTTTTGAGATTGATATCTTGTGTTTGACCGAAGGGTGTTTAAGATGAGAATTTTGTAAATCCTTTTGTATTGTTTTATGTATCCAGGTTAGCCTGCATGGAGGACAGGTTCTTTCATGGAAGACTGACCATGGTGAAGAATTACTTTTTATAAGTAGCAAGGTACATTTCTGAAGCCAATTGTGCTGAAACAATCGTTCTTGTCTTTCTTCTCGATTTGATTTGCAGATGAAAAGCTTGTAAGCAGAGGCAAACAGAATTTAGAGTTGTGAGTTCAGTATGACCATGATTGTATATGCAGTTATTTCAAATCTTTTTGGGCATATACTGATACATGCATAATTCGAGCTGAAAGTAATGAGTTCAGTTGAAACAATAGAAGCCTCCTAAATCTGTCTAGTTTTGGGCATATTTTCACTAATCTTGCAATGAAAACTAAAAAGGAAATCTTGTAAACTGAAGAGAAGAGAGGAGCTAATATGTGTGAAACAAAGAATCTATTGCTATGTGAAAACTGATAGCTTACTCTCCTTTATGTGTTTTAGGCAACTTTTAAGCCACCAACAGCTGTGAGGGGAGGGATTCAAATTTGTTTTCCTCAGGTAACGCGGTAGTTTTCTATATACTTTATGTTCCTCTAAAAATATGCTCACACTAGTCCTTTCGGAATGTGACTGATGTGTATGTATACTTCTGAAGTTTGGAAACCGGGGCTCTCTCGAGCAACATGGATTTGCCAGAAATAAGATGTGGGTCATTGACGATAATCCTCCCCCACTGCACCCAAATGATTCCAATGGCAAAACATATATTGACTTACTACTTAACTCATCTGACGATGATCTTAAAATCTGGCCTCATGGGTACGAACTTTATAATCCATTTCTTTTCTTAATAGGCAACATAGTTATACTGTTGTGGAGCTTAGGTATAACTATTACATGTTTGAACGATATACTAGTAAACTTTCAGCTAGTGATGTTAGTCCTATCTTTTCTCTTTCTCCAGTTTTGAGTTCCGCCTGAGAGTGGCTTTGGCTTTTGATGGATCTCTTACCCTGACATCACGCATCAGGAATGTTAATTGCAAGCCTTTTAGTTTCTCCATTGCATACCATACTTATTTTTCTGTCTCAGATATCAGGTAACTATCACAAACTTTTGTTACTGAAGGATTCTTTTAAGCATAATGATGGTTTTCCGGCTCTAGTTTTGACTAATTGAAAAATTGCTATCGAATCTTTGAGGAGTATCTACAGTCAAACTTTCTATATGAACACAAGAATATGATTAGTTGTTTAAAATTTAATCCTAGAGCATACACCTTTTTGTTGTTCCAATTAATAAGCCAAATATGTATATTGTATTGGTAAAGTCATATTATATCTTGTTAGTCTTCTATTTCCACATGTTCGAATAAACTTATGAGTTATGAAATATCCATACCGTCTTCCTTGGATGGATAGCTAAGCTAAACTAACTGCTCTTGTGACAGTGAAGTGAGAGTGGAAGGCTTGGAGACTCTCGACTACCTTGACAACTTGTGCAACAGAGAACGTTTCACAGAGCAAGGAGATGCCTTAACATTTGAATCCGAGGTAAATTACAGCATACATCTTATCAAACTAGCATTTCATAGTTCAATAAGGTACTCCCAAGATTCGGCTATTAGTTGGTGGGTAAATTTCTCATATGGTCACCTAGCTATTGCTTCTATCTTTTTCGACAAAAATCAGTTGACGATCATTTACAAAAATTACTAAACTTTGAGTATACTAACACAAAAGTCACACAACATGAAATACTAACTTTCCGGTTGATAACTCATTTTGCTTTTTTTTTAAAAAAAGAAAATCAGTAAATCAACTAAAAAGCTCTAATCCGACCTGATCCAAAACCCAAAAACCCATATGAAGAAAGTAAAATATCAAAAGAACTGAACAGGCCTCTGAAAAATCAGGTTGAAACTTTGTTGCCTCCTCCCTAATTTTCAACAGCGTTTTTGGGAAGTGCGGTTCTGTTCCTTCTTTTAATATATTCCTTCTTTTACTAAACTTTGAGTAAAACATGAGTATCCATCGGAAAGTTGGTATTTTCAGGTTGTGTTTTTTCTTTTGTATTAGTCTATTCAAAGTTTAGTGAGTTTTGTGTTAGAAATGATAGTTAAGTGACTTTTTGGAAAAATTTCTTCTCCTTGCTATTGCTTAATAATTTTGGCTCCTAAATGGGTGAGAACTGAAAAGTACCTCTATTGATTCTACGCCTACCTACTTTTCCACTCTTTTGAGCATGCATATTAATTTAGTTATGCTATGTGGTGTTGGTTTTGTTACTAATGTCCCTCCTCCTCATTTGTTCTAAATATGTATGCTAAGCAGCCGCTGATGTCTTGTTCTATAAGCATGATGTTAGCTGCAGATCATTTTTGTCGGTTACATTCCCCGAGATCTTACTTTTTATTTACGTTTACATTCTTGTTCCAATATAGAGCAAAATTGACCCAAAAAGAAATAAGTAGATATGAAATGAACGATGATAGTAGATCAATGTCTACCTTGTTTGGATTATAATCTGTGGGAGCAAATTATTTGTTGAACTTGATTCATGTTTTTGTTTCCTAACAATTAATGAGTTTGTAATTTCACACCTTTTTCAAAAATTCTTTGTTGGTAGGTGGATCGAGTTTATCTTAGTTCATCTGATGTGATAGCAGTTTTCGATCACGAGAAAAAGAGGACTTTTCTGATAAAGAAAGAAGGACTTCCTGATGTTGGTGAGCTCAACTATACTTTTGCATTTCTTTTCATCCCATTCATCAATTTTTTTCTTAAATTTGAATATTCCGGTGCAACCAGCCCTTGTATGGTAACTTCAAAACATTGGACATGTTCAGTTTGTAATCTAGTGTCTGCATATTTTCCTGTCTGATTATCGTTCAACATTCTACATTAACCTATGACAGTGGTTTGGAATCCATGGGAGAAGAAATCTAAAGTCATAGCTGATCTCGGAGATGAAGAATACAAGCATATGCTTTGTGTAGACGGAGCAGCTATTGAGAAACCAATCACCTTGAAGCCAGGTGAAGAATGGACCGGAAGGTTGGAACTGTCTGTCACGCCTACAAGTTGAAGGATCACTCTAATCTCGTGTCCAACTCAAATGCACAACACAACCTAATTTATGACCTCCTTAATATTAGCAGCGAGGTCATACACTAAAACTCAATGTCAATGTTCTTTTATTGGTATGAAATTATTATGTACTTAGACGATTCATGTTTATATGAAATCATTATGTACTTAGATGATTGATGTTTAGAAGTTCCAATTATCATTCTTGTGTTAGTGTACATCACACAGAGCATGTAATGGAACTGGGGAAAGGTCATTTTTAATGTGTCCCCAAACTGGTGTAATTTGAATGAATCTTTTTATATCAATTTGTTTTCCAGAGGTAATGTGCATTGGTGGGTTAAGCAAATTACTAACTTAAAAGCAAAAATAAGTTGACGTCTATGCATACTTTTTTATATGCTTTATGTTTCTCTAACATTTGCTCGCATGGATCTTTTTGGAAATGTGTTGACGTCTATGCATACTTTTGAAGTAACGAGGGAGAAGGGGTGAAATCGTTTATGAATAATAATGAAATGAAGGGGGAAAAGAGTAATTAGGATTTAGAGATTTAGTCTATGTGGCAGTGGAAAATATAGTAATTAGTATTGGCATGCAATCTGGTATCCACATGACATTTAACAACTTTCATTAATAAGAAAGTTGTTAATTTGCCCGTATAATTTGAAGGGTAGGATAGTTTTGAACCAAAATATAGTTTAAGAGTAAATATAAGCTATTTCAAATAGGTAAAGGACATTTTTAACCTTTTTCTGTTGCAAGAATGAAGGTTTATAGAAATTCATATTAGAATTCAATTAAAATAGGAAATTCACACTATTAGAATTTGATATAAAATATATCGATCCTGGGACCTGTGGGTTATGGGCCCACCACGCTTCCGCTGCGCCACTCTGATTTTTTTTGTCAATTTGCCCAAAGCACTAATATAACAAAATTTTCAGAAACTCCTTGTAGAATTTATTATTATCTCGGACTGTCATCATACACATTCTTTATTGGTTAAAAAATTGTATTATTCTGTATACGGATAAAATCATGTTTTATGTATATAGAGTCGATGTTGAGGATTGACCCTCTTTCAGCCTCCTACTTTTTCGAATTTTAAACTCTTTCAGTGGAGGTCTAGATAGGAAGGAGTGCAGGTTGTAGATTAGGATTGACAGTTAGTAGAGGTGAACGAGTGTCTTGTTATGCGTAGGTTTAGACTTGTTAGGGCATGTTGTAATACAGCTCATATCTTTATAGTTCTTGCTCTATGATGTGTATTATGTTTTGATTACACTATTTTGTTGTTATTATTCTTATTTCTTTCTTGTAAACTTTATATTACTTCCCTTATTATTGACTATGTTTTTTTTGTATTGTTTTTTTCTTCTTTTATTTGGCTTTGATGCGCTTGAGCTGAAGGTTTACTGAAAACATCTCTATCTCTACAAGGTGTCCTGACAATCTACCCTCTCTGTATTCCACTGAATATATTATTATTTTTTAGGGAAAATTCTAGCTCCGTCAATACCTATATACATAATTGAAAAGATCATCTTATCTTAACATGATATCTACCGAATCAAATCAAACTGATAGAAAAACGTTGGACCAATCTTACATCAAGAAGCTAGAGGCCAAGGAATTGTTGACATTCATAATACAAATCACCAAAAAACAAAGAAATAGTCAAATCTAAAAACTTAAATAGCAAAACAATACACATGGATTCTATTATTCTAATGTATATCCCATACAAAGCAAAAGGAATAATTGAAATCGTTCCCTTTCAAATATATGCATCCGTATATTTAAGGACAAATCAAACTAAATCGTGTTAAAGATGGTTATACTTTCTTTTTATTTTTAATTAAATTTTTCGAGTCAAAATCTTTAAAACCAACATATATTCTTTATTGAGAACGCTACGCTAAAAAAATAATTCATATAATATATGACTTGAAATAAATTAAGATCTAATATAAATATCGAAATATCGATAAAATCCAAAAAATGGGACAAATGAATGTTGATGGTTAAGTGAAAAGAAAGAAATTACAAGTGCATTGTCTCTGTTTTCATTGGATACTCCCAAAAGGGCAGTTGACTATCTTTATTATCTTAATAATTATCCAAGTTGATTTTTCTCTCTTTTTTTTTTTAAAAAAAATTTAGTTTTTAATTTTAATTTCATTAATTTATGATATGATGCAAGTCCCTTTTAATAATTCCATATTGACAAAATATTTTCTACCCACCAACATGAAAAACCAATCAATGATTTGAATTTAGTTCTTTAAATATCACTAAATTATAATTTATCATTTTAGTCCTTGATTTTTGACTAAACATATTTAATCGATACATGCACTTTAATTCTCTCAAATTGTAAATTCTAAAAAATATTAATGAATTATTAAGTACAGAATTATTCAATTTGTCAAAGTATTATATTAAATTTGTACTATTACTTTATATTTGAAGGTGATAAGTTATAAATAACTTAACTATCACAGTATATAATATGTATAAAGGGATCTAAAACAAGTATTTTAATTAATTGAAGGTTGTTAGTGAACCTCGATTAATTTATTAAATCTCGATTAAAATAATTTCCTATACTAGTATCTGTTGTTAATAATTCACAGCTGTGGATTGTAAAATAAATTCAAAAAATAACTCAGAGGATATATATTATATTAATTAATGAGATTTATATTCTGATAAAGTATGGATGTTCATTTGTCATTCACGTGGAATTATATGGACCATCACTTGCAATTATCTAGCTTGGCATGTATTTTTTCGAAGGAAATAATGAATATATGTACTAGCTAAAAGTCTGTATACGAGTTCAGTTAGTTTGATAATTATTGTTTAAATATGTTAACATTTTACTTAATTGTATAAATATTAAGTTTAGAGTGGCAAGTTGTTAACACTTGGTGTAGGCATTTTAAAGTTCAAAAACATATAAAATTTAAATTTCAACTACGTTTTTGTGTATATATATCGTATAATTCATTTTGTTAGCCTTAAACATGTAGGAAAAATAATAATCATCTAAAATCTTTTGTCAAAATCCAATGATTTATTCGAACATTTCTATATTAGGGCGCGTTTGGCCATAAGATTTCTCAAATAATATTTGGAAAAAATTTGACAAATAATATTTGTCCATACAATTTATCATTATTTGGCAAATATTTTTGGTAAATATCTCAAATTCTCAAATACAAGTTTTTTCTAATATTTGGGTCAAATCTCATTATTTGGGATCTTTTAAAAATTAAATTTTTACCCCAAACTTTTATCTTTGACAAAAACACCCTATATAGTAGTTGTTTGTGTTGTATTACATAATTTTTTACGTGGAACACCAAAATAGTGATGAAATATTTACTGAATATTAAATAATGATTTGATTGTTGATGAAAATGATGAAAAATTGGCTCAAGGTAACAAAGTCACGTGCTTTGTATACTTCACGATGTATGGAATGATGTTTGTTGCACTCACTCTAAATTACCACATTGCTCTAGTGTCATGGACACTATTTGTTATTGTCGTAACGAACATCCAATTGACTTGTGATACAAGCCTATAGTTAGTTTTGATAGTTTTTAAATCTTATAGGTATAAATTATATTTTTCTAAAAAGGTGAAATATATTTTCCAAATCCTATGGCCAAACACATGGTGAAATTTTACCAAATCTTCACTCAAATAATATTTGCCAAAAATATTTAAAAATTTATGACCAAACGCTAGCTCAGGAGAAAGTAAATATATTCATCTGAATTTCTTTGATAAAATATTATTAGGTAATTATAGTTGGATAGATAAAAGATGTGTTTGGTTTGGAGAAGAGAGCCACAAGAGTTGTCATCATTTCCAAATTTGTCCTATTTTTATATCTCTGCAATATGTATAATTGTAATTTGTATGTATGACAATGATACACCTAATAGTCCCCACTTATTTGTACTAATAATTAAATACTAACTTTACGACAAATATTGTTAATTGGAGTTGGACCCAATAGTGTACTAGAGGGATGAGAACGAATTATTTAGATGGTAAATATTTTTTTATTTTTTTTTCGATATTAAGATTAAGGCTTTAAGTTAATAAAAAAGAAAAGGAATATGAAAATATCGAGAAAGTGATGAAAACAAAAAAAAGGTAAAATAAGTGTGACGATTTAAGTTCGTAACATGTATTATACGTTTGAATTTAATAAATTTCACGAATTTCTCAATTGGATTATATTTTTAGTGAGTTTAGAAGTATGTATCATGTGAATATGTACTAATTCACTTTTTACCTCCTTTTTTCCTTTTTTTGAAGTTTGATTTGTTTATAGCGACATGCGATTCTTGTTTATCGAAATATATTCAAGTATGAAATTCATAGATTCTGACAAGTCTCCTTTACTATTAAACCCCTAATTCGTTTATGTCGTTAAGTTTACAACTATTTTTGTATACATATATATAATCTAATTCAAAACTATTGAATTTTATTTAATTCATATTATACATTATATGTTCGTCTGTGATTATTCACAACTGATTAAAAACGGTTAACAATATTTCGCATACAAATAGAAAGTTTGATCAACAATCACCATTAAGTCAAATTAGTTTTATTTGGTTATGATTTTTTAAAAAGGTATCCCTAAAGAAAAGTTGATACTAATAAGTAATAAGAGTAAATATCTTAAAAGATCACTCAAGTGTGTGAAATTATTTCAAAAAGTCACTCAAATTTGTTTTATATCAATAAAGTAACTCAGCTTATGGATTTTATTTTATAAAATCAATCAACTTAAACTATTATTCTAGGAAATCATTATAACTAAAATAACAAAAGAAATATTTACACAACTCACCCTTCAAGTTTAGTTTTGTAATACTTATTTTCATTATAGTTTATAATATTATGTTTAACTCTCTTATTTTATTTTCTTTAACAAATATTTTCTTAACCTAATAATTATTATTAACATAAAAATTTATGATTTAATTAAATTTTCAATCACACATTTATTTAATTGGTCAACATACATGCAATTTCTTAAGAAAAAAATTAAATAAATACTTAAACAAAATACGTAGTTTATGAAAAGAATGTACAAATCAACTTAATGAAGCCAAAATCAACAACAAATATATTCATTTAATCATTATGGATGCACGTCTGTGAATTGTAATCATATACAAATAATCGCAAAGGTATATATTAATGGAAGGAAGAAAATATATCAATCATAAAAAATTAAATAAAAGTATGATAAATGAAAATTTAATTATATCATAAATTTTTATGTTAATAGTAATTAGGTTAAAAAAATATTTGTTAAAGAAAATAAAATAAGAGAGTTAAGCATAATATTATAAACTACAACGAAAATAAGTATTACAAAACTAAACTTCAAGGGTGATTTGTGTAATTATTTCTTTTATTTTTTGGTTATAATGATTTTATGGAAAAATAGTTCAAATTGAGTGATTTTATAAAAAAAAAAATCCACAAGTTGAATGACTTTATTGATACAAAATAAAGTTGAGTGACTTTTTGTAACACTTTTACATTTTTAAGTGATTTTTTAAAATATTTACTCTAAGTAATAACAAATTACTACATATTCTTCTTATTGTTATATTTTATTGGTCATAGATTACCTTTTTATATATAATTTTTAATTATATATGTTACTATATATTCTTGTTAGTGTTATTTTGTTGGTCATAGTTACCTTTTTATATTTTTTTCTTAAAAAATATTGTGGGGTAAATGCCAATAAGATCATTTTCATTTGTTCATCTCGTGACTTTTTAACTCTATTTTATGTACAGATGGGTCTACTCACTATTTCTTTTGTACATATATTCAATGTTGTTATATATTCAATGTTGTTATAATACACAAATTTTGTACTAGAGAGTTTGGACTTAATATATATATATATATATACCTGATTTTTTGGTTAACAAGACACCTTTGAAATCATTGACAAGATATTCATGATAGCAGTGAAAAATAATATTTTTTTCTCTTAGAAAAAAGAAATGCATCATAAATTGGTGTATAATAAATTTCATTATTCCATATTTCAAATTTTGATAAAACTTTTTTTTTTATTAGTTATTTTATTTTCTTTAATATTATAATTTTTTTTTAATAACGGCTTTGAATTGTCATATTTGAGTTGATGACAATAATCTACCTCTACGCAATAGAAATAAGATAAGTGTACACTCAATTCTCTCCACAATTCATTTATGAAACTAAATTAAATATATTGTTATTATTGTAAGACGAGTTCCTTTTATATTTGTATATGGTAACTTTTAGTAAAAATAATTTTATATTCATATTTCGAATATATAAAAAATTTTACCGCACCATCATAACTCATGTTTTTTAATCAAAACAGGATAATTGTACTACTAGCTGGATGTCCATTCACATGTCTTGTTAATTTTATGTAAATGAAAATCAAATTTTTTTCTCTTCCCCACCAATTAAACCGCAGTTCTCCATGAACAATAAGAACACAAAGTGAAAAAATCAAGAAAATGTGAGAATTTTTGTAAGTGTCTTGGTTTTGGCATTCAAATGGAAAGTTAAAGCACAAAGAACAAAAAGAAAAGCTTCTTCTACTATAGATTCTGACTAGCAGCTACTTTCATTTTAAAATTACACCCTTTTGACCCTAACTTCCCCTATTTCAAACCTTGTGAGTGACCTCCAATTTTTTAATCACATTTTTTCAGAACCCCACATTGCTTTTTGCAGACACCATTCTTGGGAATTTGACTCTTTTTTCTCACACCTATATATATTTACACATGCATCTACATATTGTTGTTGTCAGAGTGCATTTCTCTTTTTTGTTTCTTTCTTTTTTTTCACTTTAAGCTTGTGTTAAGCTGCTGCTGCTACTACCTTTAATGAGGTTTTGAATTAAAGTTGTGAGCTTTAGATTGTTGTGGGTTGAGGGTGTTGTTGGAGAGTTTTTGAAATAGTTGAAAAAGTTTTGAACTTTAGAATCTTGATGGTTGCTTACTTGTGTGACTATAAAAGCTAAGTTCTTGAGGTTTGTTTTTTGAATTAAAGTTTTGAGCTTTAGATTTCCTTTTGTGGATTGAGGGTGTTTGTAGAATGTTTGAAATAGTTGAAAAGTTTTGAACTTTAGAATCTTGATGCTTGCTTACTCCTTCTTATGTGTCTACAAAAGCTAAGTTCTGGAGGGGTTTTTTTGAATTAAAGTTTTGTGCTTTAGATTTCCTTTTGTGGATTGAGGATGTTTGCAGAGTTTTTGAAAAGTTTTGAACTTTAGATTCTTGATGCTCTTTTTTTTCTTCTTATGTGACTATAAAAGCTAAGTTTTTGAGGGGTTGGGGGCATTCAGAGTCTTTGAAATGGTTAAAGTTTTGAACTTTAGGGAGTGGTGGGGGATTGTTTCTTTGGGTTTCTTGGTGGGGTTGTTTCTGTTGTCACAAGGCACTGTTGCTCTTCTTGAAAATGATAAGCAAGCATTGTTGGATTTTGTTAATCAGTTGCCTCATTTGCACCCTTTGAACTGGGATGCAAATTCTTCAGTTTGCAAGAACTGGACAGGAGTGGGGTGTAATGAAGATGGTTCTAGAGTTATAGCACTGAGGTTACCTGGGGTTGGGTTCAATGGTCCAATTCCTAGTAATACACTGAGTCGTTTGACTGCATTGCAGATCTTGAGCCTTAGATCTAATGGTATCAATGGCACTTTCCCCATGGACTTTGATAACCTGAAAAACTTGTCTTATCTTTACCTTCATTACAACAATTTTTCAGGTCCTCTACCTTTTGATTTCTCTGTTTGGCAAAATCTCACCAGTTTGAACTTGTCAAACAACAGATTCAATGGCACCATTCCTAGCTCGATATCGGGTTTAAGTCATCTTACTGCCCTTAATCTTGCTAACAACTCACTTTCTGGTACCATTCCTGATTTGCATTTGCCCAACTTGCAGCTACTGAATTTGTCAAACAATAACCTTATAGGTACTGTGCCTAAATCACTTCAAAAATTCCCAAAGAATGTGTTCATTGGTAATAATATGTCTTTACTTGATTATCCCGTTTCAAATTCTTCTATTGTTTCCCTACCTCAGCAACCAAATCCAAAACTCAATAATGGTGGTAAATTGAGTGAGAGGGCTTTGCTTGGGATTATAGTAGCTAGTAGTGTAACTGGGATTCTTGGATTTGGTTTCTTGATGGTTGTTTGTTGTTTTAGAAGAAAGAAAGAACATAGTTCGTTTCCTGGCAAGATGGAGAAGGGAGATATGTCTCCTGATAAGGCGATCTCGAGGAGTCAAGATGCTAATAATAGATTGGTTTTCTTTGAGGGTTGTAACTATGCTTTTGATTTAGAAGATTTGCTTAGAGCTTCCGCAGAGGTATTGGGGAAGGGCACGTTTGGTATGGCATATAAAGCAATATTAGAAGATGCTACCACAGTGGTGGTAAAGAGGTTGAAAGATGTAGGTGCTGGGAAGAAGGAATTTGAGCAGCAAATGGAGGTTGTGGGAAGCATAAAACATGAAAATGTTGTTGAGCTTCGAGCATATTACTATTCAAAAGACGAAAAGCTTACTGTCTCTGACTATTTCAGTGAGGGTAGTGTTGCTGCAATGCTCCATGGTATGATCACTTTACGCACTGTCTTAATTTCATAGTTTTGAACTTTTCAACTTTGTCACACTTTGTTAGCATATTCATACTGCTCCGTTATTTGCTTTGAATAGGTAGATTAGTTAGTATTTTTGAGTATAATTGTTGGAACCAGTTGTTTGTTATCCCAAACTATGTAGACTCTAAGTTGCTACGAATCTTCAAAAAATGCCACGGGGTGCATGTCGGATCCACCAAAACTAGTGCACTTTTAGAGTATCCGACAAGGGTACGACAACATTCTTGGGGAGTCCGAGCTACATAGTCCCTAAGTGAGTGCTTACAACCAGACTTGCTAGTTTAGTGAATTGAAAAAACATTAAGCAATTAAAAACAACATAGAATCTTCCAAACTAAAAGGCCAACTAATATAATTTGTTGTGTTATGGGTAGGGCCAAGATGGGAATCCACATATATTATATGCTCCATATATTCTCTTTCCAGCTTAATAGTTAGTTGTACCAAAAATGTAAATGATCCTAACATGTGGTTTACGCATCTCTGTGGGGCAGTGACTCCTTTCTGTTAACAAAATAAGCAAAATGCTAACTCTATCTTAAAAATATACAAATCATTGTCACTTCTCCTTTGTCACTAGAGTCTTTCAGCTATTAGACTATATGACTGAATTATTTCATTGCATGTGGATAATCATTTCTGCCTTTGTATCTGTTACTCTCTTGTTTTTCAGTTACCGCATTATTTTGTGTCGTTGTTACTGTTCCTTTTCTTGATGTCCTGTACTGTTTTTCGTATTAATTTCTCCACTGCCGTTCTTTCTTTTTTCATAACTACTTTGATTTGTTGCAATTGAACCGAGAGTCTTTTGGAAACAGCCTCTCTACCTCCACGAGGTAGGGGTAAGGTCTGCGTACACTCTACCCTCCCCAGACCCCACTTGTGGGTGTAAGCCGGTTTTGTCGTAGTGGATTTTTGTTTCTGCTTTTTATCTATAGCAAAGTCAAAATAGTTCATGATTGTGTTGAGGTCCCAGCTTCCTTTTCCCTAATTCTTTGTCCACCAGGCAAATGCACATGATGTCAAAGTGCATGAATGGCTAAGCTTGTGTGATAATTTATTTGGTGTTGGTTGGCATCTTTCCTTACAATTTTCACTGGTGGGACCTGATTTAATTAACTAAGAGTTTAGGTTAAGGAATCCTAAGCTAATGTCAACCTTAATATGCTTAGTATCTATTGAGAACATTACAACAAAATTCTTTTTGGTTATTTGCTTATTACTCTCCTAATTTTGCTGTTAGAGCTAGGAGTTCTGTTTGTTCTTCTCGAACGAAATGAAGTGAAATGGAAACTTGTAGAAAGTGTCACTATTTCCTTATTGTATCACAGTTATGCTACCTAATAGTCCAGCAAGGGATGTTCCAACTTTTAAGCACTTTGCGTTTTGCATATTCTAAGTTAAAGGATCGACCAGGAGCTACAAGGATACTGTTTACTCTAATATTTGGCATGTTATAGAATGATAACTAAAATATGAACAAATGAGAGACAAAGGATCGAACACGCTTTTTGTTAAAATTGTAATGGTTACCTGTGGTATCAGAGGTCGTCTGGTATGCAGGATAAGGCGAGATATTCCAGGATTGACTGTGCTACCAGTTATTCTCCTTTTCGATTCTCTACCTTTTGTTAGCAGTTCATATCATTGTGATCTGTGTTGCCTGTTATCAAATATTTCTTTTGCTACTCGATTGTGTTGACACCTATTAATATGCAACTTATAGGTAAACGGGGAGAAAACAGGATCCCTTTAGACTGGGAAACTCGACTTCGGATAGCAATTGGAGCAGCTAGAGGTATTGCTAGGATACATACTGAGAATGGTGGCAAGTTAGTCCACGGAAACGTCAAATCCTCAAATATCTTTCTGAACTCAAAACAATATGGTTGTGTATCTGATGTTGGTCTGTCAACAATAATGAGCTCGTTAGCTCATCCAGTTGCACGTGCTGCTGGTTTTCGCGCTCCAGAAGTAACAGACACACGTAAAGCCACTCAACCTTCTGATGTGTACAGCTTTGGTGTGTTGTTATTAGAGCTCTTGACAGGCAAGTCCCCCATCCATACAACAAACGGAGATGAGGTCATACACTTAGTCCGATGGGTTCATTCAGTTGTCCGGGAGGAGTGGACTGCTGAAGTATTCGACTTGGAACTATTGAGGTACCCAAACATAGAGGAAGAAATGGTGGAAATGTTGCAGATAGCAATGTCTTGTGTGGTAAGGATGTCAGATCAAAGACCAAAAATGTTTGAAGTTGTTAAAATGATCGAGAACGTTCGTCCCACGAGCTTAGAGAATCAGCTTTCATCTGAAGGAAAAGCAGAAACTTCAACACCAAGAGAAGAAGCCACACCTCTGCCTGATACACAATCTGATTCTCAATGAGTTTGCCATTTTTATCATAGTTTACCATCTTAATTCATGTTGAAAAATGCTTTACTTCACTCTCTCAGTGAAATATTGAATACTTTGTAACTTATTCCAATAGGCACTTTATTTTAAGTATTCTTGAAATAGTACTTTGATTATAAATCTCTCTTTCTCACTCTCAAAGTACCATCTCTTCCATGTTCTTGATGCAATGATCACAAGAACATGGTTGATGTGGGACGAATTCAAGATTTAGAGTCAGTAAGTTCCGAGTAGGTGTGCATTATTTCGTATGCATGTGTATCTTCTTCTATTTTCTGACTATAGTAGTACTTGTTCTTTTCCTTGCTTCAACTATCGAGTTATTTGTAATGCTACTTGTTCTCTTCTTAATTGTTGTAAACATGATTTTTTGTTTTACAAATTTTTTATATGCTTTCTCGAATTTATCAAAAGTTTTGTAAATAAATTTTCAAAATCTGATATAAGATCAATGAACGAATAAATATTTGAAGATAAATATTCCGAATTTGATTCAAAATTTATAACAAAATACTTGCTAAGTTTTTCTTTATTGATGGAGAGGAAATTGCTCGAATAATAAGCATCCCTCACTTCGAAAGTTGCGAGTTCGAGTGAGAAAAGGGGTGGGATCTCAGGGTAAAAAAAGAAGAAAAAGAAGTTCTTTATTATTAATTTAAGCTGAGCTACTCAAATACACAACTAGTTAATTAATCATAAAATCAATAATTTAAAAATATTAAAACTCAACACTTGTCAACTCTATCTTTAATTATTTAAGCTAGAAAAGCTCCACTGTTGTTTGTAATTTTGTATACAAACGTGTTTTTTTATTTTATTATAAATAAACAACAACTAAACACATCATATTATCACAAACACACTTTACTACTCATCACTTTTAACCATGACATAATTAATCCTTTTATTTTATATGTGTTGTATTAAATGGTTAAATTGTCTAGAAAAATGGACAAAGAGTTTCCACTATCTAAATTAGTTTTAAATTAGCTAATACAAAAATAATTATTTTTTTAATAATCATAAGAGTAAATATTGAGTATAATTTATAAATGTATATTTATGGCAATTGGCATGAGATACACTTGATCTGATTTGACTCGTATTTATTTAGATTGTAAATTATATTAACAATTTTTTATTTTTATTTTTTTTTAAAATTTGAAATTGGCATGAGATATACTCAATCTGATTTGACTCGTATTTACTTAGATTGAAAATTATATTAACAATTTTTTTTTTATTTTTTTTTAAAAAGAAAATTTGGATGTATTTGCCACATGTTAAAGAAAGAAAGGAATCTAAGTGCCAAATATTGAAACCATTAGGGGTGTAATTGAAATTTGTGCAACAAAAAATACCAAAAGCCATTTTTTTTCTTCTATATAAACAACTGTTCTCAGTTCAAAGCAAAAACTCTTTCACTTCTCAGAATCGGAAAAAAAATCGGAAGCTTTGTAGGAGGATCTCTCAGGTAAATTCATCATCTTCTTCGATCAGTTCTGATTATTTTTTGATGTTTAGTTGTTAATTTTTTTGAATTTTTTGTTGTTGATTTTTTTTTTCTCTAGGGATTTAGTCGGCGATGGCGTCCAAGCGGATTCTGAAAGAGCTCAAGGATCTGCAGAAAGATCCTCCTACTTCTTGCAGTGCTGGTGAGTTTCTAGAACCTTCCTGAACTACTGTTTTTTTTCAAAAATACTTGATATAGCTCGTGTTTCTTCATTTTGCTTGTGAGTTGTGATCTTTGCTTAGATTTAGCATTTTAGCAGCTCGATGCTGTGATCGCACGTTTTTTCTGTTTTTTGTGTTAAAATTTCTAGGAACTTCGTTTGTTTGGGTTAAAGGTTTCTAGAAACTTCCTGTTCTTAGTTTGAAGTTTTGTTTTATCTTCATGTGATATATAGCTTGTGTTTTTTCATGCGAAGTTAGTTGATTTTTGCTTAGATTTGTTATTAGCAGCTCGACGAAGTGATGGCGGAATTTTCATCTGCTAAGTGTTATTTCCTTTTGGATTTTTGCTGTATGGGTGAGAAATAGTCAAATTCTGTGGGTTGTTCTGCATGATTTCGATTGTGCTGAAAATGAGAGAGTTTAGGTTACAAGGTGTCTAGATGAACAGGTTAGGAACTGAAGTTAAACTTGAAATCAGCTTATTTTTAATTGTGGAACTTGGTGGATAATGGGAAGCCTCAGGCAGTTTCTACCCTTTTCCACTTAGGACGTGTTTGGTATGAAGGGAAATGATTTTCTGGAAAAAAAATCAGCAAAATAAGTGAGTTTTACTTATATTCTTTTGTGCGATACATAAGCAAAATAATATTATTCGAAAAATATTTGTATATAAATAGGAGGTGGAGGTGAGGTTTTGGGGATGGGGGCTACAAAAGGGGAGGTGAAGATGAGTTGTGTAGGTGGGCAGGGAGGTCACAATCAATGTGGAATGCCACTTGTGGTACTGGTTTTTCCTTATTTCAGTCTTTCGCTAGGGAAGTCATTTTCCTCAATTTAGGAACTTGTATTCCTAGAAAATGTTTTTAATATAGTTTGACCAACCGAATATGGAAAAATTGGAAAACATTATGTTTTCCTCCATACCAAACGCACCCTTGATCATCAGACTCAGCTTAGAAGAATCAAAGTACTGATGTGGGCCTACCATTGATCCCAACCTATGCTATTTGGACTAAAGCTGGGCCCTTAATTACCAATCTTCTGTTCAAAGGGGATGTAATTGTGGTATTTCGACCTGGGTTTTTGTTGCTGATTATCACAAGATTGAGAAAATAGGTAGAGTGAATTATGATGCAAGCTTGTGACTGTGGATAGTTGAGGGTTGAAGTTATATGATATGGTTAGAGGTGGATCCAGGTTTTTAAGTTTTTGGGTTCCTACATTGATCTCAAGTTATATGATCTTTTGGTGTTTGAATTAGTTCTTTATCCAAAATAACTATAGTCCTTGAACATTTTCGTTTATTAGAAAGATTAGGAAGAGGAGTTGGAACAGAAACATATATTTTGGTTTGGTGAAGGCTAAGAATTTGACGAGACAAGATTCTAAAACTTGGAAATGACCCGTATATTTAGAAATGCCTATCTCTTCCCAAGCTTACCATCTCCATGCTCATGCTTGAGACTTGTTTGTAGTCTGCATCTCCAAAGTGGATCTCTGATTCTGTGTGCTTTTATCTATGTGCCGTTCTTTTAGGCAAGCTAATGTAAATGTCACTGTATTAAGCCTAAATCCCCAAATATTATGTGAAAAATTGCCCGAGGTCTGCATTTGGAGATTTCTGATTGTTATGTTCTTGCCTCCTATTGTTTATATTAGGTCCAGTTGGCGAAGATATGTTTCACTGGCAAGCAACAATCATGGGTCCACCTGACAGTCCCTATACCGGTGGACTGTTTCTCATTACCATTCATTTTCCACCTGATTATCCATTTAAGCCACCCAAGGTATTTTACCTACAGCATGAATTGTACACAATTTTAAATGACTTGCTTAATAGGTTTCCTACGTATGGTAAATTGTGCAGAGATTCTCTTGCAGACCCAGAGGTGCAATCATTTTCTTGGCTTGTAACGTTGCGATATCTTTGTGTAAACAAATATATTTGTTCATTATTAAATTTTACTAGTAGGGAGAGAACTGCTTTTCAAAACATAAAAAAGGGAAACTGGGTGGTTTGGAGAATGTTGTGTTCTATGATGTGTTGTAGTTCTTATTCTTCCTTGACACGCTTTTTCCTGGACAAAAACCATGACTAATACAAGATAATTGTGCAGGTTGCTTTTAGGACAAAGGTTTTCCACCCGAACATCAACAGCAATGGTAGTATTTGCCTTGACATTCTGAAGGAGCAGTGGAGCCCAGCTCTTACAATCTCCAAGGTGAGGTTCATTTGTATTCTTTCTCATGCTGAAATTATCTTTTGATTTTTCTTCTTATTTACGTCCCCCAAGAGTTCTCAGGTCTAAAACCATCCCTGTTTGGATAGAGTGCTCACGTTAGTTATCAACTGTATATCGATGATCGACTATGTGGACTTTAACGCATTAATTATCTAGTTCTAGTTCTCGTTCAAGGTTAACATAAGTGATTCAAACATGTGAGATTAAAATATATTCACCTAATACACTGCTTGTATAGTTCTTATGGAACATCTTCGATATTTTGAGATTGAAGTTGTGTGAGAACCAGCACCTTAGTCTTTCCCTTTCCTAATTCTGACAAAAAAATGACTACCTCATTCCTAATGAAGATCTTTTATCAGTTAAAAATAGATACTGCTCCTTGTTTCATAATATCTTTTAAACATAATCGATTGATCAAAGTCCGTTCCTTGCAGGTGTTGCTGTCCATCTGTTCTCTGCTAACAGACCCTAATCCTGATGACCCTTTGGTGCCGGAGATTGCTCATATGTACAAGACTGATCGAAACAAGTATGAAACAACTGCTCGGAGCTGGACCCAAAAGTACGCCATGGGTTAGTCGCTGTTGCAATGCATCTGTAGAGGGGGTCTCCTTTCCCTCTGTGTTTTTGGGCATTATCAGTAATGTGTTTAGATATGAAGTGTTTCTTATGGCTTAATCAGTTCAAGGGGAACAGTTGTGTTTTTGTCTCTTGAAACACAAATCTTTGCCTTTTGTTTTGTAAAATCCAACGGTTTATGCTACTCTTATGGATAGGTCAAAATTAAGCAGTTTGACCATTTTGTATGTGTATGAAAATGTTTCCTTAAAATATGAATGGGTTTCTTACATTTTATTTAGTGTTGTTGGGTAAGTAAGTAAAAAAATACCAAAGAGTATTTATATGTGGGGAATGGGGTGGCATGGTTAAGGGATTTGGGGGTAGTGGGTGAGTGAATAAGGAATAAGGAACTTGAAATGTACTAATGGAATTTGTTTTTCTCATCTTTATTTAGGAAATCATTCTTTTTTCTAAAGAAAATGTTTTTAAGAATAATTTGGCCAACTAAACATGAGGAATTAGAAAATATTTTCCTACTACCCAACACACCATAAACTGAATAAGTATGTTGTCTTTCCCTCCCCTCCTCCTTCAAGGATTCAAAGGTAGTAATAGTTTTTTTGTTTATTGAAAATAAGTTCTCCTGCATCGTAAAGATAGGAATAAAATTTGTGTACGCTTTGGATATGTTCTTGTTGATCACTTTTCGGCGGTTTTTTAAGAAGTAGAAAGTGTCCAATTCTAAAAATTGGGGAAGTAGAATAATAAATATTTTGCGTATATTAAGAAAATTGTAATTTATTCAATTTTTGCTATTCGTTTGATTTATATTATTCGGTTCTTGATTGTATAGACTCAGAATCGTGTATATGCTTATCTAAGTTATTTTATATATTATTTCTAAAAATTCATAATAAATTACCTAATTTATATTTAGGCAAGAGAAATATATAAATAAGGTTCTGAAAAAAATTCTAGATTGAATTATTTATATATTCACAAGTGAAATATACAAATAGGCAGAAAAATAGAAACCAAAACCTCCATAGTAGATGGAATATGAAACGCAATTATCAATATTATAATTATAGAGCCTTATTATATCTATTATGTTTGTTATTTCTGAAATTTTCTCTTGAAAATTTACAAGTGAGACAATATCATGAAGGGCCTAATTGCAAGCCCAAGCATCTCTTATGGGTCAGCCCATCTCAATTGTAAAATGAAAGAAATCATTTCCTCTCCTTTATTTGTTAACTTCTTTAACCAAACTTTGTATCATTTGAACATATCTAGATGATTTCAATTGGTGATCATGGCCTTGGGTAGAAATGTGTATTGTCAATTGCTCTTAGCAGTACTTACCTAAGGTATGATCTAAGTGGTTTGAGCTTTGGTTATAGTTTGTGACAATAAGGGCTAGTGTTAGTATGGACATTGGACCATGACTTTTCAAAGTAGAATATTTGAAGTACAAATAAACTATACGTTTGCATGAATATTTTGTCGGAAAATTTTGAAAAAAACTCAAAAATCCAAAAAGGTTCAAATTAACTCGAGGTTTAAAAATTCGAATTTCTTTGATTTGATTTGATTAAACAGACACAAATAATTTAATTTGATTTCTAAAAAAGTCGAATCTATCCAGTCATGTACCTAAGTGGTTTGAGCTTTGGCTTTAGCTTGTGATAATAAGGGCTAGTGTTAGTATGGACCATGACTTTTCAAAGTAAAATATATATTAGCGGCGGTTAAAGAAGATAACTTCTAGATTTACGTGAATTAGTAGCTATTGTTTTCTGGCTTTAATCTCAAAATTTTCAAGTGTGTTACATTAGAAATTCTTAAAAAAATATATATAGCATTATCAAAAAATTATATAATAAATTAAATTTGTAATATTAAAATTTAAAACTAGTACTCCCTCTGTCTCAATTTATACGACACCTTTTATGTTTTGAGAGTCAAACAGTTTAAGTTTGATTGAAAATTTGCGCATTAAGTCTTCAATTTTTGAAATGAAATTTATATATTTGTAAACTACGTAAAAAGTATTATGAGTCACAATAATTGACAATTCAAAATGTTTAAAAGATTTATGCGAAGTTTACGGTCAAAGATAGACTTGTTTAACTCTTGAACTCCGAAAGGTGACACATAAAATGGAACGGTGATAGTAATATTATATATGTTGGACCTATAACTTTTAAAATTTAACGATTTAATCTTAAACACGTAAAGGTCAAATCGATCAAATTATATCTTAGATACATTTTTGGTAATAGTGCACTTATCCTTCCGAAAATCCTGAATATGTCTCTGATTATTCAATTGATTGAGCTCACGTCATTGTTTGTGATAGCAATGGCTTTGTGTTAGTATAAACACTAACTTCTTTAAAATAGAAAAATACACGTCAGGGCGCTTATAGAAGTTAACTTATCAATTCACCAAAAGTCCCAAACCAATAATTAATATAATACTTTTGGATCAATAATATACTTTTACTTTCCTCTTCATTTCCATTAGTATTTCTTTGTTCATCAACCAAATATAATTAATGAAATATAGAAGAGCATCGAAGAAAATATATTTTGCATAAATGCATTTGAAGTTATCTGAAAAAGTAGTTTTATATTTAATGCACACTAGAGAGTTATGAAAACTAAAAGAATTAGGTATTACTCTACCATACTCATTTATGAGCAATATAATATATACAAATCAATGAATTGAACTAATTCCAAAGCAAAATATATAGTACTTATAACATCACGACTTTACCACTACGAGCTTTTCTATTCTTTGTTTTTTTTATTGAGATCGTAAATTTAGTCAGAATTTGAAAAAAACTATGATATCTTTTTTATTTTAAAATAAATTTTTTTATTTTTATTTTTTTGCTAAAAGATATTAAAGTTAAAATGGTAAAAATGTTCAAAAAGGTAAAATATCATTCTAATCAAATTCTAGCCAAATTTTTTGGCCAAACAGAATTTCTCCTTTTATATTTATCAAAGAATTAATAAAAGGGAAAAAATTGTATATAATAGCAAACTAATAACCTAAAATAAATGGAGTAGCTAGGGTTTAATTTAATTGTACTCCATGGCAAACGTTTGTAAAAAATTGTCAGGTGCCTCTCTCCCAAATATCTCGCTCGCCACTCTCCTCCAATCTCTCGCTCGCTTCCTCACTTTTTATACAAACACAAGTGTATAAAAATTGTTTCTAATTGTATAAAGCAGAGAAAATTGTATAAATGCATATATTTTTGTTCCCCTCTCTCCCTTCTCCAGATCTCGCTCTCCATTCTCCCAAATCTCGCTCGCCACCCTCGCCTTTCTCACTTATTCAAACAGAAGCGAAATGTATAAATTGTGTTTCTGTTTGTATAAAGCGTGAGAAAATTGTATATACACATGCAAGTACATATATTTTCGTCCTATACACTTATAATTATACAATAAAAATACTCTCCTGCCCAGTTTCTTTTGCCTTTCTCTCTTTCTCGTTTTATACAATTTCAAATTGTATCTAATTTCTCTCTTTCTCGTTATATACAATTCGATTCAATTGTATATTCCTTGTCATGTCTCTTTTGTCTTTCTCTCTTTCTCATTTTATACAAATTCAAATTGTATATAATCGTTCTATACACTTATAATAATACAATTCGTTTTATACACTTTCGTTTTTATACAGTTCTCTGCCCAAGTGTCTTTCTCTTTCTTGTTTTATACACTTCGTTTTATACAATTTGCTTCAACTGTATATGTATAGCAAATTATACAGTTTCTATATTTGCTATGGAGCGCAATTACACAAACTTTGCTATAACATATACATATGAATTTTTTATTTGCTATATGTGAAAGGTACCTTTAATAAAATAAGATATATTATATTGATCTCGTTTTGTATATGCAATCAGACTCTCAAAGTAGAAAAGGTTTAGTAGGATGTAATATTTCTTCTTTATTGTATTTGCCATGTTCAAAACCTCAATAATGATAAACCCAACATTCATGTCAACTTAAATGCAATAAATCCCAACACCAGAGTTTCTCCCTTATGGTTAGTTAAGATCAATAATAATTCATAAATACATCAAAAGAGACAAAAAGAGATACGCCCTCCGTTTTATATTATTTGATCCTTATTGACTTGACACGTGCTTTTTTTATACACTTATAATCTTCTTAATAATGTTTTGAACTTTTAATTTCACTACTACTACTCTACATAATTATCTAATATTAAATGTGGTACAAAAAGAAATACTAAAAGATCTCTTTTAATTTTCTTAGATGAACGAGTAAGATAAAACATTGTTGATATATGAGTTACAGCAAATTGAAACGGAAGAAGTACCATTTATCTAAATTTGATTGGCAAAGTATGAATATAATGTAATGAGATTCATATGAGTCTATTTATTTATTATAATTTCTCAACGAAGGACGTTCAGTTAAAACCTTGAGAAAATGTAGCTCTATATCTCTAGATCGAAGACCAAATACTTGGTAGAATATTCGAGAAGCAGGTTGACTCGAACATGCAAGCTGACTCGAACATTGTTACCAATGGCAAAGCCAAATGTAGTTTAGGGGTGTCGATCGATACTTTTTTTGTCGGAAAACTAGGGTAAGAATATCTTTATATATATATTACCTAATTCAGAATCCTTGACTTCTACAAAATTTTATTTTTTTATATTTTGATATTTCTTAGATAAAATTCTAACTCCACCAGTGATCGTTACTATAAAAAGGAAGTACGATATTTGGAGAGAATTAAACTCAGAAATAAGTTCAATTCACCAAAAGATAGAATCTTGATTCTTACTACTTCAATACGCACTATATAAAAATATGGAAATAAATATAGATTTGCTGTATATTTATGAACCAAAAAAGCATTACTATAAAGATCACCAATTCTATTTATATATAATTTGCAGTAAATATAGAATTAATGACAGCGGAAAATACGGAGTCAAAATTCAAAGAATTTAATTATAATTTAAATAAATTGGATTTCTTTAATCTTTCCCATAAAAAGAAAGTGGAATTAAAGCAAATAAAGAGCTGTTTGTATCTTCTTTTAATTATTTGCTTTATGTGTATGGGACACTGTGACCCTTGTCTTTTATTCTGGAATTTTATTCAACCTTTTCCCATCATTAATTAAAATCCTTTTTTTTATCATTTAAGATACAACAATAATAATAATAATAATAATAACAATAATAATAATAATAATAGCATACTCAATATAATTTCACATTTTTAATCTGAAAAGAACAGATTATACATCATAGATCAAGAGGTTATTTTCAAAAAATCTTCTACTCAAATAAGTCATATATTACAATAATATGAAAAGGAAAAAAGTTACCGAATAATAGAAGAAATATTATATATTCTTCAGAAAAAGAATATCAATAACAATAAAAATTAGGGATAATGCACAAGTACCCACTCAATCTATGCCCGAAATTTCAGAGACACACTTATGTTATACTAAGGTCCTATTACCCCCTGAACTTATTTTATTAATAATTTTATTAATAATTTTCTACCCCTTTTTGACCTACATGACACTATCTTGTAAGTCAAATGCTGTTGACTTTATTCTCAAGCTAATGCCACGTCGATCGAAAAAAAGTAGAAAATTATTTATAAAATAAATTCAGATGGTAATATGACCTATAGTATAAGTGTGTCTCTGAAATTTCGAATATAGATTGAGAGGGTGCTTGTTCATTTTTCCTAAAATTAGGAAAAATAGTTTATTAAACAAACACTATTAGTATGAAAGGAAAATTACAAGATACTTTTTCAAAAAAATAATAATCTGTATTTTCAGCATAAAATATGGCACGTGCAGACCCTATTGAAGATCAAAAAAACAATTAATTAAAAAAAATTGTATTTTAATTCAGGCAAAGTATAGTCGTGCACACGAGTGATATGTTACATTATTATTTTAGATATTATATTAGTTCTAATTAAACTTCTCTAGTTTAATCATAATTAATATTAAACCCTGTATATTTTAATCACTATACCTAATACATTAATGCTAATCTCCTCTAGATTATTCCTTAATTATGTACTTAGATATTGTCTCTATTATAACTAAAACAGTTTAAAGAATCACAACGTATTCTTCTCTACCAAAAATAAAATAAAAATTACAACCTGACAATCCACCTAATGTAGACCAAATTTAAACTAGTGGATGAAAAATACAATATACATATGGTTTATTTATTCTATAATATATATTTTTGTAATCTTTCGAATAATTTGCGTTATGAATCTCAAACAACCTCCTTATTCCATAAATATAGAAATAATATTTCCAATTTTATCATTTTTACGGACAACTTTTTAGAATTATACTAAATATATTATTATTGTTATTCATGTTTCATTGAACTTTTCTAAAAAATTAAGGTTTAAACTTATTTATGGGTCTGAATATAATATTTCTTGATACGTTGATTGATTCTTATGAAGTATATATTAATATCTCGTGTCGAAAATTATGAATTCGGATGAATCAAAGTCGAAAGGTTACATCCTTCCTCCTATTTTATGATCCAAACTAGACGTTAGTATGACTAATAAATCACGAATTTAACTAAACTTAATATTTTTGTTACTTTGTTTTGACAAATATTTAAATTTTAAACACATTTTTAAAAGTACAATATAGTCAATCTTAAAAATTTTAAACGTTGAATTATTAAGTTTAATTTCTGAAATCGCATCTAATTTCCGATGGTATTAATCCATAACTCCATATGCTAGCTGAGTTCCCCACATGGATGCTTAGCCATTGCTGACTTGGAATTCCTTGATTCTCATTTTAAAAAACCTTATAATAATTAACATCAACCTTAATAATTCCCTAATCACTCTTAAGCTTGTATAATCTTTCATTAATCATTTGATTCTAATATTTTATTAAGATAATTAAATTGCCCTTTGGGGTACCTTAATTGTACTATAAAAATTGTGCTTTTGATCAATAATATGTGTTGGCATAAATAATTTTTACCTTTTTTATTTACTTTTGAGTTGTCTACTTCAATTCATTTTAGACAAATAGTAGTGATGACTCATACATCTCTTTTAATTATTAATTTTATTTTAATAAAAATAATTTAAGTGAGGACCAAAAGAATATATGCATTTTGTAAGAAGTAAAAGTGAACTTTAAGTTAACAAAACGAATTTAGACAGAATTAATGCTACAAAAAAAACTATAGTCAACCTTAGTTTAATTTGATATGGTTTCATAATGAAGCAAAAATTAAAATGTTTAAAAATATATATTAAAAAAATACCTACATATATATATCTAGCAATATAGGCATACATTCCAAGAGTGTTTCAGTATTTTAATGTCCCTTACCTAAACCTATATCTCACATTTTAAACATAATATTACATTTATATTAATCATATTATAAGATGTATATAATAATAAATTAAATATATTTTGTTTGGGTGAAAAAGAAGTAATTGCCACATTTATTCACAGCAAATATAAAATAAATTTAATTGACTAAGAGGTAGGCACCAGAGTACTAAGCTAAAACAAATTAAAGTCCCATGAATCTAGCCTTTTGTGAAGAAAAAAACTATTTTTATATTGAATTTTTTTTTATAAAGGTGAAATAGTATTAATTTTTCACTAAATATTAGTTGATTTAAAAAAAAAAATATTTCTCCACTTATTTGTCACTCTTCCACGTGATATGTTTAATATTAAAAAATTTAAAAATATTTCAATATATTTTTACTTTAAGATTATAATATTCAAAATTATTACTTTCTTAAATTCATATCAAGTTAAACTAAATTAACACTTGAAACTAAAAAAAACAAAACTTAGGATAAATTTTATATCTAAGCAATAAAATTTGTCTGCCAATCTTATTTAATAACAAATTAACAACAAATTTCTATAAGATACGAATAATTAGCGACCAAATTCATAAATAAATTATTTTTTTACTAAACTCCTAACTGGATTAATTGTATTTTTTAAACGAAAAATAAAAGAAAGTCAAATTTTCAAACAGAAACGTCATGCTTCATGCTTTATGTAGACTAATTGACATTAATTAAAGAAAATAGATTCTTCAATTAGATTAACTTGATTAATTTTTAGCTACTACTCATATGTAATTAACTAAAATATTGTAGAACATAGTGTTGTTGCATGTTTATGTAAGATTTTAGATTCTTCACTCTATTTTTTATTAAAAAAAATATCATATGATAAGAAAAAATGTACAAATGTTCCTTCCTAAAACATATTTTAATTTAAATACAAGACAATATTACTCACTTGAGCAATAGTGGAATCGCGAAGTAATTTAAAAATCATAAAATTTTAAATATTTAATCGTTTAAGTAAAAATATGTGAAAGATTTTTTTTATTACTTCTTAAATTTCCAAGCCATTCATGACGGTGACACGTCGACGTCACATGGTAGTACACGTTTCATCTAACGGAGGAGCACAAACGGTGCCGGTAACGGAAGTATTCAAATGGGTTGACGGTGTGGAAGCAGGTGGGCCCATTTACTCCGAGTCGTTCACTTTTACCTGTCACGTTTAATATTTAATTAATTTGACTAATATTTAAAACTTATCGAATTAAATTAATTTAATTTTAATACTTTTTAATTAAAAATCAAAAAAGGATCAGTTTATTTTAAAATAAAAAAGAATTTTTAAATTTTTAAATTTTTGACCGAACTCTGATCAAATTTTCTGATCATTTAGCATTACTCTTTAAAATCTACGATTTCAAGAGCCAAATAAGTTTATCTTTGATCGTAAATTTTTCAAAGACCTTATAATCATTTTGAGTTATCAATTATTGTGACTCGTAATACTTTTTACGTAGTTTACAAATATATAAATTTTATTTAAAAAATTAAAAATACACATATAAAATTCTAATTAAACTTTAATAATTTGACTCTTAATACATAAAAAATGTTATATAAATTAGGACTGAAGAAATATAAATAGAGTTGTAATCTTTCTCGGATTAATATAAGAAAGATTGTTTTAAAATATTAATTTAAATAATCGTAATAAATAAAAGTGATTTAGCAAATAAATAATGTCTTATCATTAAATTATTTTGGACTTTCGAGACATAGCCCGTACGGTCCGGTTATTCTTCCTATGAGCCTTTTCTCTCCTAAATAAATTTATTTACTCTATTACATGATTTTTCTTTACTAATATTTATAGAAGAAATTAAAATGTTAATGAAATAACAATGATTATTAAATTAAATTTGTTGAGCGAGAGTCCTTTTTCATGTAATTATCAAATCGTTATGATCGTATTACTTCTAATTTGTATATTAAATGTTAGTAGATCGATTTACAAACATATTACTATGTTTATGAGGCTTGAATCAAGTCACACAAGCAAACGTTATGTTTAATTATAAATGTAATTATATTATTTTAAATTCAATGTGCAATTCGATTTAGACAGAATATTAACATTAATCATCTGATATTATTTTGACTGTTCAGCTTACAACAAGTATCAAATAATTAGACTCTAAATATTCTTAACACGTCACAAGCCTTTATAATATTTATGTCCAAATACTATGTATCCAAGGATGAAACACGAGGTAATTTAATTTTCATTTCATTTTTAGGTAAATATAATCACCGTGAATAACATTATAGCATATCAGACAAAACAAATGATATTGTTATTTATTAATAGTGCTAATAAACTCAAAATTTTCACTAAAAATATTTCAAAAATAATAAAGTATAACGTAAAAAAAGTCACGAGAATTCATATTTATTATATATTACAAAAAATTACTAATTTATATCTTGTATATTAGTATATACTATAATAGTCATAGGAAACTCTTGCCCATTCAACTAGTTTTTTATATTCAAGTTAGGCCCAAAATTCATTATTTATAATGAAATTAGAATATAGACTCTTCTCAATTCTTGATTTCTCTAATATTATTGGATCAATGATAGAATCAGAAATTTCATGAAGAGTGTCCTCTACTTAAAAAGTTAAAAAAAAAAGAGTTGGCACTAGCTAGTTAGATTCAAACACACAAAATTTTTAAGTTTGTATGTCTTTGCTCTTTCTAGGGGCCTGAATCCACTGAACTACATATTGTTATATTAAGGATTTCCAAAATATGTTATTTAATCACTTTATTTAAACATTTTACTTTTATATATTGTATAGTTTTCCGATAAATAATGTCCAATTGAACACCCTGACATGAGTCTAGCTACGCCCCTGCGTTGAACCCACATATCATGTCGTCAATGCTCTAATTGACAGGTCTGCACATGCACGGAGAGAGTATGTAGATTTTAAACTCTAGAACATAACTCAACTATTAATTTTTTAAATAAATTACTTACAAATTTAATCATAAACTATGGATCGAGTATTAATAAAGTAGCTCCAATCCAAACTTAATATATATATGTAATAGTATTTATGAAAGTCAAATAGCAGTAGAATGTAGTTCGTAGTGCTCGAGTAGTAGCCTGCACGATGGAAAAAAACAAATTGAAGATGAAAACACACGTACACGCATGCAAAATATTATATATATATATATATATACCAACTACCATTACGTGAAATGATCAGTATTTTTTCATTTTAAATTAAAAATTTTGAGATCAACTTCTATATATAAAGAGAGTAGTTACCTTTGTCAAGGAGTTATATCTATTTCCATTGTAGGACTTTTTAACATAAATATATTTATATTTAGTCGAGTCTCAATACACATATCACGAAAAAAAAATCACAAATTCATAAAAATTTAAACCATGCATATAGCAAAAGTCATTGACTTTGCTTGTACGTACCATCGCATGAATTTGGAAGCTTAACTTGGAACTTTGCCTCATCCGATATTTCAAAAAAATTCAAAGGACACAAATTAACATCAAATATGTAGTTCATATACTTACATGCAAAAATATCAAAATAATCATCGAGCAATGTGACAGATGTTAGGATTGATATCTTCAACTTTAATTGAATATCTCGAATTTTAAGTTTTGAAACGAAATTTTTTTGTAAACTTATCTCACCAATAATCCTTTTCGTATGAATATGGATTAATTAGTCGAGCCAGTGAACTTTAAATACGTATCAAATTATTACACCTAAAGGAAAAAATATACTGAACTCCAAGAAATTTAATGTTGGTACTTGTAGGGATACTTTTTATACTATAAATTATTACTACTAAAATAAAAAATGAATAAAAGTAGGTATCTAAATTCTAAGTTGAAGAACTAAACCTCATATATAGAAGATCCAAGTTTTGTCTTCTAATTACTTATAGGTCCCTGCATGGATATAATTATTATTTTCAACTTTGATTATATTAATTAAAATATTGTAATAATAATGTGGAAAAATAAAATTTGGAATGAATTGTCGGTTGTCTTATTTCATGTCCTTTTGAACGTATTACAAACAACAATACTGATTTAACACTAACAAAACTTTAAAAAAAATTAATATATATATATATATATATAAGCATGCAGACAAGTATCATCTTTTTCCTCTCTTTTATTTATTTAAAGCCAAAAATTTAACGAATATTCCATGTCTATTGATTTGTTTTAATGTTAAGAGAGAAAAAAAGATATTTAGAAAGTATTGAAAAAATTATGATTAAAAAATATATTTTTATTGTCCAAAATCCAAAGGGTAACTAAACAGTGTGTGTTCAATTTTGCAGTCAATTTTTTTTCTTTTTACTGACTAATTTGAAAATATCTTATATTAATTTGTATTACTTAATGCTCATGAGAAGTGCATTGTTATATAGTTGAGTTCATCTGAACTTGATATTTTTAATATGAGATATAAGTTTTGTAGGTGGAACCCTAAATTCTAAACTCTAAAACTCAGTCAAATTAAAATATTTCTATGTAAGTGAACGAATAAATCTAAAAATACAATGCGTCCAACATGAATTAAAAAATATTATTCTAAGTGTTCCCAAACATGTTTTTGTTTTCTCTTTTTCCCAATAATTAATAGGTTCATAATTCAATTATATTTAGCATAAATCAAGGTACTAATCTGGAACTTGATGCATAATCTTGACTTCTTAGAACCTTTAGAACCAACTAATAATTCTGTCTCCAATTAAAAATGATTAATAATAGAACTGTTTTTTTTTCTCCATTTTTTTCGTAGCTCGAAGTAACAAACTAGTACTCCACTTGCTATCTTGGGGTTGATAAATTTTCTTTGTTGTTTTGTAATTTATTATCACCACTTGCAAATAAATTATTAATTAAAAATTTCATATTCGTTGTTCCGTATCTATATTAAAACTCTACTAATTTAAATTTATATATTGCAAGATTTATTTCTGAAAGTGACTCTCCTAAAAGAAAATTTTCCTATTTCAACCTGAAACTGTCGATTAAAAAATAAAAATCTCAATTATTTTGTTAATATTCGAAATTAAATTTTTTTCAAGATTTGAGAAATCAAAACAAATATCAATGTAAATTTTAACGAGAAACTTTCTTAAGAGATAATTTTGTCGATTCTAATGTTTCTTAATTGTTTGTCTTTTTGTGATTGGTCTCATGCACGTTGAAATTTTTGTTTAGTCCAAGAAAAAAAGAAAACCACAACTAGCTCTTATTTTGTCTTTGTGCTAATCTATATACCCTTCTGTATTTTTCACTTATAATTAAAATTAATTAACATTAAAAAAATTACTATTAAGCAATTTTCAAGAACTTTTTCAAGTCTTTTCACACAGACACACACATTTTATGATTCAAATGCTTCACTTTCTTTTTTTGAGATTTCCCAAAATATTCTTCACTTTTATTAAATGAATAAGCTTTAGTAACACAGTACGGAAAAAATTGTTTGGCCAGAAAATTTAGCCAGAATAATATTTTATTAATATTATTTTATCATTTTAAATATTTTTTTTAACTAAAAAATGAACGAAAGATTAATTTAATTTAAAATAAAAAAGTATCTCACACAATTACTATAATTTTGAATTCTTTTATTTCTCATTCGATGTCTAATATAAACATCGAAACACGACCAAGTATAGGAAAATCTCACATGCATTGCCAAGAGGGGGCGGGCAGGGTAAACACATTTTAACAAAAAAGAAACTTCATATTTAGTACTCGAACACGAAATTCCTACTTAAAAATAAAAGAATATCAATCATCATCCTCGTTGATATTAATATAAAAAAATTTACAACATGAAATCACATTTCTTATTTTTAAAATTACAAATTTAATTTACTGCATTTAAAGAAACTCAACTTGCCAATCGATCAATATCTAAAGCAATCAACTAATCCTATTATAAAAAAATCATATACTGACAATATATATAACTTAAACTAAACTTTCTAACCCCTAGATATTATTAATGATATGAGTGCCTTTGTACTTATTATTCATTTACTAATCATCTTAAGTTGTTATTAATTGTTTCTCATAAACGTCCTTGAAATTGTTGGTTGTCTCCAACCAGCCACCGACCCCCACCACCCACAACTCCCAACCTAAATAAAACAAAGAGGAAAAAATATGAATAATTTTTTTAGTGACATAGTCAGAATTTAAAAATTATGAACTCGTTATTTCAGTTCTTTAAAGTGGTTAATTTTTAAATTAGTAATTGATACATAATCGCTAAATTTATCTTACTATCAATGTAAGTTTTGAATTAGAATTACTGAATTAAATTTGATTAATTCATAAACTATACTATAGCTCCACTTCTATTAATATAGAGATGATATGTCATAACTAGACATGTGAAAATTCACGTTCCAACTAATCATAACTTTAAAGTAAATTATAGTTAGTAAAGTTGAGTAACCATATAGAACACTAACCTAATGTATACAATGTTTTAAAAATGGAGTTTGAAAAAAATAGAATATGTACGTAAATTTTATTTTTACTTCATAAAAATGAAGAGGCTATTTTCAAAACACGTTGGACTAGAAATAAAACAAACTAAAAATAGCTGCCTCTTTGAAACAAGTAGTTAAGGCTTAAGACAAAATAATTTGGACAATAATATTCTCCAACAACCTTTATTGTTTTAATGAATATGAGAGGACAAACTAACAATAAAGTTTGTAGCAAAATTTATAGCAGTGTGTACTTTGTTCTCTTCTCTTTGATTAGATTCTTTTTATTCGATTAATAATTTAGCATATAGTTAATATATCTCTAATAAAACAAGAGGAATCAATTTTGATCAAATTTCACTGCAGTCTTTTCTTGAATCAACTTGTCAAGTTGGGGAGTAACAGTTTAATTAGACTATAATCTTATAATGACCATTCATCAATCTATCCTCTTTACTTAAAGACAATATGATGGTCAAACTTGTGCAAAATTCAATGTCTTATTACATCTATTTTTTCAAGTTTATAAGTTATACAAAGTGCGTTTAAATTAGCAGATTAAAAATAGTTGATAAAAATCAAATGTTTAAGTTAATATAAAAAGAACACAAATTTGGATGGAAATGTGAAAATTAATAGTAATGAATAGAATAATACTTAGCGCGTTTGTTTTTTTTTTTTTAAAAAAAGATAAATAAGTATTTATTTTTATTAAAATAACTTAAAAGTAATTTTACAAATATTTTTGACCATGAGATGAGAAAAAAAATTAAAAGTTTTGCTTTGGGAAGAGTATATATTAGAGATTACAAAACATATTAGAGATAAAACATAATAGGCTTGGTAAATAACTTTTTATACATATAAATTGTAAAATCATAATATGATCACTCTCAATTTATGATTTTTGATTAATTTTTAATTTATAAATACTTTGATATTCGCCAACCACGTAAACAAGTGACAAATTTCTATAAGGTTAATCAAATAAATATTTTCGTATAATTTTTAACTCCTATATGTTAATCACGTTCTTAATGATGAGGTAGAAAAAAAATGTAATAATAAAATTTAATAAGAATTTTTTGCCCCACTTTGAGATATAAAAACAAATACTCAAAACTAAGCACTAAGTGATCATAGAAGGTCCAAATTTAAAGTAAAAGACAAAACGGCAAATATTAATTATGAATTTAAATTTTTAAACACCAAATAATTCAAATTAATAGGGTATTGCCAGGCAAACACAAAGGTGCCTTTTGTTTGATAGTAATTAAACCACTTAATTCATAATAAAATTTCACACATTTAATATAATATAATATAAAAATAATGATATTTATATATTGAATAATATATGTATTAAATTATAAAAAAAAAAAAATTAAATATTTAATGGGAAATAAAATGTGAAACGTACAAAAATATGGAATTAAACTATTTAAAGACAAAATTACTTGAAAGGGAATAACTTAATAAAGACGTGTTAACCTTTATCCAAATTGTTACATAAATTAAGTGCTAAAGAAGAAAAAGACTTAAATCAACTTTTTCATACATGTTAGGACAATTTTGTTTGCATCGAATGATTCTCATATTTACTAATTTTGGATTTGATTATGACTTTTTGTATGAATATATGACTCAAATCAAGTGGAATTTGGAACCATATTATAATTCTAACTATGACTTGACAATAATATTCTCTATATATGCAATCAATCATTTTAAATAGAATTTAATTTGAACATCTAACACCATTTGTTTCTAATGGCCGCTCAAAAAATATTCTTAATTAGCTTATAAAGTTTTAAATATCATAGTATATATATTGAAGTATAATTAAATTAAATTTTGTATCGATTTTTTTTGTTTAACTCATATTAAGAGGGATGTACTTACTATTTTACCCTTAATTAAATGCCTCAACAAAATAAATTAATTACTCTTCGATGGTATAAAACTTCATATATTAAAATAAGGATAATTTTAAAAGACGAGAATTAATTCTTAATTCTTCATTATGAAAACACTACTTAAAACAAAACAAAAAAAACACCACTAATTTTGAAAGATATGTACTTATTGTCTCTAAAGCACTTAGCTAGTTACAAACATCATGCATTGATTATAATTGTTTGTTGCGTATATTAATACGAAAGGTGAATTCATAATTTTAATTCGATTTTAACTTTTAAATTTTTAATATTAAGTTTTCTGAGATTAAAAATATTGAGTTCGAATAAATTCATTTATTCACTCATTATAAAAACTTGATCAATCTTATAAATGTCGAATTACTTTAAACTATTCCATATCACAAAACTAACTTATTCATGCTGATAATTGACTGATAAATTAATTACTTATAGTGATTTGACCGTTAAAATTCGAAGTAAATATAATGTTAAAGATAATTCCAACAATACAACAAGTTCGATTTTTACTACGAAAGTGGGAAAAATCACTTAATTTTAATCCGGCATTATGGCAATAATTCTGAATGATTAGCCGTTCTTAATTGAGAAAAAACAATAATTAATTCTATAATTTGATTTTAAAAACAAAAATGATCAAATGAAACAAAGAGAAGACGGCTTTGTTTGTTTGATACGGTGTTAAGAAATGTTTGGAGTTTGTAGGTAATTAAGCAATAATCCAATTAGCTTAATCCGGCTAATTAAGTACTCTAATTAATTCCTAGTAATCTCAGACAATTTTACTTCCCAAGTTATTGCTACTTCATCATTTGTGCTTGTTTCCTAGATGGTAACACTTATTTATGTAATATAATATGCGATACAATTTGAATCGATACAGATAAATTTCTAAAAAATTATTTGTTATCATATAATCAAAATTAATGAAGTTTTTAGTTTGATGCGTAAAACGAATGTCATATGTACATGTCATACATAACTCATGATTATAACATTTAAATTTTGACTAATATGTATATTGTATCTTTATAGGTTAAAGTATTATTTTTAAATAAATCTTCAACTTACAAGGAATATAATCAAAGCAAAATTGCAAAAAATAATACCCCACATAAAATAATAAGAGACAATGTCATTACTAGATATGACTACCAATAAATTGTGAAGGAGGAGTCTTGCCCTTTACGATCCTACATTAAACGAGACAACACCTGTTATGATCGATATTTATACATATTTATCTAAAAATTATATCTTGTTTAATCACTTTTTTCTTAAAATAATAGTTTTTAAACATATTTTACCTCTCCTTTCTACTAATACAACCAACTTCTCATACTTGTTTAATAAGAAGTTTAAAAGATACCAATTTACTTATTTTTGAATAACATATATGAAATAAATTCATATTTTCCCCATTTGAAAATAATATAAATATTAAAATTTATATATATTGTAAAAAAAAATAGTACTAGTAAGTTTATTACACGTTGCACCCATTGGTAGAAGGTAGATACTGTTAGGCCGTTTTATTTGGATTGAATCTGTTAATTTGGATAATCAAGAATCCAACTGTACGAACTAGATAAGTTTCACAGTCATATTCCTTCAAATTCCTTTGGATCAAACTTTATATTTCATCTACTTTTTTTTAAAAAAAAAAAAAAATTATCTTGAAAATATGAAGTTATATCTATATGTTAAAATATGATATTTTATAATCTTGAAAAAAAAATAGGATATCTGCATTAGTATTACGTGGCATAAATTTTATAAATGATATAATTATATTTAAATTTCATCATTAATTATATCACTTTTTGATTATAAAAAAAATAAAAATTTTAAGCTATATTATCACAATAAAAGATAAAAACTATATAAATATCTAAGATATTTCAACCTTAGAAATATAACGTACTGTAGATATTTATATAAATACTCTTATGATTTGTTGATTAAAAAAATTTACAATCAAGTAACTTATGTAGAATGCAAATAATTTGTAATTAAGATTCGTGAAAAGCCTTGAAACAATATCTTTAGACTTGTAATCTAACAGACAATTTACAAGTAACTTAAGCACAGAGAGCCGCTCTTAAAAACTTTGCATCAACTTCTTCTTAAAAACTTTGCATCAACGTCTTGAAAATGATCGAATAACAAATTGAACCAATTTATTTGTATGTCGATTTAAGAGAAATAAAATCTTTAAGTATTTAAAAGTTAATCTATTTACTATAAGTTTTAATTTTTATTTCATATTAAAAATTTTATTTTAGAAAAAGAAATGCCACGTGTAATGAAAAGATTGATTATAGGAGAAAGTTGGTGACGATTGGGGAAACAGAAACTACTACAAATTTTGTAAAGATAAGTGGAAGGGAACAGAGTCTCAGTAAATAATTAATTAATTTATTAATTTATTAATCAATTGATATTAAAAAAACAGAACTTTTATTTAAAATGTTACCAAAAAACGAGGTTGCCTTCCCACGTTGTTCTGTTCATAAGCTGTAATTAAGGTAATTTAAACTTTTAAAATATATTGATTAAAATTTTTTTAAAACAAGTCAAGTGGGGTAAAAGATTAAACTTTTTTTTTTCTGTTTATAGGCCTCGAGTCATTAAGCGCCAAATACAGAATAAAGGAAATTATTAACAAAGGAAATATATAGTTAAATTGTTTAAATCCTGTAATCCAAGTATATAATTCAGAATACATTTACATTTTATATTTCAGAGTAGTTTAATCAATATAATAAATTATTTAAAATTTGAATTTTAAATATGAGATCGACTTTATTATTCTAATATAAAACTTTCTTACACATGTTACCCAGAAGGAAATTTTTTAAAAATTATAATGAGTTACTTGCCATTTTTCCTAGAGTAAAGTTTATAATTTTATATATTCAATCATCTTTGTTATGTTTCTATTAAGGTGGTAGTAAGAAAATATCTTGTGTGATAAAAAAAAAAAAGCATTTAGATAAAGCTTTTGTTTTTGAAAAGTCAGATAGATTTTTTCACAGTAATTTAAGAAAGGTCATAAGTAACATGAAAATGCTATAAATAATAATAATTTATCCGCTCCTAATTATTTGTTCCTTTAAATCGAAATTGATAATACTATTACAAAAATAAAAATTAACTTTACCATTTTAGTCTTATTAGTTATGAAGTTGATAATTTAAAATTTTTAAAAAATCTAAATGAAGAAATAAATAAATAATTAAGAACAGACGGAGTAATACATAATATTACTAACATACATATGATATCTCAAATTTAGATTCACGCCATATAAAGCTTATCAAGCTCTCTCAAACAAGTGTTTTCCATATCCAGGTCTCGTAATTGAGATTTTTAAATAAAAAAAATATAATCGTATCAACTGCACCACATCATTTGATCGGTAAGCACTTAATACAAATAAATTAATGTTAATATGGGAGATTAAATTTACTTTTTAGTCAAAGATAGACTGACGTGGTAGTACTTAAACCATTTGACTGACTAAATTAACGGAACCGCCCGGTCCGGTATCACGTGACCTGAATCACAGTTTTCAAGGCTCACAAGTTTCCGCCCATTGCTGACTCACCTTAACTTATCTACACCGTTAATTCACGCCGTTAATGGGACCATAACCCACGTGTCGCCATCACCTTCCACCAAAAATGCGGCGGCTCGTAAAATATCTCAACCTCATTCGCCGGTACCTTAAACCTCCGGTAGAACCCCACCGTTAATTACATTTTTACTGTTTAATTAGTCTTAATTAATTATTTTTATTTTTTTTGCACTGTTTCGACTAGAAGATCCTATATAATAGGATTTCCAGTTGTTTCGGTCTCCACTCTTTACTCTTCCTTCTTTACACTCAGTTCAATATTGTACTCTGTTTCATTTTCTCTCTGAAAATTTCAAATTTCTTCACTAATTTTTACTTCTTATATAACAAAGTGATTGATTCTTCAGAGTTGATTTTTTTTTGGGCTCCTTTTATACAGTTCTGTCTGTCTCTGTTTTCTTCTGAAACTTTTTTTCTGCTTCTGGTGTTGCAGAACTGACGTAACCCATATTTTTTTTGATATTCTTATCTTTGAAAAAAGATTTTGAAGCTCTTAATCTTCTTTTTTATTTATATGCTACTTTTTTTTTTGGGTTTAAAAGGGGTGGTTTCCAACATAATCAGTTCTTCGAAGATTTTTGTTTTTTCACTTTTTTTTCATACTAAAAACTGTTACAAAAGCTTGTGAACTTAAAGACCCTCTTCTCTCTTTAGTCGTCTTTATTCGTAGAATCTTTTTCCCCTTTTCTACTTCACGCCCTCTCTCACACTTTCGCTTTCAATGCGAATCTGAGAAAATCACATAAAAATGGACCAACAAACCATGTTGTCTAGTGGTGTTAAGTATACTGAACATAGAAAGCAAATCACTATGGTTAGACCAGCACCTCCGGAGACTTTTACTGGTCGGAGGAGAAGCTCTGAGATGAATGCTGCCGGTCCTAGAGTTGTAAGGATTACTGTTACTGATGCTGATGCTACTGACTCTTCGAGTGATGAAGGGGAACAGGGGTTTTATGGCCGTCAAAGAGTGAGAAAGTTTGTGAATGAAGTTCGGATAGAGCAGAGCAGCAACTGTAATGGAAGTGTAAATGGGGTTTTGAGAAATGGGTCATCGTCGGAAACTGCTCCCGTTGTCGCTGCAGCACCGAAGAGGAGGAAGAAGACCGCCGGAGCAACGACGGCGGCGAGTAAGCTAAAAGTGAACCATGTTAAAAAGTTTCGCGGCGTACGGCAACGGCCTTGGGGCAAATGGGCGGCAGAAATCAGAGATCCACTGAGACGTGTACGCTTATGGTTAGGCACTTACGATACTGCTGAAGAAGCTGCCATGGTTTATGACCACGCGGCTATTCAGCTACGTGGACCTGACGCGCTCACAAACTTCGCCACTCCTCCGGCGACGAAAACCAGCTGCTCCGGCTACAACTCCGGCGAAGAATCCCACAACGATCAACGCTCGCCGAAGTCCGTTCTACGGTGTGCTTCAACTTCATTTGATGAATCTCAGAATAACGAGGAAGCTGAAGCTGAGTCATTATCGATTTTACCCTCCGATATCAAGGACAAAAATGACATTTCCATGTCGGAAAACTTCTGCGATTTACCACCGTTCGAGAGTTTCTTCCCCGATGATTTGTTTCAGTTCGAGAATCCGATTACCATATCCGACTTGTTTTTTGAACCGGATACTTTACCCGACTGCAATAACATGTTATTCGGGTCAAGTACTACTGATTACAGTTTCGGATCTTCATCCTGGCCCGAAGAGGACTTCTTTCAGGATTTCGGAGATGTATTTGGGTCTGACCCGCTTGTGGCTCTTTGATTTCATCGGCGATAAGTATAAATGGTCTAATATTCGTATTTTAAAATTTAATTTTATGTTTAGTTTACCAGTTTTGTTTAAATTTGTTGATTAATGTGAGTGATTAGTGATTAGTAGTATTAATATGTAACAGCTCCGTCACATTAACGGTGATGATGATGGATGAGATTTTGCGGTACAGTGTTATTTTTGTGTTTTGTGCTTCTATTACTATTTTGTTAATAACAATAAACGACTTTAGCAATTGTTAATTATTCACTAATTATTATTTTAATTGCTAATTAATTATTATTATTTTTCTATTGTGAAGGGGGTGGGGTGGGGTCTGATAAAAGCACGTGTACGGACACGTGACTTTAGTAGCAACAAGAATTAGGTGAAAGAATGAAATGGCATGAATGCTTTTAGCCTGCATTAACACATGCTTAACCTGAACACATTCTCAATCCTTCAAATTTTATAATTCGTTTTGTTCGATATTTCATATCTGTATTCAATATTTAAAGTTTTGATTATTTTAAATATATATTGAACTCGAAATTTTTAATAAAGAATTTCTATCTTCACAACTCTAGAGATTTCTTGTATTATTAATGTGTTTGATGATTACATATGCTTTATCTTAGAGTTAGACTTAATAGTACAAACCTTTATTTATATGTATACACTAAGTTCAACTCATCACTCTGTATTTTATTCTAATTCAAATTCAAAATGCTCACACAAAGGAATAAATGTATGAACTTTTTACCTAACTAATTGTGCTCCAACATTAGTTGAACGGAAAAAAGGTATATTTTTTTACCAATAAATGTATAGGATGAAACTTTTGGTACCACAAACTATATAATAGAGGACAATATGAGAGTTTTGGTTTTGGTTTTTCCACGTTGCATTTCAAGATTCACAAAGCATTGGTACTAATGACTTTTTATTCATGATTAACCAACTAATAAATAAGTATTCAGCTAACAAAGCCGTGAGTAAAGGGATCCAGTTGATATTTCAATCCAAGGGCAAGAACCTTCGATGTCATTCTATCTAAAATTTACTATTGTATTCAGAATAAATTTATACCTTCAATCAAACACAATACAAAATTTTCTTCTAACGTACCAAATATTCTCGGGGAATTGTTAGCGGGATTATAACTCTACACTTAAAGAATGTAAGATGGATTTGCAACTACTACTATTGTAGTTTCTTAGACTACATTCTTATATTTGTTTATATTTTTATGGTTTTATTATATGATATCTTTAGTGCAATTAAACAATAATTTAGTATAGTGTTTAATCATGTAAAGTAAATTGCAAGAAAGCGGGACAAATAGGTCACATGTGTACATTATAATTATTAATTATAATATAGCCTTTTAGCATAATGTTTGTAGATATATAAATACTAGTCCACACGAATTAAAAACGGCATGTATGAGTTGTAAAAGGACTTAACTAACTAAATGCCACACTATAGTACAATTATTTTATTAGTGAGCCTTTATTTGATCAGGCAAATTAACGGATTAAAAATAGTTGATAAGCATTCGAAATTAAAAACATTAAATATCGAAATTAATGCTTAGAAGTGTTTTTTTTTTACATAAAAAAGGATGATTAGCAAATATTGAAAACGGAGATAATCAAATAGCAAAATGTTAGTACGTTAAACAAAAAATACTTATAATAACTTTTAAAACTACAATTTGGTTTTGACCAACTTATGATTTTTGTTTGAGTTTAGCTTATGATTTGTTTTTAGTTTATCTAATATGTTACTCGTTTGACTAATTTACCTTGATGTCTTAGTTTAGTAAATACTCTCGCTAGTTTTGATCAACTTATAAGTTAAAATGTTTATCTTGATTTAGTAAGTATCTGATTAATTTTGATCAGCTTATAAGCTTTATCACGTTGTCCTAGTTTAGTAATTGTATATTGTCAATACATTAATTTCTCTTCTAATTTTTGCACCAATAAGTAATATCTTCTAATGAATGAAGGAATAATTTGTTGAAAAATGAATTGTGATTTTTGATATGAAATGTAGTCAGAAAATTCAGTTAGAGAAACACAAATAATATTGTTGGAATTATAGGAAAATGAGGCAATAATTGTATAGGTTGACAACATGTTTGTTTGGGACAGAAGAGATTTCCATTTATCTTCCAAAAATATGAATTTTGTTTTCAATTTTTTCTTCAGGTGATGATTCATTGGGACCCTTTTTTCTCATGATTATGTCCTTTTCCTCAAATTAGCAATTTTTATACACAATTAAATAAAAAAAAATGTATACCAATATAAAAAGTTTTATTTATTTTTGTATACAAATATAAGGAGTTTAGCAAATTTTCTAGAAGTGATTTATAAGGAGTTTCATATATGTAGTTTTAAGTATAATTGCAAGCTTGTTTTGATCTTGAATGCGATATATCATAAATATGTATACGTTTGATGTATAGTTATATAAGACGTGATTTAAATATAGAGGAGAGATATAATATGATTATTAAGTTTAACATTTCTTTCAGAAGTGAAATAACATAAATGATTTAAATATACTAGTAAATTCGTTTTGATTTTAAACACAATATATTAATAATCATGAAATAAAATGATTATCCCATATCTTCTTTTTTTCCTCTTTACCTTTCTATTCACAATTATAGAATCCTACACAAAAATCAATATGACACTTTTAATAATATATAGACTATAGTCATACTCATACATTAACAAAAATCCAAAGGAAGTCACGATAAAAAAGTTCCATATATATCAATTTTTTAACATTACTAATTAAGTTCGTTTTGATTTTAAACACAATATATCAGATATATTAATGACCATGAACATATGTTATTATTATGTCTTCATGCCATATGGTAAGGTATTTTATTTTTTTCCATGCCAACATGCAATTCGTACATAGAGAATAAAAATAAGATGATTATTCTTTTTTCGCGATTCTTTTTTTCTTCGATCTCCTTTGTATTCCTTTTCCCAAAAAGGAGATCTATATATAAGATGATTATTCTTTTTTTGCGATTCTTTTATTTTCTTTTCTCTCGGTATTTAGTGATAAAAAAGGAGTCTACAAGAATTTCAAAAAACAGTTAACTTGTTTTGTAAAATCAATATCAAACTCAACATGGTAATAAGTGGTCCTATGATGAGCTGTTATTGATTCAGAAATGACAAATTTTTGGACAATCAACTAGGCCTTTCTCTGTTGTTACACTGTAACACCCAAACAGACCCTTCTGCATCACAAAAAAAATTTTTTTAAAAAACATATATTGCCCATATATTATCAGACAAAATACAAGAATTACATTAATTAGACTTTATTTGTAATATAGTTTTTATTTTTCTCTTACATGACCAACAAATTGACAGCAAATCAAACTTTCTATATTGGACATCTTTAAAGAACCTAAACACAACAAAATGTCCCTCTCATTTTCTCCTGATTTCTGCCTGAAGAAAATCAGCCTTTTCTGATTATTATCTTTCTTAAATATTTTGTGAAATCTTACAAGATTTATTTTCAAAAAAAATGTAACATGTGAATGAGGGGTCCAATACAAGTTCTTAGTAAATGGAACAATTTCATATATCTTTTTAAAAATCAATAAATCCAATTTTGCGTGACCAGCATGTAGGTGTTTTAAATTCTACGATCGAGTTTTTTTAGCCACTGTGAACATCTTTTTTCTTAATGTATCAAAGAAAACCTCTCTAACTGGTGAAATGTGATGAATGTCATCTAACGACCCTCCCTAGTTATGGCTTGCAGAACATACCGTTCTTAATAAAAATTTATCTATTTATGTATAGAAAGACGATTTCTTGATATACAGATAGAATAGATATTCAAATTCCTTTCTGTATTAGTACGTTTCTCGTTTAATGTCATCACGATTCACATCAAATTAAAATATAGCGGACTCAAGCGATCAACACAATGAACAATTCTAAGTTCTTAATAAATGGAACGATTATCCATTTAGATTTAAATAAAAAAACATACAGATCAAATTTTACCAGCCCGTAGATATTCTAAATTTCATGTTATTCTCTTTCTGAACCCTGCCAACATTTTTTAGCATCTCTTATCGATGATAAGTAATGGATGTACACTAACGATCATCCATACATACGACTCGTAAATTATATCATTCTTAAATATACAAAAAGAACAAATGTTCAAATCTCTTCTTTTGTATTAGTACATTTCTCGTTTAATGTCATCACGTCAAATAAAAACGAAATATAGACTCAAACAATCAACGCGATGAGCAATATCGTCCCTTGGAAAAAAGAAAAAGAGAAAAGGGGAATTTTGATATTTTTATTGGAATAAAGTGGGATATATATTTTGGTTGGTCTAGAATGTTTATAATTTATATTTTGAAAAAAGAAGCAAAAAAAAGGATAGGAAGGGACCTACAATTAGTAGGATATTCTGAGTTTTTAAGCCTTAGCACCAATTTGCCTCTTAAAGACATCAATTTGCTGGCAAAAGTCATTTTCTTTAGAAATTCTATGGTATCTTTGTTTTGGGTCCCAGAAAATCTTGTAGAATAACAAGTGAATTTTCCATCTTACTACTACTTGCATTGCTTCTATTATTATTATTATTATTATTATTATAATTATTATTATTACACATATTTCCATGACTACTTTATGTCTTTCTCTTTTGATGATATTTCAATTTTGAATACTATTGTTGAAGTATTGTTTCCTTGCTAGGACACTTAGAAAAGTAAATGATATATAAGGCTCTCTTACCCTACATTGCTTAAAATGATGTGCTAATCATAAGCTTATTGTAATAATATATACAGTGTAATCTCACAATATAAGTAAAGTCACTCTGGATAGAATAGTTGAATAGGTAGAGATGAACTAAGTAGAGTTTATGAGTTTGGGTAAACTAGTAGCTCTTTTCTGTAAATCATAGAAAATTAAATAAATATATATGTATATTAACTTGTGAATCCATTAACAAATTTGATTGATGGTTTAGTGACAAGAAAAGGACCGTAGAAATGGTTTCTACACTAGTATTGTGGTTTGAACCCCACTATCGACAAAAATTTCCCTTTTTTTTAAAAAAAGACGAAGAAACATGTTTTATAATATTTTTTCTTCTATCCTAAATAGTATTCAATCTATTTTCTAATTAAGGCGACATACTTTATATATCGTTTCTCTCAAAAGAAATGATAATTTTTTATGTTTTATGCTGATTTAGATTAGAAGTTTCAAAAAATAATCTTTTTTCATTAACTTTGATGTCCGAGCAAACAATGTTAAAAAAAAATTATGACGGAAGAAATATATTATATATACATATACCCAACCCAAGGATTCTCCAAATATAGTATGATATTGTTCTTTTTATACTTTTAAATTTTCTTAGGCAAGTTTCAATTGTTTGTACCTAAAATCAATCAATCGCCAGATTAATGAGCTTATATTAGATTTTTATTCATATTATATATTGGAAAAATTACATAAATTAATATATTTTAAAAAATAATTACTGATTTTAGCGATACTTTTTGTTTATTACCATTTATAGCAATACTGTGATAAATCTATAATATGTATTAAAATTGTATTATAAATGAATTAAAAGCGATAAAGTGAAAAAAAATATTATTGCTATAAATGGTAAATATTTTATTATTATAGCACATTTATGTAAGTTTCCCTTATATATTCGTGTACTTATGACGATCAAAAGCCCAAATACATATTTATTTAGGTCATACGCATGCTTTCTAAACATTTTGTCACGCCCCTTTTTTTTTCTCAAAAATTATTTTATTTTTATTTTTGATTTGTTTTGAAAGAAAAAGAGTTTTTCCAATTAAAGTGACATTTTGAAAAGGGATAATTATTATTCAGAGTCGCCACTTGGAATTGAGTTTTGGTGTTCCAAGTCACCTTATTTAAATCCCTAATCAAAAGGAAATTTGACTCTATTTTTTTTTATTGGTCTGCGAACTAAAAATCCGGGTAAGGAATTCTGTTGACCGAGGGGAAGGTGTTAGGCACCCCTCGAGTCCCGTGGTTCTAGCACGGTCGCTTCATTGATTTTGATATGACTAGACTTAATTTTGAATATTATATTATTTAACTTAATAATAAAAATGTTTTTTTTTTCTTTATTCTCTAATTTATTTTAAACCTTTTAAAAATCGTCTTATTTATTTTAAATCTATTGAAAATTATTTTATTATTTTTTGGTGTGTGTCCATTAATTCAAAATTTGAAATATTCATATTTATTTATATATTTATTATTTATTATTTATTATTTATTTATTTATTTATTTTTGCTTTTACATTTTTTTTTTATATTTTTTTTTTTTATGTTATTATGGGGATGGAATTTATATAGGTATTTTATAGTTAAAAAAAAATTTAGAGTTCAAGTTAATTTAGGATTTCTATTTACTTTTTTTAATTTAAAAATAAAAAGATGAAAATTAATGAGATTTGAAATTAATTTTAAAATCACAAAAATTCTAAATAGATTAGGACTGTATTTATTTTATAAGAAAGGTTTTAACTTCTTTTTTTTTTTTTAATGCAGGTAACAATTTTTAACATTCTTTCTCATTTTTTTTTTAAAATAATAATTATTTTTTAATCAAATTTTTTTTGTTTACGTTTGTTATCTTTTCTTTTTTTTTTATAATTTTTTTTTTGTGCTACATCCTCTTTTTTTTTATCTTTTATTTTTTTTATTTTTTACTTTTTGTTCTTTTTATGTTTTTAACTCTTTTTTTTTTTCTTTTTACGTTTTTTTCTGATTTTTTTTTTTCATTTTTCACGTTTTTTTTTTTTT